>NW_017617084.1:1917404-2434700 GCF_001879475.1 Ipomoea nil
CCTCATTAAAATTGTCAAACTACAAATCTGTCACTATTTTTTTTAATTTTTTTGGTGCTCGCCTAGCGCCACCTAGATTCCGCCCGACTAGCGCCTAGCGCCTACTGCAACCATGGGCGCAACGCAGCTGTTAGGGTTCGATCTTATGTCTTTATCCACAAGTTTTTGAAGCATTTTAGCATAATACTAGGAAAGGTTTTGGTGCAATCATGAGAGTCTAGGATCATCACTATATTTGGTCATATGAAACTTAATCTTGCCCACAAAAAGAAAAAATTTCTCATCTGACTCAACAGAATAGTGGAGGGATATTGGGCGTAGCGGCCCATTAGATGGAAGGACCAGGTGCCCACCACATTGAGTATAACGCGACTGTCAAGGTTCGATCGTGTGTCATTGCCTACAAACTATCCCCAATAACTAACTAAACTACCCTTACAGGATATGAAACTAGTATCTGTCATCTTGTTTGAAGCAAGAATGTTAGCATAATACTAGGAAAGGTTTGGATGCAATCATGACAATCTAGGATTCATCAGTATATATGTTTGATCATATGATACTAATATCTGTCATCTATCTTGTAGGAGTTATTTGCTGCTGGGACAGACACTAGTACCTCAACAATAGAATGGGCAATGGCAGAGCTGATAAAAAGTCCAGAATCCATGGAAAAGGTGTACAAAGAGCTCAAGAGAGAAATCAATGGAGGAGACATCAGAGAATCACATCTGGTGCATTTACCTTATCTCCAAGCCTGTGTGAAGGAGACTCTGAGGCTACACCCTCCTGCACCACTGCTGCTTCCTCACCGCGCTATTGAAGTGTGCCAAGTGATGAACTATACCATCCCGAAAGATGCTCAAATCCTGATAAACGTCTGGGCGGTTCAGAGAGATGCTTCGATCTGGGATGAGCCACTCAAGTTTAGGCCCGAGAGGTTCCTCGAAACCGGTCTGGAGTTCAAAGGGAACGATTTCGAGTTCTTGCCATTTGGTGCAGGAAGGAGAATCTGCCCGGGCCTCCCCATGGCTGCAAAAACTGTTCCTTTGGTTTTGGCTTCAATGATTCATTCCTTTGATTGGAGCCTCCCAGATGGCAAAAACCCCAAAGATCTCAACATGAATGAAAAGTTTGGTGTCACATTGCAGAAAGAACAGCCACTGTTCTTGATTCCCAAAACCAGAAAAAATATGTGATTTTTGTATATCTTTCTGTTCAATAAAAGTGATAATGGGTTATCAATAATGCACATGGCTCAAACCACACTAAAAGATTGAATCCAACCAATTAGCTAAACAATGAATGGGTTATCATTCATTGTCTGATCAGAGGTGTTATAACTAAGATTGGGTTATAATGCACATGGCTCAAACCACACTAAAAGATTGAATCCAACCAATTATTTTTCTCTCTTATTTTATCAATTATCAATGTGGACTTTTAACAAGAGGCAAAAAAACAAAAGGATTTCACAACTGATAACTGAAGCATGCAATCACTTTTTATTGAAATAATAATACAATGACAGATGAATAAAGAAAGGCAATCAATCAATGCTTACAACTGAACTAAGAAAGAATTTTCATATTACATAAAAGAATTGAAAGAACAATACACAAAAAAAGAATCTTTCACTTTTGCTGAGGAACTAGAAACCTAAGAAGAATTCAAACAGAAATAGGTTGTTGTTCTTGTCCTATCAGATGAATATCTTATCTGCAGTAAAGAATGAAAGAATATTGACTGATCTCCCTACCTATAAAAGAATTTGCTACCCTTTTTTTTTTCCTTCTGTATACTGAACAAAGAAAATATTAAACCTGTGAGTGATTAAGATTCAAGTTGGCTGAGAATAAGAAGATGAACTTCCTGCAATATCAAAAGGTGTCCATGCTGAGACTGTATAAAGTGGCTGGTCTTCCCAACTAAGAGTCAGTCCATCATCCTCCCCTTGCTTCTCCACCTTGTAGCTCTCCATAGAGTGCATCTTAAGCAGCATTTGGCTTTGCAGAAGCTCCCTCTCCGTGATCCCCACGCACCGAAACTTCCCTTGCTCCATCAGCAGCTTCCTCCACTTGCCAAAACTCGCGTGCCTCTCGAGCCTCTCTCGTCCCTCGCAGGCAATGATGTTCCTGATCTCCCGGGCGAACATCTCCTCGATCTTGGTCCTGACCGGGCTGTCTAGTGGCAGGGTTGAGTCGAGGGAATCGAAGACAGCGGAGTAGTACTTTAAGGAGTTTACAAGCCTCGATTCCAAGCTGGACTCGTCGTGCTCGGCTTCTTGTTCTGCCATCACGACAGCTATCGGGTTTGTGCTTCGGATCAAGCCCAAGAAATCCACAAGGGCTCGACCGGAAGTGTCGTACAAGACCTTGTGCATCTGGAGCATACAATTCACTGCAACGCTTTCGCCCTCCTTCACATGGAGCATCCACAGTCTCACATCTTCTAGCCTATCAACCACTGGGTGGAACTCAAAGGCCAGGTTGAGTTGCTCGGCGAATCCAGCCAGTCGATCGCCAGTTTCGAGCAGTTCTTGCTTCGATTCTCCGATGCCCGTGATCCTAATGTGACTCGGGGGATTAGCCCGGGAAGCCAAACTCTGGAACAGGCTAGGCCATTGGAGGCCTTGCTTGATGTCGAAATCAATGATGTGAACCCTGTCCTTTCCTTGGAAAACTCTGAGGAGAATCTCATTGGATGTGAACTGGATGAACTTTGGGATTGGGGTGACCTGATTCAAGAGCCTCAATGCAGTGCCATTGTTATGATCATCATCGAGGCCCCCGGGGCGATCGAGGTCTCTTGGAGGGGTAATGTGGAAGATATGAGGCCAATGCCATGCCACTCTCAAAGCCAACGCCTCGGTGAAGTAGGCGGTGAGGCGGCTAACGGGCAACCCCCGAGGAGAAGCAAGCTCCCCTAATCTCCCAATGCAATGGTTCACAGCTGCAAAGTTCTTTAAGCCCACTGCCTCAACACAAGCCACCAGCAAGGTGATTAGCTCAACCCCATTGTTAGGCTCAGTTTCTCCTGCCACAGCAGCCTGAGAAGCGGCGGTGTTGTTGGGATTCGGGCGGCGAGAACCATTGCCTATTTCATAGTCAGAACTAGTGGGAGGGGGCCTAAGCAGCAAACCTCTCCCACCACCCCTACCCCCCTCTGAAGAAGTGCTTGATCCAGAAGCTTCTTTGCCACCACCCTGGCTTGTCTCCACCACATTCTTGTCACTAAAATCTGTGATCTCAGTTACAACAGAATCCAGCCATGGCCTCACTTCACTTGGCACAAAACACACACTTTCTTCCTCTCCTCCAACAACTCCTGATTGAAACCAAAAACCCCCACTATGATGCCCCAAACTCAAACCATGATGACCCTTTTCTTCTTCTTCTTTTTCATCTTCTTCTTCTTCTTCTCCACAGCCCTTCTTCCTCTTATTAGCTCTGCTCACAAAACCCTCATCACAACTCCTCTTCAAGCATCTGCTCTTCTTCTCCCACTCCCAACTCTCTCTCTTACCTTCAAAACGAGGCGTCTGAATGGCGGTCGGGGTCGGGGGAAGACGGATGTTCTGCTTCAGACCACAACCACTGGTCTTGGCTTCTCCTCCGGGCTTCTCAACGGAGAGCCCAACCGGCCTCACCGACTGAGCCCTGGAGCTCTCTTTCCGGATAAAATTACATGGCAAATCCAATCTCTGCGTGCTCATTATTGCAGGGAAATGACAAGCTTGAAACTGCTCAGATGCTTCGCTCCTCAATCTATGCCTTGGTGAAACCAATGTAGAAGAAGAACACCCGGCCAACATTCTTCACCCCCTCTCCCAAATTTCTTCCTTTCTATCTTCAATCCCACCCACCTCTCTCTCTCTTACCACTTTACACTATGTAACAGTATACACTTACTGGGTATGAAATTTTACAGAGATATCAAGAGAAACAGAGCAATGCCTCTAATGTGAGTGAGTGAGTGAGTGTGTGCCAAAATTAATTTCCCAAGAAATTGACAAAAACTGGAATCCGATGCCAAAAATATACGCTTTCTTCTTTTCTCTCTGTGTGTGTGTCCTATATGTTTATGTGCAACAAAGAATAGGATCAACAGAACAAGCCAAATCAAAGAATCAAAGAATTGGAAAGAATGTTGGAACTAAAACTAATAACACCCCCTATTGTAAACACATTCAATCAAGACCTACCCAAAAAAAAAAACACAAAAAGATCATCGGATTCCTGAACTTTCAGAGAGAACTCATGCTAAGAAAAATTGTTTTTTCAAGAGATAAGAACTCACATACATTCTTGATCCCAAAATGCAGCCAAAGGAATGAATTCTTGAAATACCCAGAGCAAGTAAACAAGCAGTCCATGTGATGAAAAAAAGTATGCTCTCTCTCTCTCTCTCTCTAAACCCCCAAAACCCCCCAAAAAACCCAGGCTTTTACTGTAAACCCCTTCAAGCACTCATGAAATCCATGAAGACGATCACCATGACCAAGGAAGAAGAAGAAGCAAATAACTGAAAGAAGTGACTTCCTAAAGCCCCACTACCCAAAAAAGCAATACTCACAATAGAAAACAGATTTTATATATTGGGGTTTGGGGGCTCGCTTTACTGCTTTCTTTACCGCTGTGTTTGGTGAAAAGGGTGCGGGAGAAAAGAAGGCGAATCTCGTAGCCACAGCCGTCGGATGAAGATCGGACGGTGGTGACTGGAGGAGCATATGACCGTTGAGACTTGCCGGTAAAATATGACCGTTGGAGGGAGTTGGTGCAGTTGTACGGACCAGAGTGTAAAAACGTAGTGAGTTGTTTTCTTTATTTTTATTTCTTTTTTAATTTAATGGTTTTTTTTCCAAGTGTCAGGAAAGTCACATTGAGGGCACGTGAGGCGCACATGGATGTCCCTTCGTATCCGTTTTACCACCACCTGACCGTTGCATCTTTTGTGTGGAATTTTTATACTGGGGTAGATTTTCTGATTTACCCCATCATTAAATCTGTTTTTTTTTTTTTTTTTTTTTTAACTTTTATACCGTATCCATATTTGGAGAGATGCTACTAATTTATTCACACGGGTTTAGCTCAATAGTTTAATAGACAGTATTAGAAAAAAGAGATCAAGGTTTGAACCTCGGCGGCAACCGACTGTGTAGGAATTATTATGTCCCAAAGTGAGCAGATTCCTTATGCGCACCGGCATTTGGCCCTTGGCCCTATTTGCTGAACGTGATTTACAACTTCCCACAATGCTCTACCGGGTGAGAGTGGGAGAAGAGATACTACTAATTTTATCAAAGACTCAATAGATTTTTTTGAGAGATAATTTTTTTTTTGAAAATTTTTGAGAGATAATTATCACTTTCAAATATAAGTAATTTTATTGAGTCAATCAAAATGTACTTCAAATAAAATTACAAATTGATTTCAATTTAAGACAATTTTGAGTAGAATTTTTTAATATATATATATATATATATATATATATATATATATATATATATATATATATATCACTCCGGTATTTTTTTGGAAACATATATATTTATTTATTTATAGCTTATTCTTATATTTGCGACTTCGAGATGATGCGGCTAATTTAATCAAGATTCGGTTGGTCACTTTTGGGAGACAACTCTCACTTTTAAGTACAAATAACTTTTTTTAAAAAAAACAATTTCACTTTTGATCCCTTGATTAATATACATATATCTAATTTAATCATTTACTATTAAAAAGCGTTTGATTAGAAGAAATGAATTATGGAGGAAAGAAATTGTAATTTGGTGAGAAAAAAATAAGGTGTGAATAAAGTAGGAATTCAAATTACGTTGTTTGATAGGGAGAAATAGAATTATTGGAATTGAGAAGGAAATAAGTGGTATAAAGACTAAAATACCTTTGTGTAATTATAACAGTAATAATAACCAAGGGTAGTAGTGTCATTTCATCTCTTTTTCCTTTCTCACATATATTAAATTCAACAAAATGAGAGAATTGTAATTCCCTCCAACCAAACAATGTAATTCACCATGTTCATTGAATTGCAATTCCTTTACAACAAAATTACAGTGTACCAAAAGGGCAATATTTTTAAATTAGGTACATGACTATATAACTTGTATCACATTTGGTCCTTGACTATTACTCCTTCTGTCCAACTTTATGTGTCTAATTCAGTTAACGAGGCTTGATTGAAGTTATTTTTAATCTAATTTTTCATAATATTAAGTTTAGTATTAGTATACAAAATTTATATATTTAGAAACTACACTAAAAGTGCTATTAAACACAACAAATCAAATTTAAAAATAAGTAAAAAATATTAAAGAAAATAAACAAATAAGAAAGCATTGATTTGACTAATGGATAGTAAGTAGACGGATAAAATGGGACAGAGAGACTAATATTTTTAAACTAAGTGCATGATTATGTAATTTGTATCACATTTAGTCATGTCGTCTAATTTTCTGACCAACTATTACTAGAATTTCAACGAGAAAAATAATATGTTCTAATTAAAAAGGTATTTTCTGTCAACTATTACCTGAATTTTTTTTTTTTTTTGTTGAAATTCCAACAATAATTGGCCGGAAACTTGCCAAAAAAATTGGATTGCAGGACTAAGTGTGATACAACTTATATAGTCATGCATTTATGCACCTACTTTGAAATTATTAATAGTCAAGAACCAAATGTGTTACAAATTAAATAGACAAGCACCTAATTTGAAAAGTTTAATAGGTAATGACCAAATTTAATATATGTACAATAGTTAAGGAACTGAAAGTGAAATTTTTTCTTTTTTCAAAGTTGATAAGAATTTACTTCAAATAAAATTGAAAATTGATTAAATTTAAGGTAATTCTCAGTAGAATTTTTTTTTTTCAACTTTTATATATAAAAAGGTTTTGTGTCTATTCTTATATTTGTGACTTTGAGTAGACACATGGACGGAGCCAAAGGAGGCAGGGGGCAGCTGCCCCCCTCCTCCATCCCCCCACTCCATATATAATAGTTGTATGTATATATGTATATATAATATAAGTTTTAGTATTAGTATAAATAAACAGATAAATATTAACAAGAAGTGAGATAGATTGGTTGGTAGAGTATATGTTTAGTTATAGTGAAGGTTTAGAATTTGAATTTTTTATTGGCATTAATATAATTTTACAATTTCTCTTGGCTTCAATACAAATACACAATCACGTTGTTAATAGCTTTTTTAATATTTAATGACACACACACACATGTGTGTGTGTATATATATAAAACATTCTTTTATGTTAAAAATGAGATGTGTAATTTATAATGTGTTCTTTATTCAAATTATTTTATTAAATTAATTATGTTTCATATATTTGTTATGAATATTTTTAATAAAATTTCGATGTTTTTTATTTTTCGTTCATATCCAACAATATTTATACATATATTTCTTGAGTAATTTTTTTTAAATTATCTCTTTTATTTTAATGTTTCGCCTTCACTCGAAAAAATTAATAGATCGATCTATCTCTGCTTCTTCGCCCCTCTCAGCAAAATTTCTAGCTCTGTCCCCTGAGTAGACATGACTGATTTAATTGAGACTCACTCGAACACTTTTGAGACCACTCTCACTTTCAAGTACAAAAAAAAAATTAAAAATTATTGTTAATTTAAGATAATTTCGAGTAGAACTTTTTAACTTTTTATATTAAAAAATCTACGTACTGTTATATTTGCCACTTCGAGTAATAGGGGTGTTTGAAATATAACTCTTAGTTGATAATTAATAGCAAATTGACTTAGTTGATGGTTGTTAGTAAATTTGGTTAGAGGGTTTGACTAATTAATAACATTAGTTAGTTGTAGAAAGATATTTGATAAATTAGATATTAGTTGATAGTTGATTATATGTAAAATGGCGTTTAAGAGTACGAATGTATTATGTTATTTTAACCTATAAATCTACAATTATTATTATTATTATTATTATTATTATTATTATTATTATTATTATTATTATTATTATTATTATTATACAATTTATATTAAAAAAATAAAAATTAAACATATGTTCACCGGCTTAGGCTCGTGAACACTAATCAGTAATCACATGTCATGTTGCTAATTACCTTCACGGTACTAGGCAACGCCGCAACGGGCTTATGAGCCTATTCGACGGGCTCAAACACCTCGTTGCCTAGTAGCGCGAAGAGACAATGAGAGTAATGGAACAATCATTATTGTGTGGACCATATTTTGTATACTGTAAAATAAAGTACAAAAATAATGTACATTATATCCAAGGGATGTACATTATTTTTGTACTGAGTATACATTATATTGTATAATGTACATTCAGTATAAAAATAAAGTACATTTAGTATATTAAAAATGTATTTTTTGTTACGGTCCATATAACATTGTGTGGACCATGGTCCACACAATAATTTGTCGTAATGGAACTGATTATAAAAAAAAAAAAAAAAAAAAAAATTAATGGAACTGGTAAACGGGATTGTTTAACCCATCTACACAGGATCGTTTTTTAAAAATAAAAATAAAAATTATTGGAGGTGTTTTGAAGAAAATAACTTATTTTCTCAAAAAGCTTATAGAAAACAATTATTTTGAACCGTTTTTTTTTTTTTTTTAATTTTAGCGAAAAGCTTATTAACCAAACACTCATATTAACTATTTGACCAAGTCAAATTTATTATTTAACCAAGTCAAATAACTATAATGGTCAAACAAGCCAAAAATGGCTCATAAATTATTTTACCAAACGAAGGCCATATATTTCTTTTCAATTTTTTACTTTTAGTCGCTTGTATTCTTGATTGGAGTAACACATTCTAATTAATTTAAAAATATAAATATAAAAAAATTGAGGTTCATAACCCTTTTTTTCCCTTAATAATTAGATCAAGATAAATTATCACATGATTTTAAGTCCCGACAGAGCATCTAGGAGGATGTAAATCGACTGAACATGAACCATCCTTTTCTTACTGCGCACAAGGAGCCCCCCTCACTTTGAGAGGTTGCTCACACACTATCGCTAATGAGACTTGATCCTGGTTATTCTTTCCAACTTTCACCTCTATGACCAGGTGAGTTGCCCATACAGGCATGATTTTAAGTTGTCATGCATAGCGGTGTTGTGGATGTATTTTATGTATTTTATGATTGATAAAATTGTACTTCCCCTTCACTTTTTATCACTGGCATAATAGATAATCAAACTTCACATACACAACAGCCAAAAAAATATACAAAACTGTTTTTAAAAAAATCTTGCATATTACTATAAATAAAAAGGAACATTGAGATTATAAAAAGGAACATTGAAATTTTTAAAAGTTTAATTATGTTATTATTATGTTGATTTTAAAGTTTATTGTTAGTTATATTATTATTTGAATTTGAATTTTTTTTAAAAAGAATTTGAATTTGAAAGAACTATTTTAATTATATAACTAACGTATTTAAATAAAACTTGTAAATAAAATAACAAGCGATATTTGTCGAAAATCTCCACAAAAAACTTATTCATTTGAAAAATATCATTTATTTAAGAATTATATTTATTTTTTATCTAATTTCTCCTCTTTATATATGTGGAGTCAAATTAATTATAATTGAGGTTTAAATGAATATATACACAAATTATATTATATTAAATATAAAACTTTACCAATAAATTTGAACACAATAAACTTTTTTCCCTACTTCATTATGCTTTAATATATATAGGGATAGAGGTAGAGATATAGATAGAGCTATAATAATAAAATATAATTTATAAAATATAAATACACATAGTAACTTCAAAAAAATATGTATAAATACATCTACCCACACAATTAATGCATTCATACTTGCTAATCTTCTTTCATGCATTCACACCTTGGAGGGAAAATTTTGTGGCTAAATTCTGCTTTATTTTATATATATATATATATATATATATATATATATATATATATATATATATATATATATATATATATATATATATATATATATATAAAGAAAATATAAAGATAAAGATAAAGATGTGTGTGTGTGTGTGTTAAGCTAAGGATCAAGTGAGAAATAAGAACCAATCTCAACCTTTCATCTGTAAAAATTCGACGAATCAGATTAGATTTAAAAAAAAAATGCGGCGATATTTTCGTAATTATTATCAACTTTACTATGCAAACTTGAACACTTAAATATGAAATCTTTAACAACTAAATATGCAAACCTGGTAAATTTTATAAAATCAACGAAAAAAATAAATTTTAAATCTAAACCATAAATGTTAGACCTTAAACAGTAAAAAATGAATCACTAAACCAAATAAAACCAAAAACTAAATCACAAAGTCTAAAATCGAAACTATAAATATGCATTTTTTACATTTTTGCAAGTGCAATCATTTAATGCGAGTGCAATCATTTAATACAAAATATGCAAAATGTTAATACTAAATGTGCAAAATGTTAATACTAAACTAAATGTGCAAATCTAGAAAAGTCTGAGAATTGCAGATTCTAATGTTCAAGTTTGCATAGTAAAATTGATGATAATTATGAAAATGTCACCGCATTTTTTTAAAAAATTTGATATTATCCGTCCGATTTTTCTAGATGCAAGGTGAGATTGTTTCTTATTTCTTTCCTAAACACTTGTTCTCATTTGATCCAATATACATACATATATATATATATATATATATATATATATATATATATGTATGTATGTATGTATGTATGTATGTATGTATGTATGTATGTATATATATATATATGTATATATATATATATATATATATATATATATATATATATATATATATATATATATACATACATACATACATACATACATACATACATACATACATATATATATATATATATATATATATATATATATATATATATATATATATATATATATAATGGGTTCCCATGCGGTTGCCCTTCTCAGGTGCGGTTGTGTGGTTGCTAAGGTACGTGGTTTGCCTTCTTAAGATTTGTGATTTGTGTGCTTAAGGCGCGTCAGTATTGAAACTTAAGGTGCATCAACCTAAAGTTTAAGGTGCCTTATGTTCCTTCTTAAGGTGCGTGATTTGTATGCTTAAGGTGCGTCAGTTGTGTGAAACATAAGGTGCGCCATTTTAAAACCTTAAGTGCATGGTTTGTGTTCTTAAGGTGCTTTGTTTGTGTGCTTAAGGTGCATGGTTTGTGTACTTAAGGTGCGTCGGCCTAAAGCTTTAGGTGCGCGTGGTTTGTGTGTGTGTGTGTGTGTGTATATATATATATATATATATATATATATATATATATATATATATATATATATATATATATATATATATATATATATATATATATATATAGTCTCTGCAGGATGTTCTTGAGCCTATTGGTTATAGTCTTCGTAATAATCTTGTAACTCACGTTGCATAGGCTTATGGGCCTGAACTGTTTGATGGTCTCCGGGGCCTTGACCTTAGGAATAAGGGCGATAAGGGTATCATTTAGACCAGCAGGTACGTTGCCCGTTGTGAAGGCTTCTTTAACCAAATCAAAAATGCTATCACCAGTTATGTCCCACGTTTGTTGGTAAAAGCCCGCCTGGAACCCGTCTGGACCTGGTGCTTTAAAAGGCTGAATGTCCTTTAGAGCGTTATGAACCTCATCCTTGGAGACCTGACGATTAAACCACGCCCAGTCCCCGGTCCTTATACGCGAAAAATTAACAAACATCTGTTCCGTGGGGTCCCTACCGCCGGCGTAAGAGAAGAGCTGGACATAGAACTTTCGAATGTGGTCCCGGAGCTCCGTGTCACTCGAAATCCAAACGCCATTCTCGTCTGATAACCTGAGCACAATGTTCCGGGATTTACGAACCATCGCTGCTGCATGATAGAAGGCCGTGTTACGGTCGCCAGAGTTGATCCACTGCTCTCGTGATTTTTAATACCACATGAGCTCCTCCTGGTGGAGGACGTCTTCCATGTCTTCCCTGAGCTTCGTGTCCAACCTCATCAATCCCTTGTGATAGTTAACAGCCATAGCCCTCTGAAGACCTTGTATCCGGGCCATAATGGAGCGTTTACGTTTAAAGGTACATCCAAAGGAGTCCCTGTTCCAAACTGCCAGCTCGGATGCCAGGTGTCACGCATTCTCCACCACATTGAGGGTAGGTTTCCATGCTTGTTCGACTATCCCATACAGGTCTGGGTGTGTGAGCCAAGCCGCTTGGAATATGAACGGTACGTGTTCCTTAACTTGCCGTCGTCCGTGTACCTGCAATAGCAAAGGCGCATGATCAGATGCTAATCTCGCTAGGTGGGTCACACACGCCTCTGAGAACCGAATACGCCACTCCTTGTTGCACAAAGCACGGTATAGTCGGGCCCCTTTCAACGTCTCACTGGTCCCATCTTTGACCCATGTGAGAATGGGCCCCGAGAAGCCCAATTCCACGATCCCCTCATCCTGCATCCAATTTGCAAAGTCAGAACTTCGGTGTGAAGAAAAAGAACTATAGTTGTTTGTCTCTTCCCTGTTCAAAACCGTATTAAAATCCCCGGCTATCAGCCACGGCCCTGAATGCCTTGCACCGATTGCCGGAGGTCTTTCCATAAACGTCTTCTTAGATGGTGGGCGGGACTGCCATAGACCGGCACTATGAACCAAGGCGGTTGACCTTGCACCTCCACCTGCAGAAGAATAAATTGGGGGTGAGTTTTGAGAACCGTTAGATGCATCGGGTCTTTCCAGAAAACCCAAATGCCCCCACTAAAGCCAACAGCTTCCACCCGGACCCAGTCCGAGAAACCCAACTTCATGCCAATGGCGTTAGCTTGGGCACCCGATACTTTGGGCTCGAAGAGGCCCAAAACTAAAGGACTGTGCGTCCTAAGAAAGTGCTTAAGGGCGCGTAGGAATGGCTTTCCACCCGCACCCTGACAATTCCAGAAAAAACAATCCATAAAAAAAACTGGAGAAGGATTAGAACCAGAGACCCCAAAAAAAGACTAAACACATAGGAAAACACAAGCGGGGGTGCTCATTGAGCTCCCCCGTTACCTCCATTCTCTCGCTGCGCTGGACCTTCCTCCAAGTCCATAACCACATCACCCTCATCATCGAAGTTTCCTGGCGGGTCACTATGGTGCTCCTTTGTAGGTTGCCACACCGGTGATGGAACGTCGCCGCCGGTGTCACCCACATACACCCTTGATGACCTTATCACCAGTCCCCCTTTCTCTCCTCGGACCACCACATGCTCGTCCTCTTCCACCGCCCTTCTTAACCTCCCACTAGTCCCCCGCCCTGCTCTGGCCACCGAGGCCGTTGCACCGGAGGTAGCCCCGTGCGGTACTATCGGAGAGTTAGCGATTTGCTTTTACGACACCACTACGTTTGGCCTTCTACTTTTGTCACCTCCTGAGGTCAAAGATCTTGTGCCCCGGCTAGTAGCCCCGTCCTCAGCATTGACGTCCGCTGCATGCCCTGGCTCCTCAACAGCCGCTGTGATCTCTACATCCCCAAGTCGCACGTCTTCCACCACCACCCTATCCTCTTCGTTTTCCAGAGGTGCAAATCTGGTAGTCAAAGCCACCGTATCCGTTATGCGCTTCGTACCTTCTCCTTGACCGGTAGCCTGACGTGTGTGTTGCACATTTCCAGTCGCCTGGGGCCTTCCACCCCGCTTTGGCGCAATCATCCACGTACCGAATGGCACCTTTGGATCCCTGGCTTCATCTGTCACCGGCTTCTCCGGCTGGATCTCCACCTCAGTCTCCCCCTTCAGTGCCCGGATTGGTCACCTCCTTTCGTAGACGCGGGCATGCCTCTTTGGAATGTCCATACAGCCCACACACAAAGCATATCATATGCATGCCTTCATAGGCCACATAGCGAACCTTATCCTCGTAAGTAAACTTTGAGATCAGTGGCTTGCACATGTCAACCTCTACACATAACCTGGCAAACTTACCACGCGACACCAGACTTGTTGCTCGATCCACTTTGATCGTTCACCCAATTCTGTTCCCTAGCTTTCGCAGGAAAATGACGTCATAATATTCTACATGAATGAAAGGAATACGTACCCATACTAACACTTTCTCTGTCTTGTCATTTAGAGGGTCGAAATCCGGCTCCCAGGGCTTGACTATCAGGTACTAATCGAGCACCATCCACGGACCTTCGTACATTGCGAATTCCAAATCATCGATCGATCCGAATCTCACTAGAAAGTAGTCATTGTCAAGAGCGATCAACTCCAGGCTTCCTTTCGGCTTCCACATGGCTGTCAGCCGCCTTAGCATGTAAGCATATCCGACTTTCCTTCCCATCACTTTGACGATCAGAGTCTTTCGTCAGGGCGCCCGGATCTTCTCCACCTCTTCTTTGGTCAGCCTGATCGTAGGGCAGAGAGGGTCGTCATCTTCCTCCGCCTCAATCTCTGCATGAACATTCATCTGATCTGAGCAGTCCTCTTCCACATCTGCAGTTGTATCACTGATCTCAGCCATACTCTCAGCATAGGTTCTCTGCAGTGGCGTGTTCGCTTGGGACGATCCCACCACCGCTGTTGTCATCGGACGGGAGGAGGCGCCCACCTCCCCCATCACATCCGCCAGCGTCTAAGGTACCACCTCCTCACCTTCCGTCATCTGCACCTCTGTGGCCGTCATCGGTATCAGGCCTTCTCCTGCCCGTTTGGTTTTCTTCGTGCTACGCTCCAGGAGATCAAGATCCTCCACCGATCGCTGGGTCGAGAGCTTTTCCGTCATCGCTTCCCCTTCTTGCTTATTTATGTTTATCCTTTAATAAACATAAATAATATAATATTATACAAAAAAACAATTAAAAGTTGAGATTGCTTAGTTAGTAGTTAGTGGTTGTTTTTTATGAAAGATCTAGGGATCAAGCCTTGCTCACTACACTATTTTGACTTTGGAGTATTTGCTACAATCTATAATACATCTTAAATATATTTAAAGTGGTTAAATTAATTGGTTGGTACAAAATATGTTTTGTAATTTAGTTATGAAAAATATTTTAAAAGAAAATGTTTTGTAATTCAATTATGAAAAATATTTTAAAAGAAAATTTACTTTTTATGAAAAATCTAATTAATGTAATCTAAAAGTTTCAAATATGTACTTAGATTCAATTAATATCGTATTTAAATTATTCTAGAAATACTTAGATTTGATATAGTTACAATAAAAATTATTTATGAGTATCCCATTGAAGAGATGATATACAATTTATTTCAATCATAAATATTTTTATTTTTCATCTCCCACTTAATGAAATTTTTGAATCCACCTCTGATTGAGATAGACTCTTTGTATACAAAATTATACAATTTAGTTCATACCCAAATAAAAATATATACAGTTTAGTATTTAGTCTTAAAATTAAATTAACTTAATTTACCTCATCATGAATTTAAGAGTGAGTTCATGACATTGAGATGTAATAGTATGACAAAAATTCCTAAAAAAAGAAAAAAAGTATGACAAAAATAGCAAACTTGAATTATAAAAAAAATAGTAAAAGTTTTATAATATACTCATGATGTCGGGGAAAGGAAGTACGTGTTTCTGATGACTAAGAAATGAATGGATAGGAGCAAGATTCAGGTTGCACGTGGATGTCTAATTATGAATTTCAGGTTTAATGAATGGACGGCATCACGTCACACGAATGAACTCCTAAATGACAGCACTCTAATTTCAGGTTTTAGTAAAAAAAAATTAAAAAGAAAATTGAGGTAAATTTTAAAAAATGGTGAAAAAATCGTTATTTTAAAAAATAAAACTTTTAAATTCTTTTATCTTATTTAATTTTAAAAAAAAATAAAAAATTGCTAACCTTTTTTTTTTTTTTTTGTTTTTGTTTTTTGTACAGAGTATTCTTTCCACGTGAAAATACCTATTATTCATTTATTTACATTTTTAGTTGAAATAAAATGCACATTTTAATGTGATGTGTTTGGCCTATTAAAAAAATTATTTAGTTCGTGTGTAAAATCATGTTGCTTGTAAAGGCATTGCCAAAGGGGGAGGGATATGGCGAATGCCACGTATGAGTGAGGATAGTTAGAACTGTCCACCACTACACCACCATCACGTTTTATATTTTTAAAAAATAATATTGAGATTTAACCATATACTCTAAACTCTCAAATTTTCTACACTTCTAATTTCTCTCAAAATTTCTCCACTAAATTTACAATTCATCTCGATAGGTCTTCAAATAAGGGGAGAAGAATACCAACTGTCTAAAATAATCCCAATAAGAATTATCCATATCCACATCCATATTATCAATACTCACATTATTCGCAAATTATGCCGTGGAAACGAGTTCACCATGCACATGGTGAACACAGGGATAGATCCATAATTTCTATACTGTATTCATAATTTCTTTTTTTTTTTTTTTTTTTGAAAACAGATATTCATAATTTTGTTTTTCATTTGTTATTAATGGCGTTTCTCTCTTCGCAATTGCATTATTTCGTCTTCGCAGTACAGATATTGTGAATCTACAGTACAGAAATTATAAATCTACAGTATAGAAATTATGAATCTACAGTATAGAAATTATGAATCTACAGTACAAAAATTATGAATCTACAATATAGAAATTATGAATCTACAGTATAAATGTTATGAATCTACAGTATAGAAATTATGAATCTACAGCTTAGAAATTATGGATCTATCCCGTTAACAATAAATGAAAAACAAAATTATGAATCTACGTTTTCAAAAAAAAAAAATTATGAATCTACAGTATAGAAATTATGAATCTACCCATGTGTTCACCATGCGCATGATGAACACGTTTCCACAGCATAACTATTGCACATTATTACCACATTTGTATTTTTATTTATGTATTTGTATTTGAATTTAATGTATTCATATTTGAATTTTATTTTTAAATTCAAAACTTATTTTATTTATTTATTTAAATTTGAAATAAAATTATAGTAAAGTGAATGAAGTAATATATGATGTGGGTGAGTAAAACCCACAAAATGATAAGAATGATTAAATTGGGAGAAAAAATAAATAAAGAGATTTAGTTGTGATGTGGAAGACTTGAACTCACAAAATTAGGTGTGGGAATAAGCCTAGGTTCTTATCAAGGAGCCTATGACTCGGTCTAGTTTGGGTGTGTGTGTGTATATATAGAGTCTAGTTCAGGTGCGGCTGCGCCTTCTCGGGCAGTCAGTGTGGCTGCACCAATAGTTATACAAATATTCAGCATCCATGTTAGGAAATGCACAACAAAAAACATGCAAAAATTAGGTACACATCACCAAAAACGCACCATTAGGTATGATAAAAGCACCACACGGTGTTCGGAAATACACCATTAGGGGTGGAGAGTTATATGGTGCATCTTTTTTGGGTGTGTTGTGTGTTTTTTGGTGTATTTGTGCATTTCATTGTTGTGCTTTTTTCTAACACTATTGGTGCCTTTTGTTAACACTGTTAGTGCCTTTTGTTAACACGGTTGGTGTACTTAATTTCATCCATTGATTCAATCCAGATCAACGTTCAAATGAAGCAATTTAAAAAAAAAAAAAAAAAAAAGGTGACATTATGACAATTTTGTGTAAATAAGTTGTTTTTTTTTTTTTTTTTTTTTTCCTTCAGGCCTTCCAGTGCACTTTGTCCCTTCTTCCAGAGCACATTGTTGTGTTTTACAGTGCACATTGTTTTGCCTTCAACCTTTAAGTTCATAGGTGTTATGTATATATAATTTTAAAGAGCATTTTTTTTTTTTGGGAATAAGGGGAGGGGGTAACCCTAGGAATCAGTTGCCTTTCGCAACAAACCTCACACACTCATTTCTCAGTAAGCTGCTCACTTCCTCCGGGGGAGTATTAATCTCAATCCAGCCACAGTGTTTTCTCAGAGCAATCTTAGCTACCCAGTCCGCAACTTGGTTGAACTCGCGAGGGGTGTGGTCTAGCCGCAGTTCCCAATCCTTCGACATCCAGTGTTTGCATAAGCTGGTGAGCTTGCCACAAGGTCCAAGCGGTTCGGGTCCGTCCTTGAGCCATTGTATAGCATGCAAAGAATCACTTAGGAGGTGAACTTTTCTTACGCCCATCTCCCAAGCCCATTGCATGGCTTTAAGAATGGCCGCTAGTTCTCCTTCAGTTGCATTATTCGTGCAAGTCAAGCAGCTGAATCCACTCTTCCAGTTTCCATGGTGGTCGCGCATGACTCCTCCGCAACCTGTAATTTCCTCCGAGCTAGTGAAGGTGGCGTCCGTATTGATATACGTCCAGCCATCCTGTCCTCCTCCTGTGTTCTTTGATTTACTCATGTTCATCCCAGCCCACTGAACCCGAGCAAAAGATCTTGAACTCTCTTTATTATAATCATGCAGCCATTTGACTTTGTCGACAATTTCCCAGCTTTCATTTTTGAATGTGAAATCGCAGCGCCACCTCCAGATCCACCAGATGGCTATGGCAAAAAAGGCACCCCAGTCGCCTACCTTATGATCCTTCACGCGCCCTGAAATATTCATTACCATCCAAGAATCAAAATTCATATTAAAGAATTTGTTATGGCCCCTTACAGGTAAGAATACTTCCCATGGTTCCTTCGCTTTTCTGCAGTCTCGAAGGCAGTGCATGACGTCCTCCTCCAATTCATCACAGTATGGGCATCGAGCATCTGCAGTGAAGCCTCTCCGTCTCCTTTCTCCATTAGTCATAATCCTCTTATGCTTAACAAGCCACAAGAACATGCAGATTTTGTTAGGGACCCGTAGCTTCCAGATCGCTTTCCAAGTATTGCATGTGCTCTTCTCGTCAGTTTCTGTTGCTATATTATAGGCTGTAGCCACTGAGAATCTCCCGTTGCTTTCTGGACTCCAGTAGACTCTGTCTGGAATCCCATTGTGACAGCGTATGCCCGTCATTAGGATCTCACTTGCCTTGTAGATTCCTCTCCACAGATTAAAACCCCCAGCCTTCCAAGCGAAGTTTATGGCATTGTTGTTCCGCCTTAGGTACTTGGCTCTTATTGTTTTTGCCCAAAGGCTGTCACCTTCACTGATTAGGCGCCATCCCATTTTTGAAAGGAACGCTAGATTCATTTCATGGAGATGTCTTAATCCAAGGCCACCTTTGTTCCTTGGTAGGGCAACATTGTCCCATTTGACCAAATGCACACCCTTCCCCCAGACAAAGTTACGGATCTTTCTTTCTATGTTGTCACATACACCTTTCGGGAGGAATATGGACTGCATGGTATAATAGGGTGATGCGTTCATCACACTCTGGGCTAAGATTACTCTTCCCGCAAGCGTGAGGTTTTTCCTTTTCCAGCCTTCAAGTCTAGAATCGATCTTCTCCAGGAGGGGGGTGAAAAGGTTGGTTGTTACCCTCCTGTGAATAGATGGAACTCCCAGATACCTCCCCAAGTCGTCCGTTCTTTGGATGCCAGCAAGGGAGGTTAGCCTTTCTGCTAGATTGCTATCCACTGTTTTTGAGAAGTGGATATGTGACTTCTGGAGACTCACTTTTTGGCCTGACATCGCTTCAAACACGCTAAGGACTTGTTTAAGAATCACCATCTGACTTTCTGATGCTTCTGCAATCAAGACCATGTCATCAGCAAATAAAAGATGAGTGAGTTCCGGGCCGTACCTGGATAATTTAACTCCCTTCCATCTCTTGTGGTTGACTTCCGCTTTGATCATTTTGCTAAGCCTTTCGATGCAGAGGACAAACAGGTAAGGGGAAATTGGGTCGCCTTGTCTGAGTCCTCTGGTAGGCTTGATCCAGTTTAGTTGTTTGCCCTTCCAAAGAATAGCTAACCTCGGGGTGGTGACGCACTCCATAATAAGATTGATCCAATGGTTATTTATTCCTAGCTCAGTAAGGGTATCACGGAGGAAGTCCCACGATATTCTGTCGTAGGCTTTTTCTAGGTCGATTTTCATGACCATGGATTTAGTGCCCCCGTTTTTTCTTCTCATAGAGTGCAAAAGCTCTTGATAGATGGCGATGTTATCAATTATTTGTCTGTTTGGAACAAAACTACTCTGTTCCTCGCCAACCACTTCTCTCATGACCTCCTTGAGCCTATTTGTGATAACTTTTGTGATCACTTTGTATTTGACGTTGCAGAGGCTGATTGGCCGGAATTGAGTGACTACCTCCGGATTTTTTACTTTCGGTATGAGAGCAATAAGGGTGTCATTCCAGCCCTCGTGCATGGCACCCGATCGAAAGAATTGCAGGACCATACGACTTAGGTCGTTTCCTATCAACTTCCACGTCTTTTGATAGAATCCCGCTTGGAACCCATCTGGCCCTGGAGCTTTAAGTGGAGCCATATCAAATAGGGCATTTTAAAGAGCATTTGATCCTGAATAAATCACTTATTACTAATTTTAGTTAAATATTGTGATCGTTTATGATTTGTGTTGAAGATCATGCATTGAATTTAGTCATTTCAATAATTATTTCATATTTTCTATCGTACCATGCACATTTTTGCCTTTTCAGAGTTCCAGTGCACATTGTCCCTTCTTCCAGAGCACATTATTGTCCCTTCAACCTTTAAGATCGTAGGTGTTACATATATATATATATATATATATATATATATATATATATATATATATATATATATATATATATATATATATATATATATATATATATATATATATATATATATATATATATATATATATATATATATATGGCAGTAGTAAAGAGAAGAAGAAGAAGGAGCAAAGCTTAAAAAACTGTTTGTAAAAGTAAAATTTTGCAACATAAATTTACAAACAACGTTTGTGAAAAACACAATTTCTAGAAAAAATTGAAAACATAGATAAAAATCTTATTCAAGACTACTTTGGAAACAATGAAAATTTTCAAGTATAAAGAAATTTTGGAAACAATTTTACGATATATTATTTAGATGAAAAATCTAAAGATGAATATACCAAATTTTAATTAAAAAAATTATTACCTACTTAAAAGATTTCCCTACCCAGACTTGGTAAAACAAATTATAAAGTATTTAAAATTTTCCACATTCCAAGAAAAATTTATATTTGGACAAATTAAAAGAACAATTTGAAATAGATTTTGAAGAAGAAAAATTAGAGGGGTGTATTTCAATCACGATTTTTGTAGAGTTTTAAAGAATTTTAAAATGATAGATTTTAATAAACTTTGATTGACTTTCATAGAGTCGTTCAAAACTTTTTAAAACTTTATAAGACTCTATAAAAGTAGGGTTGTGCAATACCCGAAGAACCCGCCCGACCCGAACCAACTCGTACCGAATAGAGATGCAATCCGACGGGTTCGGGTCATATCCGAACCGACCCCAAGCAACGTGGCAATTAAAGACGGACGGGTAGGGTTAGGAAATATCCCATCCGAACCCGTCCGAGATCCGAAATATGGCCTAAGTATAAAACGTTGCGTAGACCTAGGGTTTGCCATTCTCTCATTCTCCACTCGGCCACTCCCCACTCCCCAGAGCTTCTTCTCGAAATCTCCTTAGTCTCCTACTCTCCTCTAGCCATCCCCATCCGATCTTCAGTCCTTCTCATCTAATCTTCTTCCTTAATCTCCTTCTCCGGTGAATCTCTGATTCTCTGAAGTCTGAACTCTGAGTCTCAACTGAGAGTCTGAGAGTATCTGTGGTTCTGAACTCCCCTTCGACTCCTTCGAGGCTTCGAGTCTTCAACAGTTCGACGGGAATCTTGTGGAAGTGTCTGTGGCTCTGTGCAAACTGGAAAGACGGCAAGAAGGAAGAAGCCGGACGGCAATGAAAGTGGAAGTTTGATGCCTTGAAGCCCTAGATCTCAGAGGGAACCTTTGAGAAAACAAGTAAAATGTAACTCTGTCATTTTTTTCTTATTTTCCTGTTGCATGTTTGTGAGTTTGTCTGTTCTGTTCTAGTTCTATGATGTTGCATGCACCCTAATTTGTAAGTGAACCCTAATTTTAAGGGGTTTCCACATACGTGATGAATTTGTGCTTATTCTGATATGTGATGAATTTGTGCTTATTCTGATATGTGATGAATTTGTGCTTATTCTGATATGTGTTTGTAAGTTTATGGTTAAAGGACCCTTAAATTTGTTATTTCAAAATGTATGGTGGTGGTGGAAGTGTGGAACTGTGGAAGCCTACTGAATTTGTAATTGATATTATGAATTTGTGCTTATGAATTTATGATGTCCATGTTGGAAGCGTACTGAATTTGTAAATTTTAATACTGTTGAATGTTGTTGAATACTTGAATTGTTGATGGGTTGATGGTTGACTGTGGAAGTGTTAAGCCCTAATTTGTGGCCATTTCCATAAAATGATGAGTTCATGATTCATGAATCATGACTCCTGATTATGGAATGAATTTGTTAATGTGTTATATACTTATATGTAATTAAGTCCTAAAATCAGGACTCCATAGGAGTTCATGAATCATGAATCCTGATTATGGAATACATATCACTGTGACAGTGTATGGCCTTATGTGTGCTTGTGTGAAATTTGAATCCTATTTGCTCATCCATAAATCTTTATAGATGGAAAGCAATCAAAATATAAGTGGAAGTGGAATTGGACCTCTTCTATCTTCAACAGTGGATGAACAAGGAGTACAAACCCCAGGCATTGAGACAAGTGCTCAACAGCCTATGGCCACTCCTAAAGTTCCTGCTGTTAAGAAGATGAAGGAAATAGAGTCTAGATCCATAGTGTGGGAGCACTTTGAACAGATCAAAGATCCTGAAACTCAGAAAGTGCTTAAAGGCAAATGCCTTTACTGTGCAAAAGAGTATTTTTGTGAAACTAAAAAACATGGCACATCATCATTAAGAAATCATATGGGCAGTTGTCTTAAAAATCCTCATTCAAAGGATATAAGGCAGTCTCTACTCACATTCAACACTCTGTCCACTTCTGAGGGTGGAACAGAGGCTCCTGTGGGTGTGTTGGGGACATGGGTATTTAATTAAGATGCCATTAGGAGGGCCCTTTGTGAGATGATAATCATAGATGAGCTCCCTTTTAGGTTTGTAGAGGGTCAGGGGTTCAAGAGGTTTATTCTGGTTGCTTGTCCTAGGTTTCTTATCCCTTCTAAGTGGACCATTTCTAGGGACATCTACCAAATATTTCTTGATGAGAGGCTAAACCTTAAGAAGTTGTTTAGAGTGGGAACTCAAAGGGTTAGTCTAATAACAGATACATGGACTTCTGTCTAGAGAATCAACTATATGTGCATTACTACACATTTTTTAGATGACCAGTGGAAGCTTCAAAAAAAAATTATATCCTTTGTCCCAGTTTCTTCTCATAAGGGGGAGTACATTGCAAAAGCCCTAGAGAGTTGTTTATTAGAGTGGGGAATTAAGAATGTGTTTACTGTAACAGTGGATAATGCCTCCTCTAATGACACAGCTATGGGGTTTTTTAAGAGTAAACTGTTATCTTGGGGTTCTTCTTCTATTAAGGTTCAGTACATGCACATGAGGTGCATAGCCCATATCCTCAATTTAGTGGTCCAAGATGGGTTGAAGTTTGCAGATGAGTCAGTTAAGAGGGTGAGGGATGCAGTGAGATGGGTTAGGAACTCACCAGCTAGGCTGACAAAGTTCAGAGAGTTTGCTGAACTATTTGGTGTGGAAGCTAAATCAGCTTTGCATCTTGATGTCCCTACAAGGTGGAACAGCACCTACATTATCCTCAACACTGCAATTCAGTATCAAGTAGTGTTTGATGCATATGAGAGAAATGACCCCTCTTATTCTGCTGACTTGGGGAGTGCTCCTACCTTCTTGGATTGGTGTTCTGTAGAAAGCTTAGTGAAGCTGTTGAAAGCATTTTATGATATGACAGTGAGGATCTCTGGTTCACTTTATGTCACATCTAACACATTCTTCTCTGAAATCTCTGATCTTAGTTGCATGCTTGAAGCTATGGTGAACTCTGAGCAGGGGACTGAAAAGGTAATCTCATTTATATTTCAATTTGTTTGCTTATTGGTTTTTGTATTTCTTGTAATTCTGTTAACTAATAATTTGTTTTTTTTTTTTTTCTGTTTTAGGCAATGGGGACACAAATGAGAACAAGTTTGACAAATATTGGGGGGATCCAGAAAAAATGAACTCTATCATTTTTTTTGCCAATATTCTGGATCCCAGAGATAAGTTGGAGTACATGCCTCATCAATTTGTCCAGTTGTATGTAGAAGAGAAAGGCAAAGCTTGTTTTACCAAGGTCCAATCTGCAATGGCTGCTTTATATGATGACTATGCAGCTACATACTCTCTCAGTTCTACCCGGACAGCATCCTCTACTCAAGCAGTCCAGTCTGAGGCTAACCAGGCTACTACTTGTACAGTTGGTAGGCCTCAGTCATCTTTGAAGAGCCAACTTAAAAAAAAAAAAAAAAAAAAAAAAAAAAAAAAAAAAGAGAGAGAGAGAGAGATTGGAAAGTAGTGGAAGCAGTAAGCAAACTGAGCTGCAAGTATACTTAAGTGAAAGTCTTATGGAGGATGATGAATCTGTCCCATTTGATGTGTTAAAGTGGTGGAAGAGCCATAGTGAGAGATTTCCTATTCTCTCCAAAATGGCTAGAGATGTCTTTGTAGTTCCTATCTCCACAGTTGCTTCTGAGAGCTGTTTTAGTACATCTGGAAGGGTACTTGATCCATTTAGGAGTTCCTTGACTCCTAAAATAGTGGAAGCACTAATATGTACTCAAGATTGGTTGAGGGCTCCTAATCAGCCAATCCAAGTTGAGGAGAACCTGGAGGAGGTTGAAAGATTAGAGAAAGGTAACACTTATCACTTTCTTAGTTACTTTTTTTTTTTATTCTACTAAGTTTATTTCCTTTTCACTTTCTTTCTTACTTATTATGTTTTTCACTTTTGCAGAATTGCCCACTAGAGCTTCATCTACTATACCATCAATGTTGCCTACAATCACTGTAATGTTTTTAATATCAGTTTACAATGTGTTCATTTCTTTACTGAGTTTGATATTCTGTTATGTACTCATGTTGTTGCAAGTGGTGTTTAGCCTCTAAGTGGCTTGGCAACTTTCTGTTATTGATTTGTTGCTACCATTAGATGAGTTGAGCCCAATTTTGCCCATTTCTCTGCACTCTGGAATTCTGGTATAACTCTTCCTTGCTCTGTTTTCAGTTTGAATGTATTTGTTTTATTTGGTGACTATGATGAAGCTTCCACTATTGTCTGAATAAATGGAATGGAGTTGGTATGTTGCCAATGTGTTAATATAACACATTCAGAGCAATTTGCCCACATTCTTACTTGATATGGAAAAATGCACTCTGAGCCACTTAGCGTAGTGAATAATTGCTTAGTATTGTTACTCTAAATGTCTGATTGTCTGTTTTCTAAACTCTAAACACTAATATCATTTTAAGTTTGAATACTAGCAGGAAGAAGAGTAGATTATCTAGATGACTAGATTAGTGTTGATTATGCTGAATTGCTGAAAGAAGAACTGAAGAGTACCGGTGCTGACAGCTCAAGTCTATGATTTTTTGTATAATCATTGAAATTCGAAAATATGTAATTATTAACTTAGTTTGAAACTGTTATAGTTGTATAGTAGTATGTTTTGCTAGTTGCTACGCTATGGTAATGAAACTCAGTATTACTTTTATCTATTTTAGAATTTTTAGAATTTAGAATTTGTTTTATTTTAATTTATTATATCCGATTTCAATCCGAAATTCGACAACGGATATCCGAAATTCGAACCTATGCAATCCGATAGGATCTGTCCAAAAAAATAAACGGATAGGGGGTACAAAAGAAATCCGAAATCCGATCGGATGGACGGATTGGACATCCGATCCGTCCGAATCCGACCGATGCTCAGGCCTATATAAAAGTCTATATAAAAAACATTCATAGACTTTTATCAACTTTTTATTTTAAAAAGTCTACAAAAGTCATTGAAATTCTAAATTGAATACATCCTTACAAACTTTCAATGAATTTGATTCTTATCATTTACAATTTTCTTACAAAACATTTATAATAATCATAAAATTCTTCTTATTATATAGTTCTTCACCCGAGTTAATACCTCCAATGGTCCTCCGAGTATTAGGAGTTTACCAGTTGTGGTCCTCCAAGTTTTTAAATGACCTCCAATGGTACTCAACATTTTGACCCACATCAACATTCTCAACATTATTATTTTTATCCATAGTATGTTGAGACGTATATGCTAATTACTTATATATCTACTATACTAATAAGAGCCCAAGAGAGTTAGACCTATAATGGGTAGAAAAAATGACGGTCAAATTTTTTAATCAAATGAATTACTCAGATTAATCAGATTTTAATTTTTCCTTAAGATTTCCTAATTTATCCTTAATGAATATGATTATCCATTAACTTTTCCGTTAAATATTATATTTTTCGTTAATTTCTGTTAGTTCACCATTAACTTACTCATTGATTTCAATTCATCAATTGATTATATTCACTACATTGTCCCTACAATGTCTTTATTAAAAAAATTATTCATTATCAATAAATTAATTAAGATAAATAATTTTATTAGTTATATTGTCTTTATTTTACTCCAATGTAAAAAATTTTTTACATTCAAATTTATCAATTGATTATATTCACTACAATGTCTATTATCTTTTTTGTGCACTATTTTTTTTAATTAAATATCAAAGTTATAATACAAAATAATACTATATATTTATTTACCAAGTATTTTATTAATACCATGAAAAAATTAAAAAAAATAATTAATAAAGTCAATCATATTAACTACTTGAGAGATTATTTGTTGACAAAGAGAGTATTCAAATCACACAACAAATTGAAGTGAGAACTATCCCACAATGTCCTTGTTTGACAATCAGCAGTTAGCGGATTATATTAGCGAATTTGATCAGCGAATTATATCAACGGTTGGTAAAAAAAATATTCAAAAAAATAGCTATTTAGATTAACATGTAAATTGACATAAGGATATACATATATTTAATAATAATAATAATAATAATAATAATAATAATAATAATAATAATAATAATAATAATAATTACTCGTATTATTATTATTATTATTATTATTATTATTATTATTATTATTATTATTATTATTATTATTATTATTATTATTATTATTATTATTATTATTTTTATTGTTGTTTTAAAAAATATATAATTAAATCAATCATATTAACTACTTGTGGAATTTATTGACAAAAAGAGTATTTAAATCACACAACAAATTGAAGTGAAAAACTACCTCGCAATGTCCTTGTTTGGCAATCAGCAGTTAGCTCTTCAATATTAATTAGTATATATTTAATATTTTATGCCCTAATTTTTATTTGCTCTCGCTTATGTCTCATATTATTTGGTTTCAACCATATCTATACAATTATTTTATTGACAATTATAATCAATCTTGACTATATTATCTTGCATTTGTAAACTTAGAATTACCTATTTAAATACACAAATACAACATTCAATTATCTATGCATGAACAATTCCAATATAATCTTGTCTTGATATATTTTAAAGTACTTATTTTTTTTAAAAAAAAGTTATTGGACATTATCCAAATCGCGCAATACGCGTAAAAAATTAGTATTATTAATAAACATCAACAAAAAAAAAAAAAAAAACTATTTCATTAGAAATTCATAACAATATTGAACAATAAAATTATAATAAAAGACTTGATCAAATAAAATATTTAAAAATATAATTACAAGTTGCATAAAATAAAACAAATAAAATCTAATATTAATTGTATATATATAAAATTATACTTGATATATTGCTAGGCATCACACAAAGAATTATTATTTACAATAGCAATTTGATACTGCAAACAACAACAAGGTGCTACTGTTTGCAACCCCAAATTGTTGTTGCGAACAGTAATTCGCTATTCGTAGTAACCTGTTGTTAAAAAAATGAGAAAATATATATTACGAATATAAACGTAAAAAGAATAAAAATCAAAATATATAAGTATTTATATGAATATTATGAAACATATGCTAAAATTTGATGATGAAAAATTTGCTTTGTTCATGTATCTAGGGAGAATTAGAGAAAGTTAGGGATAAAAAAAATTCATAGAAAAAAATAAAAATCAATATAAACAAGCAATAATGAAGTAAAAATAATATTATTTCAAATTTTTAGATGAAGATTCTAAAGTTTAGGAGAGAGAGAAAATTTGGTAGAGTTTAGGTATGAGGAAAATATAGGATAATGAAGAAAAAAATAATTTTATTGAATTTAGATAGGTTTATAGAGTTTAAATAGGGAGAAAAAATAGAGTTTAAATAGAGAGAGAAAACATTCAAAGTTGTTAAAAAGAAAATTTGAAATCTTGGGGTTAATGGTTGAATTTCAACTATTTATATTTGAGAAGGAAAAGTCTACAAAAATCTTAAAATTAAAAAGTATACAAAAGTCCATAACTTTTTTAATACCACATGACTTTTAAAGACTCTTTAAAAATCTTAATCGAATACCACAAAACTTTTAAAGAATCTTAAAAAATCTTGATTGAATACCACCTGACTTTTAAAGACTCTCTAAAAGTTTGAATTCAATACCTTCAAACTTTTAAAGTTCATAAAAGTCTTTAAAACTCTATGAAATTCATGATTGAATACGCCCCCCTTAGAAAATTTGGTTGAAGAAATAATCGAATTAGTTTCCCAATCAAGACACATTAAAAATTGTGAAGCAGAATTTCATCAACAACATGCACACGTAAATTATCAAATAGGAGAATCTTAAAGATATTCAATTCCTGTTTATCCCATAAATTATGACTCTGATAATTATGAAAATTACTATAGCAGAACTGAAACTGAATAATTTTAGCAATTTTTACTAAAAGATGAAAGAAATAAAAATTAACAGACCTTTTAGAAAAGAAATTTGTATTACAGACCCAGACATAATTACACTAATTTTCAACTCCTACACACCCCCAAACTCTTCATCCAAAATTATATCCAAATTAATAATTTCAAACTAATATACTATTTTTTTACTATTCCCTACTATTCCTTAATTTATTACTCTATTTACTACATGTCATTGAATAATTATTACCTAATTAATACATGTCCTTCGTGGAACACTATTCCCTAATCTACTTTTCAAACTCATACACTCTTCTACATTATTCCATACTCTTCTACATTACTCCCCTCCTAAACTCTTTCCACACTTTTCTTTTTACAAAAATTAAACCTCTGCGAAGGCACACACGCGCGCGCGCGCGCACACACACACACACACACGATTAATGTGCAATATTTGCTGTGCATTTATGAAAGAGTTACAAAGCTATATATACACAAGAATAGGAAACAAACTATTAGACTCTAATTGTACCCTATGGACTCTATCTGGCTAACACACACACACACACACACATTGTTATGCTTTTCAGAGCACATTGTTGTAAATCGCATGTGACGATTTTTTTTTTAAAAAATGAGTTGATCAATGGCTGATTGATATATATATATATATATATATATATATATATATATATATATATATATATATATATATATATATATATATATATAACCCTAAAACCTATATCCTATAATTTGTAATTTTCACACTTTCTTGTTTCTCCACGTTTTTCTCCTATCGGAGTAGCAAACCCATCATTGCATATTGCATAGTAACAGTAGTGGAGGCAGTGGATCGGAGTGAGACATTTAATTGATCAACAGTTGATCTTGAAATCCTATCTTAGTTTTTAATTTTTTTAAAATATTCAATTGAAGTTGAGGACACTTGTTATCACTAGTTGCACACTTGTTGTGGCTTACGAATGTAGCTATTCATCTATTATTGTTATATTAGGTTTTTTTTTTAAAAAAAAAAAATATGTATGCCTTATAAAGTATATAGCTTGTAGATCTTAAATAAACTCAAATCCTATTTAAAGTCTACAATATAATCCTTTTAATGACCTACATATTTAAACGAGTAAAAGACATTTTTGGTCCTAGACTTATAGTGGCACGGACAATTTTGGTCCTTAATAAAAAAATCAGACAATTTGTGGACACTCTTATTATGACGAGGACAATTTTGGTCCTCCGTCACTCTTCCAGTTAAATGTCCCATTTGAGAGGGAGTATTTGCGTCTTTTCATGCACCATCATCTTCATCTTCGTCCCCTTGGCCTGAAAAGTCATCAGACTCAGAGTGGCATCTCTTTTCTCAGCCGCATGGGCATCCGCTTCTTCATCTCCATCCTCGCATGTGACTGTTTTAACTTCTAGTTAAAGCTTCCTCCTTTATGGACCTTTCATCTTCTTGGTTGTTAGAATCGAGATAGGTGATTGTGAGCTCGTATGCTTATCAGCTTCTCCATAATAAGCCTTCACTGGATTCCTGTCTGATTACCCAGAAGTTAACAGATAAAAGTCCATAGTTTCTTTAACAAAAGGCTTTGTTTTGTCTCTGAAAGAAAAATCTAGGATGGGTTTATGTTGTGGTTTCATCTTTGTCACAGGAGAATCAGATCCCAGAACTGGAGATTCTACATGACTGCCTGAATCTTCTCGTATTGAGCCACTGTGATCAGCCAATAACTCCTGAAGTTTTCTATTGAATTTTTTGCATGCCCTCAATGCATCAAGCCTGGGATTAGCCCCGAATCCTTGTGTGGGAAGGACAGCTTTCATTTAATGTGTTTGAGGCGGTTCGCTATGGGCATTGCCTTGTGATTTCTGCTTTGTTAAACCAGACGTTGGTGGCTATGAAAAGATAATCTGAACATGAGTGCAGAAAGGGAGAAATGGGAAAAGACGAATGTGTTGAAGAGAGGAAGCTAAGGTTGAAGGTGAATAAGTTACCTCATCGTTTAGTCCGTTCACTGATTCTGGATCTGCTTTTGGTAACCCAATCAATGCTACAATCCTTCAAGGGAACTCCCAGCAAGGACAAACCGGGGGATTTGTCATGGAGGAATGAATGGGAACTTGGATTTACTAGTACAATGCATGCTTATATATTGTGTTCTTGGAGTTGACTGAATAAGCTAGGCTGCACCATGCAACCATTAAACCTCAATCTTTTGCAGCATATATAGGCGAGGTAATTCTCCTCAGATCAAGAGCTAGTATAGAACTATATATGGATGCCAAACTGTACATATTAAGCTACATACGTACATATCAAGGCCTGGCCCAAATTAAATTAAAGATGCATGCAACATAATGCATGATGCTAGTTAATTTGATCTTATATATTACTGCACATATTATCAAATTAAACTAAACATTGTTTGCAAGCTGAATCGTCCCATCCTTCCTGGGCTCACCACCCACCACATTCCATTTTCTAGATCTGAATTGGTTTGAAAGTTTAGAATTTTGCACAGAAAAGATGGTAAACAAAGTTGAAGACTTCCAGCAATGTGATGAGCTAGTAAAAGTCCTCCAACTTGCCTTTGTTCGAATTGTTATCCGGAAGCCAGTTTGATCCACCGGGGCCCGCGCTGAACTTGTGGACCAGAGAGACCAAGAGAGTGCTCATGTAATTCCCGGCAGAGATGGCGGTCCAGAACAACGCCGACGCCGTGCTCCTCATGCTTTCCGGCGCCTGATCGTAGAAGAACTCCAGGTGGCCGATTGACATGAAGGCCTCTGCCATCCCGTGCAGGCAGTACTGCGGCACCAACCAGAAAACCGGAATGGGAATCATTGTGTCTGCTTTGTCGCTTATTCCATGGGCGGCGGCGTTCTTCCGTTTTATTTCCATGAAGCCGACCACAAGAGTTGCGAGGATGGAGATGAAGTCGATGCCCATGCGGCTGAGAAAGGAGATGTCACGCTCGAGTCCGGTGACTTTTCTGGCCAAGGGGACGAAGATGAAGATGATGGTGCATGAAAAGACACAAATACCCCATCTCAAACGGCGCATCTAACGAGAAGAGTGGTGGAGGACCAAAATTGTCCTCAAGAGTGTCCACAAATTATCTGATTTTTTTATTAAAGACCAAAATTATCCGTGCCACTATAAGTCTAGGACCAAAAATGTCTTTTACTCTATTTAAACATATTGTAAGCTTAGACTTGAGCTTAAAAAAACCTACATACAAGCTCAGACCTCAAATTCTCATAACATGCTTAGACCTAATTTTTCAAAACTCAACATCGCCTAGTCTATTTCCATCCCTACACAAAACGAGAGAATGGATGGTATGCACTAATAGGGATGCACTAATAGGGAGACTAAGATTCAAAGAGATTGTGATATTACTGATGGTTTTTTTTTTAAAAAAAATATAAAATATCATTAGAGATTTTAAATTTGATAAAATTAGAAGAATATGTTTTAGGTTAAAAAAAAAAAAAAAAAACTTACATAAGACGCATAATACATTTTAATTAAAATGAAATATGTAATATTTTTTATATATATTCATAAAAAAAAAAAATTATATATCTTACAATGAGACAATCTCACACAAGATTATTCAATTAAAATTAAATATGACATGGTTTAGTAGTTATAGTATTGGGAGGAAAGTGCTATTTAAATTAATTTTCATTATCAAATAATATAGTATGGATGTGACAAGTGTTGCAACTGTTTGTATTTATTAATTATTTATTTATTATATTAATAAATAAACTCCATAACGAATTAGTTGGACAGGAATGTGTTAAATAGTTTCTTAAAGAAAAGTCCATATGCATTGCAAATTGTCTGTAGAAGGTTGTAGGATTGAACTAAGATGGTGATGTAATTATTTTTTCTAAACAAGCCATCTGGACTTGATGGGTTCAAGCATACTTTAGGAACCAGGTCAAAAGTGTGGGTCAGTCAAGCAATTAAAATTAAAATTATCATTTTAATATTAATAATAATAAATAAATAAATAAAACCATTGATCGTCACTATTGCAATTTTATTACTCAAAAAGCAAGTCCCCGTCAAAGCGAAAAATCATATTCCCCACCAAGTTTGGGTGGGTTTTGACTGTCGACACTAAGGCTGAACATTATTGTAGTTTGGCATGCGTTCAGGTTCAGGTTCAGCCATAGTATTAACTCGGTTTTTACTTTTCAGACGTCAAGACTTTATTGACACGGCAAGCACGTCACACAAGTCGGAAATAATGTGGTCCAGTCTTTAATTTGATGATGTGAGCATGGACGCTACGTAAGGCTACTAATTAAAAAGACTAATTACTTTTTTAGTTTGAGGTAATAGAAATGTTATTTCATAAAGAATGTAATAAGCAAGAAATAGAATAAGAATTGTATTCTATTGTTTGGTTTGCGGAAGGAATAGACTTTAGGATTACATTACAGTGTTTGGTTGATTTAAAAAATAAAAATGAAATATGTTTTAAAAGACATAAATATTCTTATAAAAATATGTAATTATGGTGGTAGTGGCGTTAGTGGCAGATGGTGGTGGTGGTGGTGGCGGCGGCGACGGTAGCAGCGGCAGTAGTGGTGGCAGTGTTAGGGTGGTGGTAGTAGCGGCAGTGGCGGCGACGGCCATGGCGGCAATGGTGGTGGTGGTGGCAGTGGCGAAATAGGAAATAAAAGGAATAGAGGAATGCTATGTCATTCCAAGCCTATTCCGTGAACCAAACAGCCCATTAGTCCCCAGAAACTACTAAATAGAACTGTGGAATGTTAACAAGCTGAAACAAGCGGGAGGTTGAGAAGAGATACTGGGCAATAATGAGGAAGGAAGGGGCTCAGGTGTTTGTGACTAAAATTGGGACCCAAAAAGGATGGTTTAGATCAGGGGCAAGGGCAAGACATGCTTGTATAAGCAAACTGTCCAGCACAGGAGGGATTTTTCAGTTGCGAGAACAAAGCAGAGCAGAGCAGAACGTACCTGGTTACCTGCCATCCAACACCTAATACTGCATCCGTCGAGTTATTACTTAATCCATCTGGCAATGAATCACTGAAATGGCATTTGAAATTGGGATGCAACTACTCATCAAATTTCATAAATTTTTTTGATTTGATTTTGATTTGGAGAAGAATAGTTATCATAAAGCACCAAAAACAATCCATTGTAATCATCATTATCATCAACCTGCACCCAGCAGCCACCCACTCCATGTTCACCCACCAATATAGTCCCCATCTTTTTTAACCTCCTATATATTAACCCACTGAAACTAAATCTTGTAAATGCAATGTTGAAGAACTTTACAACCTATATCAGCTCCAGAAACAATGCTTCCTGTTTGCTCGTCAAGCCTAGTTCATTCAGAGTTGAGGAAGTCTCTCCGCTGCTAAAAGCACGCCTGGGGTATGGTCTCACCTGCGAATAAAATAATTATCAATTTAATAAAACTAATAAGCACACTATGCAACTACCTTGTATATTTATACCTTCTTAGAAATGGATGATATTATTCCGCTTTCCCCTTTACAAAATTCAATTGTACAATGTGTAAAAGCACAGTAAAACTTATCAGTGAACTGAGATTAAAAGATCAAATAGCCCACTTCCTATATGTTATGAAAAGATATAGGCTCTGTTTGGTAAAATAGTTAGCCTATAGGCCACTTTTGGCTTATTTGACCACTATTAGTTGTTTGACTTGGTATAAAAATTAAGTGTTCGGTTAATTAGTTTTTTGTACTCCAAAATGCTAAAATTCAAAAAGCTACTCAAAGCAACTTTTTCAATTAGCTTTTTGAGAAAAGAAATTATACCAAACAGCTATCAGCTAACAGCTAATTTACCAAACACCTTTCTACAATCAGCTAATGTTATCAACTAGTTATACCCTCTAAACACATTTTAGCTTATTTAAGTCGATAATCCATAAGTAACTTGGAGTTGCTTTTCAATTATTCATAATCTATAATTTCTATACCAAGCAGGGCATATCATTTCTTTGATGATCTCACAAGATCTAAAGGAACACTTTCAGAGGTGAGACAGCAAATTGAACAAACAGTAAGGAAAGAGAACATTTTATTTTTTATTTTTAAAAAAAAAAAGATAAAAGATAAAAGCGTTGAACATTTAAGCATTACCAATCTGTAGGTGCCAGGCTTCACCACCCTTCCCACATCAATGAAATCAAAAAGACACTGCAGTGTAAACAATAATAATCAAGTCACATCATAATCCAACACTGGAATAGACTTGTTTTCAGAGCATACATACCTGCAGTCTATCAGAGTTAAGAAATCGCCGACCTCTCCGGCTGCCATCAGGCATCCTTACAACAAGGTTAACAGCATTCTCATCATCAGGGGTTGGCTCCTGAGGCAAGGAACCTTCTTTGGCTGCTAATTGTCTCTCAGCTTCCTGATCAATTATTAGAATAACACTCTTATGAACTCATAAGTCCAAGTATACGAGGAACTTTCTAAACAGTGAATCTGATGCAAAGTCACCAGTATACACAGACAAACAAAAAGGTGTTGCAGTTCCACAAGTTTTTATAAGTTAACAAATTGATGATGTGCATTTCATTTCATTATTCAATAAGCATTCACAGTCAGATAAAATTCTTTAGGGTATGATTAGTAAGTAATCTAACTTTTAGATTGCTAACCAAATTGCTTCTCGCACCTAGTAATTAAAGCTAAGAGTAAAGGACTTTGTTTCCAATCTCAATTTACCTGCTCCTCCTCCAGTTTCTTTAGTAATTCCTCCTCCTTACGCCTCTCTTCCACAAGAGCAGCTTCAGCTTCTTGCTTTGCCTTCAATTCCTTTTCTCTATCAGCTTGCAGCGAAGCAAGGTATTCATCATCCTAAATATATCAAAGAAATAAAATCAGTCAAAAGAAGACAATTTAAAAGAAATAAAAGGGTTTCAAATGCAAACCTGCTGTTCTCGTAATAAACGCTGAGCCACAAGAGATGGAGATGGTGGACGAGGCATTTGCCAAGGATAAGGCCCCACAGATCTATCTGAACCGTTCTGCATAAACTGATGTGCCACATGTGGTAGACGAAACCCACTCCCTTCAGGTATACCGCCAAACATTGCAGCCTCAAGCATGACAGCTTCATCATGTTCCTCAGATGAGATGCCACCCCACTTGAAAGGAGGTTATGCCAAAGAATGTAACCATTATACTCAAATCACATAACCAAAATAGGATGGCATGCATATGATATAGAGAGTAATGAAGGAAAATGAAGATACCTCATCAGTGGGGTAATCAGCTCCATTGTGCTGTATATTGTCAAGATTGTCACCACGCCTGGGACTTGACACTGGACTAACCTCATTTACCTCATTCCTATCAGCATCAATAGAAGAGGAAGATGCACGTTTACTCCTGCGTCCAACCAGTGGCTGCTCTTCCACATCTCCAGCCTCATCATTGATAGATGTACTTCCCAGCTCCAACCTACATCAACTTAAATAACTATTCAAAAGAACCATAATCCCCCCTCCAAAAAATACCCTTCTACCTCAAGCACAAACACATAGAGCAGAAACCAATTGCAGGTCAAGATTGTGACGATATTGACAAGAGCTAACTAGTCTCTTTAAATAAGCAAAATGCTGCAAAGATTACCTCGTGTTTGACGATGTTGCTTTCCCAGGATCATCCACTGCAGTCAAATTATGAACTTCCATTCCTGATGCCTCCTTCCTTTCTAGTTCATGCTTTGCTTTCTCCTGCTCTGCAGTCTGGACAAACTCCATGTCAACATGATGAATAATTGATGGTAGTCTAAGAAGGAAAAAAAAAAAGGGGAGGGGGGTGGGGGGGAGAAAATATAAACGAAAAGCAAACCTTCAGTGACAGTGAAACTGCATGTGCAATATCATCATCCTCAACAGGAGCACGCCCTAGATGAGACATAGCATCCCTTGAATCCTGTAGCACAATAATCACATTGAAGCCCAAAAGCTGGATGAATAACACACATGAATAAGGTTTATGTTACATACACTGTGGACATCAAATTTTTGGTTTGACATTTCAGCATCCCATTTGGAAGCTTCAATTGCTGCACGAATCATCTCCTCTTCTATATCATTATTGGAGTCGGGCAAAATATTAATTTCAGGAGCACTTGGTCTGCGATGGATTGCAGTAGAAACATCACCAAATATGTTATCACTTGCTATGTCGTGCCCAAAAGTCTGTGTACTTCGAACATTTGGAATTTCATCATTGTCATCATCAATTGTGACAGTCCCGTGGGTTTCTGGGCCGTGAGCGTGCTCAGTGTCAGTGACATCCTCAATGGTAGGAGCCCTGCCAGAATGACCTGAATGCCCGTCCCCATCCTTCACCTCAATTGGGATCTCCCTAACTTCTCTTGGATGTGAAACCAATGGTGCAGTTCTTGCAAAATCCAAACCACTATCAAAAATACTTCTGGTGAAGTTAGGATCAAGAAGAGAAAGTGGATTTGTGTTTCCGGTGGAGGGTAAATGTGAAAACGGAGGTCTATGGGATGCAATTGGGATTGGATCATCTATGTCCATAACATCATCCTCAGATGGAGCAACAGCAGTTGCATCATGTCTTCTGCATAACAAATAAATATATCAAGTACAAAAAATATTAGAATGAACATACATCAAACTTAATTTGAAAGAAGAAAATGAAGAATCCAAGAGAGAAGTGCCTTTGTCAGAAAAAGAGGAGCTTGTGGAGAAAATATGAACTCACATGCTTCTATCAGGTTCACTGAAATGAGCATTAACAGCTGCATTAAGATCCCCGCCATGTTCCTGAATAGCACAGCATATGAATACTCCAATATGGCCAAAGAATAAAAACCAAGGATAATACAATCAAATATACAAACAAATTGCATTGTCCCTCGAATTGCAATATATGGAAACCAAAAAAAATTGCACTAAACACTCATTAGACTAAAAAAACCAATAGGTCAATCACTACACTCAATTCATTAGTTCCAAATGTAAAGTCAAGACATAAATGGAGATTTTAGTGAGATATCTCCCCTTTGGGGATCCATCCATCATGGCCTCAACTGCAGTGCACCAACATTGATAACTCCAACTCCTCCATTCACCACTTACCAACCATAGTTCACCCCACCCCACACAGAGACTCATGTACTCAGTCAGTTGATGCCAAAAATCAAGAATATTCTATTAACAATGAACGACCTCCACAAGGTCAATCTAAGTTCGTGCTCTACTAACGACAGAAAAGATACTTAATCTGCATCTAACTAGGCATCTATAATCTCACACATAAAACACCACAATACCTATGACTAGTTCAAGGAAAACAACAATAACACCACATACGCAAACAAGTTCTCCATTATCACAACAGCAATACAAATTCCCAGTCTACAACCAAATCAGAACTAAACAACGCAACTACGAACCCTAATTGCGAGCTAAGCAGTTCACACAAGCAAAGATCATTGACAGCCAAAAGTCGAGAATATTCAGAGCAAGATAATCAAAACATCAAGAATCAAAAAAAGCAATCGAATCGCAAATTCGATAGCGAAATTCAAAAAATAAAAGCAATCAACCTCGAGTTTCTGAATAGCAGTGGCTTGTGAGGCGCCAGTGATGTTCATGAATGTGTCGACGGCTTCCTGATTAGGTCTCGCCATTCCGTAGTAATTTCAAGAGAGAGGAGAGAATTCGCGGAAGAATGCGAGAGCGCAACAGAGAGATTAGCAGAAGAGATGATTTCTGTGGAAAAAATGCGAGAGAGAAACTGAGATTATTAACAGCGATATTTAGGAGGTGGACGGAATATATATCTACTAGTCTTAGCGAAAAAGCGGTGTGTGAGGTGAGGTGGGGGAGATGGGGAGGGGTATAAGTGGTAAATAAGGCGAAAGCGGTCGACGCTTCTGTAATGTTCCCTACTTGTATACGCCTCTTGTTGAAACGATTGTGTGTAGCTTTAGCTTTAACACTTTAGCTTTTGCTTGGAGAATAAGTTGGCTAGGGCTATTGGCCAATGGTATGTGGTTGGGGTGATCACATATTGACTCATATAACAATTATTAAAGTCAATAAATATTTATGAATAATTTTAATTATGTTGAGATTGATGTTGATCATGTTGGGAATATAATCATATGAGAAGATTATTTCCACGAATTTAACAAGCACAAATAGGAGGAAATTTTAATTTTGGTCCTACGATTATAGAGGTCTTGTTAATTTTAATCTCTGACTTTTAAAAGTGTCAATTTAGTACTTTAACTATAGAATTTTTGTCACGTTGGCCAAATTGTCGGTCAAATTTCGTCGAAAAAACTTAATCCTTCGTTTAGTCTATAATCTGAGGGGCAAAATCGTCTTTTGATCCTTTCTTCTAATTTTGAAAATGTGGTTCAACGATGCTGCTGCAGCCCTCGCCGTTGGATTTGGAGTCCGGCAAGTCAGGCAGGACCTCAATCCTTAGGATCCGGTTGGAACGTGAGTAGTTTGAAAGGTAACTACTCCAAATGGTACCTTCAAAATGTACCCGAAAGGTTACGATTTCGAAAGATAACTACTCCAAATGGTACTTTCGAAAGGTACTCGGAAGGTTACGGGAACTGACTTTACGGTTAGATGGCCGAATAGTCAGTCGCCTTGTGACCATTCAGTCCCCAAGTCCGAGAGGTAGGCACTCACAAGGTCGAGTAGTCACTGCTCGGACAGTGACTAAAATCATTGGAAAATTTTTGAAAAGTAGGCATAACTCAGCCCGAAAGGCTAGCCACTTTTCCAAACGACATTCGTGACCACAGGTGTCGGCGTACACGAGTCAAGCTCTTTTTAGGCTCATTCTGTGATTTGATTTGCACCCCTCCCTCTTCCCCCCCCCCCCCCCCCCCCCCCCCCCCCCCCCCCCCCCCCCCGGCTTTTTTTTTTCAATGTAAGACAAATGCTACTTATGAGCCATTCCACCTCCATTTTCCAATTCAAATGGGTCTACTTTGAGAATCAATCTTTCAAATACTCAGTATCCGCTTTTGAGTGTACAATATATCAATTTCTTCGTCTCAGTACGAAGAACCTGAATCCACTTTGACTCGACCCAATTCAGAAGTGAACCTCACATATATTTGTAATTTTGTACCACAAAATAGTCACTTACAATGTTATTTTTATGCTATTTTCCCAACAAATCAATCTTATGTTTATACGAATGCGATTGTGTACTGTTGAATTAAACAATTATTTATTTTGCTTTCAAAAAAAAACATTTATTTATTTTAATAATATGCTATAGTAACTGGCTTATTATATACGTTCATTTTAAAATGTATTGAGTTTTCACATATGGTGGTGTTTATATATTGAAAAATCGAATCAGTTGAATATTCAATTGGCACGCTATGCATGTCGTTATGTAATCTACGTGTTACTTCATAGTTAAACTCTATAATTTAAAATAAAGTTGCGTTAATTACTAAGGGGGTTAGGGGTCTTAGCAACAGAATTTTTGATAAATTACTTGTGTTAATGTCCGTAAGTGTTCATTTATATATTAAGATAAACGAATACAAATGAACAAATTTTAGTGCTTGTTTGTTAAACGAACAGAGTTTAAACATTTATATGTTTGTTTGTTAAAAGCTCATGAACACGTTCATTAATGTTCGCTTAATAATGTTCATGAACGAATGAACGTACTCGTTTATTATTCATTTAATAATGTTTATGAACATGCTCGTTTACTATTCGTTTAAAATTATTCACGAACATACTTATTTAAGTACACTTTTTTTTTTTTTTAAATTTTAAGATACTACTTTAATTTATCATATATTTTTTAATTTTAATTATATTTTTTCTACCACTTCTACCGTCCTACTCATTAAGTCATTATGAATTATCTTCTTATCATTTATCATTCAGTTTAGGTTATGAAAAAAAGACCCAAAATAATGAGGAACGACGCAGATCCACCATCACTGATTCACCACATATCCGCAAAATCCACACTAATGTGAAAAAACAATTTGTGTTTTTTTTTTTTTACTTTGTATTTTGACTTTTATATTAGAGATGTTACTTTTGAACTTATTTGTATTATTTTTATAGTTGTTATGTTGTTTGTTTGGTTATTGTCCGTGAACAAAGACTATTTGTTGTTCATGAACAAATTATAATCATGAACATGTACATATATTTGTTTGTTTAGCATTCGTGAACGTTAACGAACACGTCTATGAACATGTTCACTAATGTTAACGAACAAACACGAACAGAATATTTAAAAATCTTACCAAACAAATACGAACACTCTAAAAATCTTAACAAACGAATACGAACAACATATGCTTATTCATGTTTGATCTATTAATATCCCTAGATGGGTGTTTGACAATTAGTTGATAAGCTAATTGAGTTAGCTGATTTGACCAGTCAATAGTATTAACTAATTGTATAAATGTGTTCAGTAAATACTCTTAGCTAATTATTGATAAAATGACATATAAGGACATAATAATAATAATAATAATAATAATAATAATAATAATAATAATAATAATAATAATAATAATAATAATAATAATAATATTATTATTATTATTATTATTATTATTATTATTATTATTATTATTATTATTATGTAATACGGAGTAGTAAAATAAAATATGTCAAACACATAGAGCTGTTATGTCATTGTCCAGCATAGACAAATAGTTTTAGACTTCTATGTAACTTCCATGCAACTAATTATTTGCATTCCTTTCCTTTCCTGCTTAGTTTATATAGAACAGTTTTGTAACAGTGAAAGAATTAGATAATTTCAATTCTCTTCTTCATTCAATTCTCTGTAAACTCTTCTCAGAGTTTTCCAACATGGTATCAGAGCCATGAAGCAAAAACCTTATGCAATTTCTGTGGATATACATGACACAATGTTGAAAATTGTTACAAAAAGCATGACTATCCTTCTGGTAGGAAACCAAGAAACAAGGGCATGGAAATATTAATGGGATCAACTTATCAGGTTCAGGTTTCCTTACAAGAGGCTGGGAGTTCAGAGATTAATTCTCCCTTTAATCAAGAGGATTATAGGAAGTTCTTGGAATTCATGCAACAAGAAAGAGCAAGCAATTCCCCTCTTAATGTTGCTCCTCATGCCAATGCTATAGCAGCAAACTTCATTCTAGATGGCAGACTGGAAGGTAAGCCTGCTAATTCTAGAAATAGTTTGACAGATCCTGAGTTCTTGTGGATTCTTAATAGTGGTGCTACACATCAAATTGTTTGCAATGTGCATTTATTACAAAATTCCAAGAGAGTACAGGGAATATATGTTGATCTACCTAATGGACATCATGCTCAAGTGTCCCACATTAGGACTATGCAATTATCTGTTGAATTGGTATTCCTGAATGTGTTGTGTGTTCCTATATTTCACTATATGGTCTCCTTGTATGAACTTATAAGAGGATCCAATTGCAACATATTATTCCATTATAATCAGTGTGTTATACAAGATCAACACCATGGAAGGATGATTAGTATGGCTGAGCTGAAGAAAGGTCATTATCAGCTTACTTTCCCTGTTTTTACTCATTGTAAATTAAACCTACTGTCAATGTTTATAGTTTTTGGCATGCTAGGTTGGGACATGCTTCTGAAGGAAAAATTAGATTCCTCCATACTTTAGACAATAAGATTTGTAATGACAAACCTACTGCTTGTGACTGCTGTCATTTTGCAAAGCAAAGAAAACTACCTTTTCAGCCTAGTTCTTCTATTTCAAATAATTGCTTTGATCTTGTTCATGATGATATTTGGGGGCCATATCATACTCCTACTATTTATGGTCATCAATATTTTCTAACATTGGGAGATGATCATAGTAGGGCTACTTGGGTTTACCTCATAAGAAGAAAGACTGAGGTTAAGCAGCTTGTGCAATCTTTTTGTGAACTGGTGAGCACACAGTTTGGAGAAATGTCAAATGTGTGAGGTCTGACAATGGGAAAGAATTCCTCATGGAGGAATTCTACCAAAGCAAGGGCATCCTTCACCAAACATCTTGTGTATATACCCCTAAAGAAAACAGTGTTGTTGAGAAGAAGCATGACCATATATTGTCAGTGTAAGGGCTCTTATATTCTAGGCTAATTTACATGAAGATTTTTGGGGAGACTGCATCCTTCATGCAGTCTATATAATCAATAGGCTTCCACCAACAGCCTTGGACAACAAAATTCCATATCAAATCCTCTTTAAACTCTTTCTTGATTATCCTTTTTATCCGACAGGTTATCACTCCTTTGCTTGTTACTGAAGACGAGAAGACTCTTGTAACCTAAGAATTTCAAAGGTATTTCACTATTTTTTTTCTCCATGCAATACAGGTACTGTTTATCTATTTTTTTTATTCTCGTAGTTGAAGGTTGCTCTGAATCTTATCTCTCAATAATTATACATACTGATGGAGTGATGGGGGACAAATTGGTTGAACAGAGTTCACATCGTGTCTCGGGAGATTACCGCTCATAGATAGGCGATAAGCAACAACTTACAACTGGCATCAAAATTCAGTAGTGTAATTCCATTCCTTGGTCATTTCTGCACAAGCACTATATAAGAGTTTCTCTATTTTGGATAATGCATTATGTCTACATGTTTCAACTCTGGAATAGGAAGTATGTCTATTATTTGTTTCTATTTGTGTGATGTTATGATACATTATTGTCACAAATGCTTTTTTCTTGTTTCCACTGTACTTCCATGGTCCTGGAGACAGTAATGTGCCTACATGAAAACCCTTAAGACTGGAAAATTTTAAAAACAAAAAAAACAGGAAAATAAACTTTCTACCAAACTTGTTGCTGAAAGATGGATAATTTCTCAAGTTTACTTTGTGTTTGTTTTGCATGGAATTAAGTGTTATTTTAGATAGAAAATTGGATGCCTATTTCTTTCCCTCTTAAACTTGCATGGTTCCACCACCCGACTTGTTCAAGTAGTTTTACTTCCAAGGTTATGCTCATGGATTTTTTTTAAAATGCAGTTGTGCCATTTACCATAAGAATCTTTTTGGGAGAAACTAGAAACTCAATTTGTCACTAGAGAGGGGGCAGATTGACTCAATATATAGGATAAAATACATAGACCCATGGATTGAAGGAGATGATAAAAGAACGTCAAGATCAATCATGGTTCAGGTATTATATGGTTCAATACTATAATTTTCATATATATCATTACAAACTGATTTCTATTTCATGTTGTAACTAGAATTCGAGAACACCTGACACACTTGTTCATAGAAACCAACCAGACAATAGTAGTCTAACTATAGGACGTGTAACAGCTGGGATAGAATACAGCCGCCCATTTGAGCCGAAGTGGAATGCAACTGCTGGCATTACTTTTCAGGTAGTCTATAGATGCATAATATCCAATTGATGCTTTTAACATTTGTCTTCCCTGATTGTTCTTTGGTGAACTTCAGTTGACATCATAGAAAAGAGAATTTTTTATGTGATTCTATTATTTAAATCTATTAGTGATGAAACTTGGTAAGAACTCTCGTGGTCTTAATCACCTTAAATACATATTAGAGTCATTTTAACTCATTTCCTCTCCTTTTTCTTTGTATTAAACTATTAAATTTTATTAAATTTTATTTTATTTCACAAATTGTAGAAATAATGACCTAAATAAAGTAAATTTTGTCATTGTTGAATAAATCTGCCATGGCATCTATGGTTTAGACAATCAAACAGTTTATCTGAAATTCTAATTAACATCACCTTATGCATTTATCATATTTTCCATTTCTTATTCTTGCCAAGAGGTATCTGGTCAGCATGGTGTCTAATAACTATGTTCTGACTTCTGAGTAAGTTGCAGAATCATAATAAATATATCTAGTACCGTATAACTAGACACCTATCATTTTAAGTAAAACGATAGATATATAGAGTATATATATACCATTGAAGTATATATAGAGTATCACTAACAAGAATGTAAAAAAAAGAGAAGAAACAGAAGCACATTTTCTAGTGGTTCTTTAAAAATTGAGTGATGTGGGTGCTTAACTTGGTTTACTTTAATTTTGTTTGACCTTTGTGGAGCAAACTACTTGGCCCCTTGGTTATATAAAAAAGATGTTATTCATGTTTTAAAATTTCTTTGCATTCTGTTAGATATTTATGTATTCTGACTTGAAACTTGCAGTGTGCTGGTGCTCGTGATGATAAGAGGAATCCTATTATAAGGGACTTCTATAGCAGCCCCCTTACTGCAAGGTAATATCATTGACATGTTGGCTTACATCACCTTAATTTCACATTTTTTTTTTTATTTACACATTCTCTGATCCTTATGTCCAACTTCTCTACAGTGGCAACACCCACGATGATATGTTACTTGCTAAACTTTAGACCATGTATACTGGTTATGGTGACAAGGTTCTTCAATGGTTAGTTTCTTCAATTCTTTCTCGTGCTCGAATTTCTTGTTGCCAAAGCCATAATATTTTCTTTCCATTTGTTTTCCTTTTCTTTATACAGTTGGTCTTCAACATTGACCAGGGATTCCTGTATTGCCAGGGTGGCTAGTTTTCGGTAGAGTAAATGCTCGTGCCTTGAAGGGCTTGGCTGTTGGTCCTATGCGGCTCTTTTTAAGGTATTTATTGGTGTAAATGTGTAATCCTCTTTCTATAGGAGTAAGAGATGTAGCTAAATGGAGTCTTTCAGCTTTCAACTATATTCCAATTATCATTACCTTAAAATATGTTGTTAGATTTTATTTTTTTGAAAGGATATGTTGTTAGATTTGGTGTCTCATTCTTGGATTACCGACCATCTTAAATGATCTTTCTGCAGTTTGTCTGGTGGTCATGTTGTGGGTAATTTCTCTCCGCATGAAGCTTTTGCTATTGGTGGTACCAAATGTAACACCCCATTTTCTAAACTCTAAAACCCAAATAATAATCATTCTTAAATGGGATTAAACAAGGGTAGGTTGGATAAACTAGAATAATAAATGAATTCAATAACTAAGGGGAATGTCAACGCCACAGTCACCCACTCGCAGGTGACTGCACAGGTTAACAAAACTACTAAGTCAAAGAGTCAAACTCAATAAAGCGACAAAAAGGGGAAGTAATCCCCGGTGTCTACGCACCAACAACAGTAAAGTAGTTTACTACAACCATCAGCAAAATACATCTAAGGGAAGAGGGGTACTAGTCTAGCAACTACTACACTAGAGCTACACACTAGTCTATCAACGCGCGCTCTCATGCATTGGGCCCACCTGAAAGGGGCTATAAAACATGTATGAAAATAAACCCGTTAACAATTAATGCTAAGTATAAAGCCACTCAACCCTGTAAAGTACTATAAATATAGGTTGAAAAACGTTTGCATTCATACACAAATCTCAAGTATGAAAATAAGCAATCAAGACACTTAGTCAACGAATCTCATTAGATATATTAGTATACTTCTATATGCTCAACAACCTATATTTTCATAACATCAAGCTTCATCAAGCTTTAACTTAATTCAAACTTATGCAAATTCCCATGCTGTAAACAGATATAAGTCATCTATATTCTACTATGCACTTCTCACAATCATGCTGATACTTTCAAGATAGATAATGGAATAACTTATGCTTAACAAGTAAAGTCATGCTTTCATGCGAATACTTAAACAATGAATGATACTATACTTCTCAAATTATTCAAATAAGTCATATGCTATGCCATGTTATAAATGGAGGTATGATACTATATATGCATATTATATATATATATATATATATATATATATATATATATATATCCTTTATATAATAAAGCTATATGGTTTGGGAAATAATTAATGTTACAATTAATGCCACAACATCCTTTATTATTATTAAAAAAAAAAAACACAACATTTAAAAAATAACATAACTATATATTATATAATCATATAAAAAATATACTTTTGAAAAATAAAATAGCTATATATTATATAATCATATAAAAAATGTGTTCAATTAGAGTTTAAATTTACACATACAAAATTTGAAATTTGCTTTCCAAATGTAATTATCTTAGTTATTATTTGTATTGTGAAAATTATAATATAGATGAAATACAATTAAGAATAAATCAATGTAATTATGTAAATTATCTCTATAAGTTTATTTGAATATGCACATAATTAGAGATTACATTAACCATACAAAATTATAATTATAATTATAATTATAATTTTAATTGTAAATTTGTATTCTATAAAAATAATAAATACTTGACCAATGGAAGCTCAAAAATATTATTATATTAAATAATTTAAAATATTTTATTTTTTCTATTTTTTTATTTATATTTATAATAACATAATTTTTTTCCGTGCATCGCGCGGGTGAATTACTGGTATATATATATATATATATATATATATATATATATATATATATATATATATATATATATATTTGTACTCTCGCTGTTTATTTTAAAAATAAATACTTTTCTGTGGAGGATCTCTGTTGAGTCACTTGACTCGCTTTTCTCTTCTTTCTTTCTTGCTTTCCTTCTTTCTTTCTGTTGAGTCACTTGACTCGCTTTTCTCTTCTTTCTTACTTGCTTTCTTTATTCTTTCTCAATCTTTCTCATGATTATCTTTTCTCTTCTTTCTTTCAATCTGGGTCTAAGAGGCAGGCACTCCATCGCGGCGAAGCCCTAGTGAACGGTGTTTCCCCTACAACTACCGCATCCGTACCTACGGAACCTCAAACTCGTGGGGGAGGTAGGAACTTCACGAATCGTGAATGGACCTATCCGGGCTCGGAAATTTAGCCGGCCTAATACTCATGTCGCCCACAGAACAGGTACTCGTGGTTCTTATAACTTTGTAGAATCAGGTATCGTACTTTTAGTGTGCACATCCCTTGACTAGGATTCCAAGCCTAGCGGGTAGTATCGAACCTAGCAACTCGGGAATATCGACTAAGTTACTTCTAAAAATAAACTGGCGGTCCTCTGTGGCCGAATCTTTTCTCTGTTTTGTCGGTGACTTTACCGATCTTTTCTCTGCTTTGTCGGTGGCTTTACCGATCTTTTCTCTGTTATTCCGAAAGGATATAGTCCTAACGGTGGCCTCCAAAATCATAGATTTTCCTCACTTTATATAAATAGCATATATAGCACATGCAACTTCTTTTCTCATGCTAGTAATCTAGATGTCATGCAAACTTCTCAATGCACATATATCTCATATAACTTCTCTTTCTCATATTGGAAATCTAATTATCATGCAAGCTTCTCAATGCAAATAGATATAGATTTTTCAAAATAGATAATAGGTTTTGGAAATAGCTTAGGCTTTACTTTAAGACTTTACTGTACTTAAGCTTTGAATATGCTAAAATGCTCATTTACTGTAAAACTTGGAAATACACTGCCTTAAACAAGTAATCTCAATAAACTCAACAAATCTTCTATTCAAGGGTTAAACAAAGCAAATAGCACAACTACTACACATTCTTGTGAACAGAAGCAAATATAATACTTCACTGAGCCTCAAGGGCCCACGAATCTCGGTCCGAAACAACACATGGTTGAGCCTCAAAGGGCCCGACATCTATTGGAATTGGCCTGGCGGAGCTTGGTGACGGGGCTTGAGAAACCCCGTCACTTAGCTCCACCAAACAACGGCCTAGAGTGACAGATCCCTATGGGATCCGTCACTCAGGCCCGTTGGGCCACGGTCTTAGCCAGCAGATCTCTCCTAGATCCGTTAGCTAGGGCCGCAAGGTAAGCCTGGTGCACTGACAGTGTCCACCAGAGGTGTTCTTCTCCAAATATACAACTCAGAGCTTCAAAAAATGCTTCCAGACAACCATAAATCATACACATAACATCATCAACAGACAAATAACTCATCAACAATTATTCTCTAAGATTTCTAAACATCTAATCTCAATAATCTATCATTTATCATACTAAAATTATAGTTTTGGAAATCCATGGTTTATACCTTGAGCTTGGCTTTCTCTAGTGTGGATCCCTCTTCTCCTTCTTCAGAGATTCCCACCTTCACCTTTGTGTTTTCCCTTCTCTCTATCAGACTCTGTTGTCTAAGGTTGAAGGAGGCCAAAATGGAGAGATCAGGAGAAGTCAATGGAACAGTGTTCTTTATATATGGGTTCAAAACCCTATGTGGGAAGTTTGGCTGATAAGGGCAAAATGGTAAAATGGCTTTCCAAAATATCAGGCTCCTTCTTGGCTTGTAAAAATCATCAGGCTTTTTCTTTTAAATCAAGCTAAGGCATAAAATAATTTTATACATCTTGGGGGTTAAAATAGATTTTCTATAAAGGTATTTCTAACTACAACATTTGGTTCAGGTTTCACATGTTCCTCTCAGGTTTCACTCATATTGACTTTTTGGATCAAAACTTGATAAATAGATATACCTGAAACTTAGGATTTTCGAAATAGGCTACTTCTTGGTGTTGAATTGATTAAAAATCACGATTTAAAATATTTAATTCATACACCGTTTAAAAAAAAAAAATCAAAGGAGTAAAAATAATTATGTTGTAATTTATAAAATAAAATTTAGAAAAATAATTTTTGGGTTGTCATACCAACAGTGTTAGAGGATATGAAGAAGGTGCAATTGGCTCAGGTCGATCATATGTGGTTGGATGTGGCGAAATTTCATTTCCCCTTGTAAGTGAAGGCAGTTGAACCCTTGGAGAGGGTAACTGAGGTTCTAATTGTTTTTTTTTTTTTTTTTTTTTTTTTTTTTTTTTTTTTTTTGTATTAAGGAGTTACTATATGTCCACTTTGCAGGAGTGAGATAGAGTGGCATCTAGGAAAATTCCTGCCATAGAAGATCTTGAAGAAGAAACCTAAGAAGGGGCCTAAGAACGCCAAGCCTATGACTAAAACTGAACATCGTGACAGTTTCTTCAACTTTTTTAGACCACTTGAAGTTCCCAAGGATGAAGAAGCTGTAAGAACTACATTCGTGTATCATAGTTTTTGTCTTTTCTTTCTAGATTGACTTGTGTTAAATTTTAACTGTATATTCATGAATGGATACTTTTCAAGTGTATGAAATGTCTATATGTTTTGTATATGTTTTTTAGAAATATCTTATCAGCTTGTAACAATATATATATATATATATATATATATATATATATATATATATATATATATATATATATATATATATATATATATTTCACTACAGAGGGATCTTCTGTAGCGAAATGACTACGTCAAGTTTTCCGACCACCAAAGTGGTCAAAATTTCTGACCATCGATGGTCAAAAAATCTAGACCCGCCCAACTATTTTCCTCGCCATTTTTTTTGACGGCCTTAAGAAAGTTGTCGCTATTTCCAACCACTTTCTCTGGTGGTTGAAAATAGCGAGGGGATTTTTTCGGATACCCAAATTGGTCAGAGAAGAGGTCGGAATAGGCATTTCTGACATAATTAAGGTCATTTCTGACCACTTTCAGGTGGTCGGAAATCTGTTGATTTACAGCCGTGATGGTCCGCGGGCGCTTAGGCGTGATTTTTGCAACACTGATCAAGAGACATAGTAGGTGGAGGGTTGGGAATGGTAATTATATTATAATTTGGGATGTTAGATGGCTCTCTGATAGTGATAATGTTGTTGTGACTATTCACCTTTTTCCCTACTTGGAGAATGCAATTGTTTCTTACATTATTAGTGGGCAGAATGCTACTTGGGATGCGGAGATCATAAATGACATGACATTTTTAACAGCAGGGATGCGAGGCTGATTACTAATATCCCCCTTCCTGCTTGTAAGGGAAGGCAAATTTATTTTGGCTAGGGAGGAAAGATGGGAGTTCACTATTAAAAGCTATGAGTTAATTTCACTTTTGGTCCTATGATTATTGGTGTGTTGTCAATTTCAATCCACAACTTTCAAAACTAATAATTTAGTATCCTAACTATTCAATTTGTATCAATTTTAGTCGGTCCAGTCAAATTGTCGGCCAATTTTTATCTATATCTCACATGCCTCTGTATTAATTCAAACAATGGTTCACAAATTAGCTTTCATTTTAACACTGAATTAAAATATTTCAGCGACAATTGACCGAAAATTTGACTAGACTGATTAAAATTGATAAAAGTTGAATAGTTATGGTACTAAATTGTTAATTTTGAAAGTTGTGGACTCAAATTGACAACACCCCAATAGTCATCGGATCAAAAGTGAAATTAACTCTAAAAGCTATTATAAAGCTCAGGTTCATGATTTCTCTAGTCTCCCTCCCCCCCCCCCCCCCCCCCCCCCCCTCCGCTCCGAATGGTCTGTTATTTGGAACATGAATATCTCTCCAAAAGTGAAGGTTTTCTTTTGGCAAACATGCACTTCCTGTCTTCCCATTACCACTATTCTTCTTCTTAAAAAAAAAAGGTGAAAAGGTAAAAAGGTGTACTATTCCAATATTTGTCATACTAGTAGGTGCACCCGCGCGATGCGCGGCTATATATATAGTATGATATATATACAGTATAGTATATAGTTATTTGAACCTGAATAAATGTGAAATGAAAAACTTGTGATTTTATTACACATTGATGAATTTAGTAATTTTATTAGACATTGTTGAAGACTTCATTGTTGAAACAATGTGATGCATGGCTACCTATATAGTACATTGAATATTACGTATAATATAATAAGAATAAGAAACATAGTATTTAAAAAATAGTACATTTTAAATAATAAATTGTGGAATGTTATTATACATTATTGAAGACTTCGTTGTACACAACATTTTTAGTCGTACTAAGACATGGTACACTTTCCCCGCAAATCAAAATTTTCAAACTCCTGGGGTTACTAACTCTTGAAACAGCTACGTACAATTGTCCATGGTTAAATACATGTATTTTCAACAACAACCCCACTTTAGCAAGTGTTTGTCCTTGACTTTTGTTGATTGTCATGGCATAGGATAGCATCAAAGGGAATTGCTTTCGTTGAAATTTGAAAGGCAATCTTGGATCTGACGGTGTAAGTGACATTCTAGGAATCAATACTCTGGTTCCTGCATTTGTACCGCACATGATCTTGCCTTCCAACACGTGGTCAGCTAACCTTGTAACAATCAACCTTGTACCGTTGCATAATCCTAGTGTGTGATCAATATTTCGCAATAGCATAACAGGTGATCCAACTTTCAAAGTCAAAGCATGATTTGGTACTCCAGAACATCTCAAGGCATTCAAGAATTCCGGAGTGTGCAAATCCGCTAACATGTCAACATTTGCATCTGACTTACACACAGAATCACAACTCAAGTATGTCTTACCCTCAGTCGGACTATGATCATTCATGTATTGGTTAACGGCATCTACCACATCCAATGTTGGAGCTAAAATTGCACTATCATTAAGATATGACAAATCGCCAATTCCCAGTCGGAAATTAGGGAATGTGCTATCAACAATTGTAGCAATAGGGTCATCCTCACACTTCAACAACAAATGTTCTGGCACAGTAATCTCGGACTCACCATCAAGTTGACTACCAATTATTCTGTCACCTATATTAGCTATCCATTTTGCAAATTCCTCGATCTCCTTGCCCTCGTTTTCTGATTGAACACTTCTCAAACGTAGATTCTTAGTAAGCCTTAAGACTTTACAGGATTTCCAGAGATATGATGAGCTAATGCTGGCTCGAACAATATCCGGTCTAGTACCCTTTGGAATGACTGGTAAAATTTGCCTGAAATCGCCACCAAAAACAACTGTTTTACCACCAAATGTCATATCAGAACTCCTTGGATTTATGAAGCGCAACAGATCCCGTATAGTCCGGTCTAGGGTTTCAAAACAGAATTTATGCATCATTGGGGCTTCATCCCATATTATCAACTTGGTTTGCACAAGTAGCTCTGCCAGTTCACTGCCGTGACGTATGTTGCATGTGGAATCTTCATTAACAGCTATTGGTATAACAAACCGAGAATGTGCAATCCTCCCACCAGGTAATAAAAGCGAAGCTATGCCGCTAGAGGCAACGTTTAACACTATTTCACTCCTAGACCTTAATGCGGAAGAAAGTGCTCGCCACAAGAAAGTCTTACCGGTCCCTCCATAACCATAAACGAAGAATAACCCCCCATCTTGGCGATCAATGTCAGTTAACACTTCATTGTATATGACCTTTTGTTCTTCTGTTAACTGCCTTACCAATTCCTGATTTTCTTTCTCCTGTTCGCCACAATCGTATGCTAATTCTTCTTGAATAAACCTATTTGCAATAACGTTTAAGGCACCAAAATTTGCCGTTGGCATTTCAGGATAGTCCTTCAAACTCTTACCATGAGTAGATAATAGCTTCTCAATCTCTACTAAGGCAAAGTTCATCTTGTGCGAATTGGTCAACACAAAATCTGCATAAGTATATATAAAAATTTGGTGTTATAACACACCTACGTTAAACTTGACTTAATATTGGGTTATCAGTAATAATAAAATAAATTGAAAAATGTACGATTACCTCTATTCTGCAGTTGTCTACGGACGTTGAATTGTGCATCGTCTGATAAATGTTGCCACACAACATGCCAAACTATTTCCGGTTTCCCCATGCAACTGCTCATTAGCAATGTCACAAACAATCTCCTGAGTTGATCTGATGACGCCCAATTACTGGCTTCATCTATTGCATCCACATATTCGTTATCATCATCAACTAAACCCCTTGCATAACACGCCCATTTACAGTCCTAATATCTTCATAACTTTTAGGGCCACGGATTTTATTCAGCAAACACCTCAAATAGAAAATTTCACCAGTAGCTGGCGAGACATAGAATATACGTCCGATTGAGAAGCCTGTTTTCCATGGCTGCCATTTTCTAAGGTCTTTCTTCCAAACGAATCGTGTTGGCATCTCAACATAAGTAAGTTCTCTTGCATCGGGGTATGTTTTATTTGCTTTAAACCATTCCAAAAACATGCTATGTGCTATGGTAGGTCTATTAACCATGTTCTCAACAGCATCATCATCTGCAAATATTACACTCTGTTGATTAGGAAGGTGAAAGCTTAACCTTTCCACTAAAGGCGCCCTAAGCTGTATATCAAAACCAAACAGATGCCAAACTGCTTCACATGGGGATATGTACCTACAGTCATAGTACATATTAATCTCATATATTGCTTTCACATTCTCGTCATCATTGCTTGTTTTGTAAAATTCGGCTGTCACCCGATCATGACCCTTGTTAACATACTTGAACAGGTACTTGATTGAGCGTGACTGGTTGCACCACTCGACATTTATATGAGCCTTATACTTAAGCAATAAATATCTATTGTGCGGTACCACATACCTGTTGTCCAAGGCGATCCCGTTCTTTGTAACTATAGTGCCATTATCTCTCCTTCTATATACCGGGTAACCATCGTCATCAAATGTAGAACTCTCAACAAATCTCTTAGGAAAATGTTTAGAGCATCGCGCATTTACCATACATGGAGAATTGGTCCCCGCTTTTCCACATGGACCATGCATCATAAATTCCTCTACCGCTTGGTAATACTCTGCATCTTTCTTTTCATCTGGAATCTCTGCGCAAATTATGTTGTCTAGAGTAACAACTTGCATAACTTCTTTACTTTTCTCCAAAAAAAAACAATATATGAGCATGCAGAAGACCTCGCTTTTGGAACTCAATTGTATATATAACTGCAATAGCATAGACATAAACATCATAAGGTTAAGTAATTAAATAAAATTATAACAAACTTGATTTAAAATAAAATAACAAATATTACCTCCCGCCACAGGGCCAAATAGTTTATTCTTTCGACAATCAGCTATCAAGGCATCCAACTTCATCTTGAATAAGCGGCAAATTATGTCCGGCCGGTCTTCTACCTTCAACCTTTGATCTTTTAAAAAGCGTTGCACCTCAGGCCACTTTGGATTGCATGTAAAGGTTATAAATAAATCTGGGTATCCAATCCATCTACATATTGCCATTGTATCTTGGTAGTTTTGTATCATGTATCTAGCACCACCAGTAAAACTTGAAGGTAGTATTATTCTGCGACCTTGGGCTGCGGGGCTTAATTCACCCCTTGTTAAAGCATCAGTCAATCCACTGTAACTCTCACACCTTAGGCTTTTTTGGTGTGTCCTTATATAAATTAGTCTTCCAGACTCAACCATTGTGTATCCATCTACAACAAACTGTTGGAACAACCGCTTTGCAAATAGTATGGTACTCGGAGCTGACTGTCTAGACTGTATGCGGTAGCAAAAGAACTCCCTGGGACTAATCCTCTGCCTACCACCTGAAGAACGCTTGCCTACTGCGTTCGTGAATGCAATGTCTTCCCGATAACCGTCTTCGCCATATGGAAACAAAAGAGGGTATTGCAGTGGTAAGTATGAAGGATTTAATTCACTTATCCTTTGTAGGTGGCCACCCTTAGATTGAACAATAATATCACGCTCGCCAATACTGGTATCCAGATCTCCCACAATTAAAGCTGCTACTTCAGACACTTGCGGCAGATTATATGTCCTCGCATCTTTAGTTCGTTTTCCCAACAACTTTATTTTGACTTCGGCGCATGGGTTAATATCCAGCTCAGAAATAGCCATCCGAAAAGACTTAACCAAAACATTATTTTCATCGAGGTCTTTCTGAATGACATTCACTATTTCTACCTGAATGTCATCTTGCTCACCACTACCCCTACAACAACAAAAACTTTGCATTGATATTTATTTAGAATTAATTTCACTTTTGGTCCCACGACTTTTGATGTTTTATCATTTTTGGTGCACAACTTTAAAATTTTTTAATTTTGGTGCCTAACTTTGTTATTTTTATCAATTTTGGTCCTTTCGGTCAAATTAACAGCGAAATGTTGCTGGATTTTATATTTTTAGGGGTAAAATTGTCATCCCAAGGAAACATCTTCAATATCTAAACAAAATCACTGTAAAATCATATCTATAGGGGTTTGATCGATGAGAATAATGGGAAAGACGGACAGAAACCAGACAGATCTATGGGATTTATAGTTTCGACCATTGGCAAACTCTTCTTTTCCTCTTAATATGATTTTTCTTTTATTTAAATATTGAAGATCTTTCCATGGTATGACGATTTTGCCCCTAAAATATAAAATCCAGAAATATTTTACCGTCAATTTGGCTGGAAGGACCAAAACTGATAAAAATAACAAAGTTAGGCACCAATATTGAAAAAATTTAAAGTTGTGCACCAAAAGTGATAAGAACTCAAAAGTCGTGGGACCAAAAGTGAAATTAATTCTATTTATTTAGATAACAAATAGTATGTAATGTGTAATTACGCAAACTTGTTTACCTCACAGCATTTATACGGTTGTTCTTTTCATTTGCCGTGTCGTATATGTATAACTGAGCAAAATGAGGCTATTTGCCTTCTTCTGGAAGTAGACTGCCCATTAGGTGATAGTTTTGTCCACTTAATCGAAAAATAGGAGGTGCGCCTCCCTTGTTCACAGTCTTGTCAATTTTTCCTCCCATGGATGTGAAGCAGAACATGTCGTTGTAGGTCCTGATGTTGTGTAAAAATTCTTTTGATAATTCGTCATTGCCGAAAAAGAGATCAAATATACCTTTTGGTGGCAACTTATTCTCCGGCAACTTGATCTTCTCATTGTTGCAACACAACATAAACAGTGGCGATGCTTTTGTTGACAAATTCTTCTTCCTTTCTTCAAACCAAAACAAAGCCCCACAATGGATGCATTTATTTGTTGCATCACCAAAATCGCAGTATTGACCTGCAACCAGATATATACAAAATTATATACCGATTGATATTTTATGAAGTTATAAACCAAATATCTATACCATGTTGTTGACCAGAGGATGTCCCAATATCCGAGGTCTGCCTCACATCGTTAATCGATATATCCACATCTGAAATTACAAATACATTTATAAATCAATTTGAATAGTTGAAGGTTTTCAATTTTACTTTGCTTATAGTTGTTTCAAAAAGCAGCAGCTACTATTATTACCTGCTATGTACTGATTTGGGGCTTCGATCATTTTAGGGTTACATTCATCTTCAAAGGTAGATAGCAAGTCTCTTTTTGTTACATGGTCTTCTACAATTGCAAACTTATGTAATGGTTTACGAATTGCAAATTCATCTTGTGTTATGGTTGATATAGGTTTTTGGAAATCTCCAAAAACAAATCGCTGGTAATTACTTGAGAATATTTGTGTCTTGGACGAACCTACTGTACACATACGTAATATTAGACCAATTTAAAGTATAACGATATTTAAAGTCACAATTAATGTAAATCCCTACATTTTAGGGGATTATAAAAAAAAAAAAGTAGTTGGTATCACATGTAGCTTTTCAACTTGTTGACTATGAAGAACATTATAATAACAAAATAAATTACAGAAGTTAAAATATTATAAATTAAGTACACCTAACATTATTACTTATGCTAGCCTAGAAGATCAAATTGTAATTTCACTGTATAAGTATTACATTTTAGTGGAAAAATTATTAGGTAGACCATGGTCCACACAACTTTGTGCACACTAAATACCATTAGAATTAAAAAGTATATATCATTAATACCAATCTAATCAATTAATTACACATAACAAAAGAAATTTAACTATTGTAAAGCAAAAATTATAAATTGATATTAAAAAGTAAATCATATGAATACAAATGAGTGCAATTACAATTTCACGTAGAGTTGTATGGACCATGAATTACATTGTAATTATAACATTTAATTTGACAAACATTTTTTAAGAATTAAAACTATAAGGATATTTAAATTCACAATGAATGTATATCAATTCATCTTAGGGGATTTACCGTTAGTGATGTTACTCAATGGTGTGATATTTTGAGACAAACATCCTCCAAAGGAATTCGGGAAGGATTAGTTGCCGTAGGTTGCTCTTTACATTGAGCAGCATTATTCCTTGATGATGAGTTGCCGAAATAATTTGCTGTGATATAAAATATAACATTAAAATAAAAATTAATTCCAATAATTAACAATCGTAAAAATTAAGTACACATAACATAATTAATTTGTCAATTGCACAACATTAATTTGTAATTGCTCAAAATTTGGCTAATATTATAAAAGAAAGTAGTGGGTATGACCTGGAGCTTTTCAACTTGTTGACTATGAAGAAGACTATAATAACAAAAGTAATTACAGAAGGTAGACCATGGTCCACACAACTTTGTGCACACTAAATACCATTAGAATTAAAAAGTATATATCATTAATACAAATCTAATCAATTAATTACACATAACAAAAGAAATTTAACTATTGTAAAGCAAAAATTATAAATTTGTTATAAAACCACTATTTATGGACATTTGTATTTGTAACGGAATGTAACGGATGTAACAGTTGTATACATTTATTGTATTTATTACATTGAGTCCTTTATATTCTGTACTCTTGTAAACTAAAAAAATGAGCTAATGAGAATATAGAATTCATCTCACATATATCTCTACTCTTTTCCTTTGCTTTCTTTTGCTTTTGTTCTTCAAGCGTTCACCAAACTCAAGGAGTCTAAGGCCAACTAACCTGCATTACAACACGTTATCAGTACGCTCTAACCCCCGGTGAACGGTATTTTTCTATTTTCTTATATATATCTTATTTTTTTCGAATGCCTGAGATCACATATGTTTATTCTTTATGCTTTTGTGAATTTATGAAAGCATGATCATATGATTATATGTTCCTTTTGGTAATATATATATTTCTGCATCCGTAAATATGTATTTTTATATCCATATACTTGCTATAGTATTTTTTTTAATGCTTATGATATTATATGCACTGTTTTTTTTAACATTTTTTTTTCCAGAATACGAAAAAAAAACCCTTTTCTTTTACTGTATCCCTTTTCCGATTAAACCTTTGTTAAGGTAATCTTGTCGATCTGGCTCTCATAATCATGTTTTTTTTTTCAAATCAACATAGAGATAAATAAACATAGATTGTTCATAGTTGATTTGTTTAAACTAAAAGAACCAATAAATAATTTCTATGAAGAATTGAACACAAATTTTTATGGTTATTATCAAGCAAATTTTTAAACAATTGTCTAATTAACTTTGAGTGGATATGATTAAGCTTATCCCAGACATTTGTGTATGCATGTGTTTCACTATCTAGCAATGGTATCATATTTCTCATTTTCTTCTTTCTGCTTAAATTTTTCGAATAAACTGTATATAGAAATTTTCTACACATAAATTTTTTTTTGATAAACAAATTTCTCGTTTTTTAAAAACAGTGTATATATACATATACTTTTACAGAAATTTGTACATGCTTGTATGCTTATATTTTTTTTAGATTATATGCTCTGTATATGAGTTAAGCATCCCAGATTTATATACAAAAATCGAAGAATATCTATAGATTTTTTTTCTTCGAACTTCATACCTGGATCCGTGTGGATTTTCTTTCGATCTACGATCCGTCCCTATCCTGTACGGTCAGGGATGGCGGCAACGCTGGTTGATGACGATCGGCATCGATTCGCACGATCGGAGACAACGGCGGCAACGCTGCTCGGCGATAGAAACCGGTGGCTGGAGGTGGCGGAGACAACCGACTTCCTCCCGCGGTAATGGCGACCGTCGGTGGCTCGCGAAGATGGTGGCTGCGGTGATGGCGATCGATGGTTGAAGGCCTCTTCTTTTTCCCCTTCGGTTTAATTGAAAGAGGTGGCATAACATAAATGCCTCATCTTTAGCCTAATAAACGCAGAAGCGTTTTTTTTCCTCTTTATGGCCTAGGGTTTTCTATTAAAGCCCTCCTTTTCTTGCATATTTCTATTTTGGACCAGTGTTTTCATTTTTGGACCACCATCATTCATGGGCTATTTTTTTCTCTTTCAAGCCCCTAATTTATTTGGACCATTTTTTTTTTGGGGCATGATATATAATATTTTCTTTGGGCCTTTCATTTATTGAAATAAACTAGGCCACACATTCCATTTTTTATGGTCCTCATTCAAATATTTTCTGTAGAAATGGCTGCTCTCGCAAAACGAGAATTCGCTGAACTCGCCCTCAATGGAAGCAATTTCCTCACTTGGGCACTTGATGTTGAGATATATCTCCAATCTACAGAACTGCTGGACACCATTGAAGAGACATCTACGAGCACTGCAGCCCAGAAGGCAAAAGCGCTCATTTTCCTCCGCCACCATCTCAACCACGACCTCAAGAATGAATACTTAACAGAAAAAGACCCCTATGTCCTCTGGAAATCTCTTAATGCACGCTTTGACCAACAGACGTCATTGGTCCAACCCCAGGCCCAACATGATTGGCTTAACCTCCGATTTCAAGACTTTAAGTCTGTGACTGAATACAACTCCGCCCTACACAAAATTGTGTCACAATTAAAGCTCTGTAAGCAAATAATTACGGACGAGGATCTAATTGAAAAAACTCTATCCACGTTCCATCCAAATGACCTTGTGCTCCAGAAGCAGTACAGGAATACAAAGTATAATACGCATCCAGAGCTCATTACTGATTTACTGGTGGCTGAAAAGCATAGCCAGTTATTGATGCATAATCACAATGCACGTCCAACTGGCGCTGCACCTGTGCCTGAAGCACACACTGTTGCCCAGCAGAGCGACAATCGGCGGGGTCGAGGCCGGGGAAGGGGGAGAGGTCGTGGCAGGGGCCCAAAGCGAGGTGGCAGAGGGGGAGCTAGCGGTAGTAACTCCCGTCCTCAGAACAAGCAAACTCAAAGAAATGGACCAAACAAGTCACAACAGAACTCTGGTCAGTCGCAACCATGTTATAAATGTGGTTGCAAAGGACATTGGTCTAGGACATGCAGGACTCCTAAACATCTGGTCGAGGCTTACCAAAAGATGCTCCAGCAAGAAGGAGGACAAAAGAAGAAAGATTCTGGGCAATCATCTTTGCCTGAAGCAAATGCCCTCATCTTAGGGAATGATGACCTGCTAGGCGATGAACTAGCTGATTATGGAGATCAGGAGTGATACTCCTATTCTTTTCTCTCCTTTTTTCTTATGGACATCCATTTTACTTCATGCCTGCGTGCATGTTTATATTTGAACTCCTTTGTCCTATATGAATAATGGATCCCTTATCTTTGAACTCTTTTGTTTTTTTTTTGAATAAATACAATGGATTCTTCTTAGACATTATCTTGATACCCATTCCTTTTTCTTTAGAGATATGGGAGATGAATCAACCCTATGCTTGGTTGATTGTGCGACTACGCACACTATTCTGACAGACCGGAGATTTTTCCAAACGTTCAAGGAACATAAAGGCAACCTTTCAACCATAGCGAATGATGACATCCCTATTGTGGGCTCCGGCAGAGCGTCACTTATTCTTCCTAAAGGAACAAAGTTGATCATTGATTCAGCCCTCCTATATCCTCAATCAAAAAGAACTTTGCTCAGTTTCAGGGATATTCGGTCCAACGGTTTCCACATAGAAACTAAAACTAAAAACAATACCGAATCCCTTGTTTTGACCAAAACGGTCAATAACCAGAAAAAGGAAATTGAAGAACTTCCTTCCTTTTCTTCAGGCCTGTATTATTCATATATCAGGCCCCAGCACTCCTGCGTTGCACTCGCAGTAAAGTTTAAAGATACACATTCTTTCAGTCTATGGCATGACCGCTTAGGTCACCCTGGGCAAACAATGATAGGCCGGATTCTTTCAAATTCAACTGGACATAACCTTCTTAGGACAAACATTCTTTCTACAAAAGATTACACATGTGTTCCATGTGCACAGGGAAAACTTATTGTTCGTCCCTCGCGTCCTAAGATTGGTTTTGAGTCACCTGTCTTCCTGCAGAGGCTACAGGGTGATATTTGTGGACCAATTAATCCTTCATCCGGACCATTTCGATATTTTATGGTCCTTATTGATGCTTCCACCCGATGGACACATGTGTGTTTGTTGTCCACTCGAAATATGGCATTCGCAAAATTCATAAGCCAAATCATTAGGTTGAATGCCCAATTTCCCGATTATCCTATTAAGAACATAAGAATGGATAATGCTGGTGAATTCACTTCGTCAGCTTTTGACGATTATTGTATGGCCATGGGAATTAAGGTGGAACATCCTGTACCATACGTCCACACCCAGAATGGTTTAGCTGAATCTCTTATCAAAAGAATTAAACTAATAGCTAGACCATTACTACAACGGTCCAGTCTACCAGTAAATTGTTGGGGACACGCAGTGTTGCATGCTGCAAACCTAATTCAACTCCGGCCAACTGCATATCACGATTATTCCCCTCTACAACTTGTACGTGGTAATGAGCCAGACATTTCCCATTTGCGTGTCTTTGGCTGTGCGATTTACGTACCTATACCACCTCCGCATCGTTCTCCAATGGGCTCGCAACGTCAATTAGGTATTTATGTTGGGTATGAATCCCCTTCTATCATTAAATACCTCGAGCCTATGACAGCAGATCAGTTTACTGCACGGTTTGCTGACTGCATTTTTGATGAAGATCATTTCCCGGCATTAGGGGGAGAGAAAAACCCAGTTTTGAAAAAATGCCACGAAATTTCATGGGATGAAAAAGATCTTCAATATCTTGACCCACGTACTAGTCAAACTGAACTTGAAGTTCAGAAAATAATAAATTTGCAAAAACTAGCAAATAATCTGCCAGATGCGTTTACTGATTATAAAAGAGTAACTAGGTCCTATATTCCTGCAGAAAATGCTCCATCAAGGATAATTGTCCCCAAAGGACCAAATAATAACACCGACACTATCCGACGCCAGAAGCGTGGAAGACCAGTTGGTGCAAAAGATGTAAATCCGCGGAAAATTAAAAACAATAAACAATCACAGTTACTCCAAAATCGTCCTGAAGACGAAATACCCAGTGTAAATGCACGTGCTACAAATAAATCTAACACTGGGAATACGGAACACCTTCACCAAGATATGATAGCAAATGAGAAAGACTTGGTTGAAGTAAATATAGAATCTGCCATAAACTTTTTCGAAACAGGAGAAAATCTTAATAGAAATGTAACAGTCGTCGACGACCAATTCGCCTCTACAATTGCTCTTCACATTTCTTTCAATAATCTGGATCCAGAACCAAAAACTATAATGGAGTGCCGGAAGCGCTCCGATTGGTTGAAATGGAAAGAAGCAATTGAGGCTGAGCTCAACTCGCTAAATAAAAGAAAAGTGTTTAGTCCTCCTGTACTTACCCCTAAAGGCGTGATCCCAGTAGGATCCAAATGGGTATTTGTACGAAAGAGGAATGAACAAAATGAGGTGGTCAGATACAAAGCGAGACTGGTAGCTCAAGGGTTCTCACAGAGACCCGGAATAGATTTTGAACAAACTTACTCTCCTGTCTTAGATGGCACATCGTTCCGTTATCTAATATCGCTGGCAGTAAAAATGAATTTAGAAATGCAGTTAATGGATGTTGTGACCGCATATTTATATGGGTCACTAGACGCTGACATATATATGAAAGTACCTGAGGGCATCCAAAATCCTTTATGTAAAGGAAATACAAATAAAAATATGTTTAGCGTAAAGCTACAAAAGTCATTATATGGCTTAAAACAATCAGGAAGAATGTGGTATTGTTGATTGAGTGAATTCCTCTTAAAACAAGGATATGAAAATAAAGATATTAGTCCTTGCATCTTTACAAAGAAATCAACTGATGGTTTCTGTATTATATCAATCTATGTAGATGATATAAACATCATAGGGACGAGCAAGGACGTCAAGAGGGCATGCTTGTGCCTAAAGGAGGAATTCGAAATGAAAGACTTGGGAAAAACCAAGTTCTGTCTCGGCCTGCAGATCGAGCACCTCCCTGAAGGAATATTCATACACCAATCCAAATACACAGACAAGTTATTGGAAAAATTCTACATGGATAAGTCCCATCCACTTAGTACTCCAATGGTAGTCCGATCACTTGAAGTTGATAAGGACCCGTACAGACCTAAAGAGGATAATGAGGATATTCTAGGACCAGAAGTTCCTTACTTAAGTGCCATTGGAGCACTTCTATACCTTGCCAACTGCACTAGACCTGATATTGCATTTTCAGTAAACATGCTAGCTCGTTTTAGTGCTGCTCCAACCAGAAGGCATTGGAATGGCATAAAACATATCCTCAGATATTTGCAAGGTACAAAGGATCTTGGCCTTCTATTTAAAAGAAACCAAGACACCACATTAGTGGGATACGCGGATGCTGGCTTTATGTCTGATCCGCATAATGCTAGATCTCAGACTGGATATGTGTTTCTTTCTGGAGGTACTGCTATTTCATGGAAATCAGTTAAACAAACATTAGTAGCTACCTCCTCAAACCATTCTGAGATTATTGCCTTATACGAGACCTCCAAAGAATGTGTATGGTTGAGGTCATTAATACACAATATTCAAGACTCGTGTGGAATAATGAATAATGGAAAGATCCCCACTGTCCTGTACGAGGACAATGCAGCATGTGTTGCACAAATGAGTAATGGATATGTTAAAGGTAATCTCACCAAACATATTACACCAAAATTCTTTTATCCACATGAACTCCAGAAGAGTGGTGAAATACGAGTCCAAAAGATCCAGTCAAGTGAGAATCTGGCAGATTTATTTACTAAGTCCTTACCTACATCTATTTTTGAAAAGTATGTATACAAAATTGGTATGCGTAGATTAGGAAGGTTGTTGTCTTCAGGGGGAGCAACAACATCTTGAATGTAACAAAATTATTAATCTAGAAGATCAATTTATTCACTTTGATCCAGAAGATCAAGACTTATCCTTATGTTTTATACCTAAACCCAGAAGGTTTACAGTTGTACTCTTTTTCCCTTTGCTGAGTTTTTTTCCCACAGGGTTTTCTCAGTGTAAGGTTTTTAATGAGGCAACCAAAGCAACACATGCATTATCCATATATCATGTACTCTTTTCTCGACTAGGTTTTTCCCACAGGGTTTTTCTAGCGAGTTTTTAACGAGGCATGATTATGGCAAAATAATGTCCAAGGGGGAGTGTTATAAAACCACTATTTATGGACATTTGTATTTGTAACGGAATGTAACGGATGTAACAGTTGTATACATTTATTGTATTTATTACATTGAGTCCTTTATATTCTGTACTCTTGTAAACTAAAAAAATGAGCTAATGAGAATACAGAATTCATCTCACATATATCTCTACTCTTTTCCTTTGCTTTCTTTTGCTTTTGTTCTTCAAGCGTTCACCAAACTCAAGGAGTCTAAGGCCAACTAACCTGCATTACAACAAAATTGATATTAAAAAGTAAATCATATGAAGACAAATTAGTGCAATTACAATTCCACGCAGGGTTGTATGGACCATGAATTACATTATAATTATAACATTTAATTTGACAAACATTTTTTAAGAATTAAAACTATAAGGATATTTAAATTCACAATGAATGTATATCAATTCATCTTAGGGGATTTACCGTTAGTGATGTTACTCAATGGTGTGATATTTTGAGACAAACATCCTCCAAAAGGAATTCGGGAAAGATTAGTTGCCGTAGGTTGCTCTTTACCTTGAGCAGCATTATTCCTTGATGATGAGTTGCCGAAATAATTTGTTATGATATAAAATATAACATTAAAATAAAAATTAATTCCAATAATTAACAATCGTAAAAATTAAGTACACATAACATAATTAATTTGTCAATTGCACAACATTAATTTGTAATTGCTCAAAATTTGACTAATATTATAAAAGAAAGTAGTGGGTTTGACCTGGAGCTTTTCAACTTGTTGATTATGAAGAAGACTATAATAACAAAAGTAATTACAACAGTTAAAATTTATAAATTAATCACACCTAACGCTATTACTTATGCTAGCCTAGAAGTAGAAATTGTAATTGCTATAAATAAGGATTACAGCTTAAGTGGACCAATTATTAGGTAGAGTATGGTCCACAAAATTTTGTGCACAATAAATACCATTAGAATTATAAAGTATATATCATTAATACCAATCTAATCAATTAATTACACATAACCACCGAAGTTTAACTATTGTAAAACAGAAATTATAAGTTGATATTAAAAAGTCAATCATTTGAAGACAAAATCTTTGGTGAACAATTCCACGCAAAGTTGTATGGACCATTAATTACATTATAATTATAAAATTTAATTTGACAGCCATTTTTTCAGAATAAAAACTATAAGGATATTTAAATTCACAATGAATGTATATCAATTCAACTTAGGAGATTTATCGTTAGTGATGTTACTCAATGGTGTGATATTTTGAGACAAACACCCTCCAAAAGGAATTCGGGAAGGATTAGTTGCCGTATGTTGCTCTTTACCTTGAGCAGCATTATTCCTTGATGATGAGTTGCCGAAATAATTTGCTGTGATATAAAATATAACATTAAAATAAAAATTAATTCAAATAATTAACAATCGTAAAAATGAAGTACACATAACATAATTAATTTGTCAATTGTACAACATTAATTTGTAATTGCTCAAAATTTGGCTAACATTATAAAAGAAAGTAGTTGGTGTGACATGGAGCTTTTCAACTTTTTGACTATGAAGAAGACTATAATAACAAAATTAATTACAGCAGTTAAAATATTAGAAATTAATCACACCTAACGGAGAATCTACCTATGCTAGCCTAGAATATGAAATTGTAATTGCTATAAATAAAGATTACAGTTTAGTGGACCAATTATTAGGTATACCATGGTCCACAAAATTTTTTGCACAATAAATACCATTAGAATGAAAAAGTTTATATCAAATTAATTACACATAACATAAGAAGTTTAACTATTGTAAAGTAGAAATTAGAAATTGATATTCAAAATTCAATAATATGAAGAATATATATATATATATATATATATATATATATATATATATATATATATATATATAATTTACATTTTGTTCGGTCGGAATCACGTGAGATGAGGAAGAAGGGTGAATACCCTTCTTCTTCGTATGTCTGAATAGATCTCATTCTTCCCCATCTCAAAACAATCTTCCGATCTCTCTGTGTCCAGCCTAAATCTAGATCATTCCTTAATCGTTATCTCGCAATCAACTCTTGTTATTGAACATTGTTTCCGCAGAATTTCTAATCGGGTCTAGATGCTTATGATCCGTCTCTCACTACATAATCGCAATCTTTCATTTCTGGGAACGATCGGAGGCTTCAATAACAGTTAATGGTGGAAATCGCGATGAAGTGAAGCTAATGTTCAACTACTAAGGTTAGTATGCTTTCAATTTTCAGTCAATTAATTTAGGGTTTCCTATGCATCACTGTTGTCCATTCTAAAATTGAGCTATTTTTCTGGATTTAATCTCCTTAGTTTGGTAACAATAGTTAAGCATGCAGATCGATTCTCATAGATAAAATCTCTTAATTTCAGATTTGTATGATTCATAGCAATTAGGGTTCTAAATCGTATTCTATTTAGTGTTGCTCTAAAAACACCAAACTGAAATTACTGTTAACTGTGTAAATTTCATGTTCAAAATGCTATAGATATATTATTATTCACACAAACCCTAACCTCTAATCTACTTTTTCATGTTGTTTTTTATGGACATACTTGAGTTATTTGAGGAGATGGAGAGCATAAACAGAATCGCAAAGCAAGAGGGATGCTCCAAAGAAGCTTCATTTCAAGTATGAAAAAGATAAGTTCCGAACTTACCTTTATTTTCCTCACTTGGTTTCCTTTTGATGCCTATAATTGTTGACTTAGTAATTTTCTTCATTGTACTGTCTATTGTGTGTACTTGCAAATGTAGATGTCAATTCTCTCTTTGGCTGAGGTCTCAAACTGGAAAACTGTTTTTGGAGTTAGATGGGGCAGCTATCAGTAGATGGGTTCATTGTAGTTTATTTAACTTTTTCATTGATTTTGATATTCGGAGTGGAACTGAAGGGTTTTCTCTTAATAGTAATGATAGCTGGCCATCAATTATATTTAATATCTAAAGAATGTGTTTCTTTCCCTAAGAATGATTAACTTTTACTTCACAGCCCAATAATTCTATTGTATTCAATTTCTGTAGATAAGTTGTAAGAATATTGAACACATTGATTCTTTGCTTCTAATACTCTTCAATTCTTTGTTATGCCAGTGTAACCTTATCCTCTTGGTGTTGTTCTTTAATATTCGGAACACAATTTCTAACCTGTTTTTTTTTTCTTATTTCTTTTTAGAATGAAATAATCCAAGCTCTGGAGTAATTGAAGAGCAGCAAGCAGAAAATAAGCCATCAATCAAAGACAACTAAATGCAGTATGGTCATATAAGCAAATAGGTTAAGATTTTATCTTTATTTTCCTGACTTTAGATTAGTTTGTATGCATATACTTGCATAGTTTGTAAATTTGTTCATTTTACTTTGTAAGGCAATAGACACTTTGAATTAAATAGAATTTTTTTAACAAATTGTCCTCAAGTATAGACCCAGTTCAGCTTTTTTTATTTCTAGTGTCTTTGATTGTTGGATGAATATCCCAGGAATGCAATAGTTTTTGGGATTCTTGGTTTATTTGCATTCTTCTAGTTCCTTACAGTATCCATTAAGATTTTCAAACTATTATAAGCTACTATCATAATTTTTGGTGGATGCAATTTCGTTTACTTAATCCCATTTGCATTAGTTAGTGTAGTTAATTGTTCTATATAATTCATTGTATAGAACAATTAAGGGCTTTGGTAGAGTAATTAAACTATTTAGATAGATAAGTATTTTCTGAAGCTTGACCTAAGAACAGTACCTACTTTCTCATTTAAATGGTACCACATTTACAAAACTTAAAAACTTTGTACTGTTTTCAGTTTTTTTTTTTTTTTTTTTTTTTTTTTTTTTTTTTTTTTTTTTTTTTGGACTTAGGTGCATTGTTTTATTCTATATCACAGCAGATTAAAGATTGGTGTAGGATCAAAGTATTTTTCTAATTAAAGGAGATTCTCCGTGTTTGAGTTAACACAGTAATGTTAATTAACTATTTGGTTTTTTGCCTTTGGTTCAAACTGTTATAATGTTCTTTTACTGTGTTATAATATTCTTTTACTGTGTTTTATTGGAAGCAATAGCTTTGGTAGATTAAGAATCAGGCACTAACCTAAGATTAGTACTTAGTTTCTCAATAAGGATTCTTTTGAAGCTTAACCTAAGATTAGTACTTAGGTTCTGAAAAAAAAAATTCCCACCATCTCAAAACTTGAACACTTTTGACTGAATTCAAATATTGTTTTACTTAGTTGCATTACTGTTTTATTGGGTACTCTCAAATTGGGTACTGGAGCATTAACTGTTTTATTGTATATCACAGGAAAAGAAAAATTTTAGTAACTCTTAATAATTTGTTAATTTTATATTACAAAGATTGCATTTAGCAACTGGTATTAATTTCTTTTTAAATGTGCTAGCAAATTTTGGTGGATACCAGCATGGACATAAAGTGCATTAGAGAGTTGCAAACAGAGTAAAAGAAGATTTTGCAAATAGGTGAGTAAAACTATCTCTATTTTTTAGGCACAAGGTATTTAGTTATAAGAGTTTAGAATTGGAATATTAGTTGCAAATAATTGTCATGATTAAATATTCTTAGTAACTTACATATATACTCTTTTATAGGAGAAGTTTAATATCTAATGGAACCTATACAAAACTACATCTACAAAGTCTCAGTTCCTTGCCAAATTTTGTCCCTTGTGTCTCCATTTTAAAACCTTGGCCCTCGATCATCCTTGTTCTCAATCACCTGGAATGAAAATTAGAAAAACTGCAAAACAGGTTCTAATAGCAGTAGATGCACCAATGTATTGTAATAAACAGTTAGGCAATCTCATCAAAACATTAATTAAAACTTAGAAAATATCCCAAAAACTAAAGTTTAATAATTATCACACCACAGGATTAGGATCAAAACAGTCAATATGTCTGGATAGTATCAGGTTCACAACAATCAGTTTCAACCATGAATCGAATTGCATTTTTTCCTTTTTTTATCTCTGAGTCATTCAACTTCTTCCTACTTTTGGATGATGAAAACTCATCCAAAAGTGACCTTTTAATAGCCCCAGAGTTGTCAGCACTGTCATCTCCTTCCTTTTGTGAGGGCTGGACAGAGGCAGGACTATTCACTTCAACTCCTAGAGTCTTCCTGTTATTAACAAAAGGAGTAAACCAAATTAGTCACCATCATAATAAAAAAAAACATTATAGAGCTTAGGGTTTGAAATTCTTACTTCAGAAATTGCATCGGTGTTAGTTTCCTCCTCAATCATCCTAGACATTAAGTTCTGGTCTTGATGCTCCACAAACCTGTCACTATAGGTTTTCAGCAAGTGTTCATCCCTGACAACCCTCACAACATTGAATGGGTGATTGGGACCCATCTTTAGAGCCAGTTTAAAATTGATCTTAAACAGCATCTTCATTCCAACTATAGCATCCAACTCAGGTGGCACTTCAACATCAACCTGTTTAGGTAGGTGATAAATAACCTAAGTACAAACCTAGAATAAACAGTATAGAAAAATTTTTGTAGAGCCAATTAGAAGAATTTACCTCCTTGTATTTTGCATACAAAATCGAAGCAGGAATACCCACAAGTTCTGCCACTTCTCTATCCCAAAGCAACATTGGAGCATCTCCAGATTTGTCAAGAGCAATTACAACAACTTTATATCTAACTGTACCCATCATACAAGCCTTTTTACACTTAGTACAAAACAGTGATCCTTCCTGTTCTTTTAGTTTCTTATTACATCCAGGTTTCATGCATGATAAGTAGTACCAACTATCCTCAAAATCTAACCCCAAAATCTCAGCAGCCACATAGTATTCCCCATCCTATAGTATACACATCATTTTATAAGCAGATATAGCAATTAACCAAAACTTCATTTTCAAAAACTTACGCATTGTCTTCAATTTGAAAGTCGATTAGTTTGGTTGCCTTTCCCTCTATAATCTTGTCCACCGGATTGTAAATCTCAATGACCCTTCCAATCACATCTGCCAAATTAACAAAATATTAGAAAAAATTACTGAAAATAGAGTAAGGAAGATATTAGCAGTTAAGAAAAGTAAAGTTAGTACCAATCAGTTCCTTGTCATTCACATCAGCTGGATCTTTCAAAGCCAAAATACTCTTTAGTCGAAACATTTTGCAAGGAAAGCCATTAGAATGTATCTCCTTCACTTGTGTTCTATAGTTGAATTTGAGCAGGAAATCATGTTCTGTAATCTTGTAGACATAGTAGTTTGTAGAAGCCATGAAGTTCTTGATTTCAAAGACTTTACCTTCTTTTATTATATCTCTATACTTTCTAATGTCTTTTTTAATAATACTCGCATGAATGTAGTCTCCCTGTGAATAAAATAGAAACAAAATTATAGACAACCAAAGACCATTAGATTAGTAGATAGCATGGCATGAATGTAGTCTCCCTGGTAATAAAAAAAAACATTTATACACATTGAAAGACCATTAGATTAGCATGGCATGAATGTAGTCTCCCTGGCAATCACAAAAAAAACATTTATACACATTGAAAGACCATTAGATTAGTAGATAGCATGAATATGATTTTTGGCAAATAAAAAAAAGTACCTCTTCATCATGGAACACTACTTCCATGCTCTTACTGGCCTGCCCCTCTCCCCTTTTCTCAGGCACTTCATAGACCCGTACTGCTCTCACCCTGATTGCCCGGAGCTGGTGTTCCGGCTTTATGTTTTTTACAGCAATGAACATGGAAGGCATCTTAAAACACCAACAATATTTCGAAAAAGGTAGTAAAGTGAACTGAATTTGTGAAGGGTTTTGGCATGAAGAAGCCGGGTATTTATACAGATTGAAAATTCAAATAAACCAAGAGACCAGCAGCCAATGTTTTGGAAATCGCACATCTCATTGAATGTGTATTTGTAGATTTCAACTCTGCATATTCCCTGTAATATATATAATTTTTTCTTGTAATTTTACTGCATGCATATTCGAACATGTAGACCGGATGCCTTCATTATGCTTTGATATTAATCATTTTGTTTACACTACCAAGAGTTCTACATTAATTGAACTCCTTGGGAACCAAGGATTGTATGATAATTTAATACGAATAGTTGCCTTTTGAAAACGGCTAGGCATATTCCCAATGCGTAATCACATTAAACGCGCAGAACAAATAATCTGTTCGATCGCTAAACATGCCTAAAGCAAAACGGCGTAGTATCAATTGGGCGGGAAAACGAATTGCCAAAAACTTCTTGCTTTATTATAGAGTTAGATTAGATTTGTCAAGGGGAGTTGGAGTCTATCTTACATGCTCTAGTTAAATGTCAATTAGCAAGAGAGTGCTAAGCTAGAACGGGGAATATTATAAATCCAGATGATTATCATGACTTTAATGATTGGGTAGTGGAAAATGTCAAAGACTCTCAATAAGTATAATTTATCTATCCTGATCATGTTGTGTTGGAATATCTGGTTGAACAGGAACGACATGGGTTTGGAAAAATGTTTGCTCCATGGTAGTGAATATTACTGAATGTACTTTGTCTTACATTAGGGACTAGAGGGAGATTACTGAAGGCAATCAAATAAGGGTGTTTCACACTGATAATACTATGATTAGATAGAATAAACGTCAAGTAGGATGGCTCAAGCTGAATATGGATACATGTATTGATGTGAATGGATGAAATATGGGATTTGGTTGGATCCTGAGAGATGATCAAGGTTAGTTTCATGTAGCCAGATGCACTCCATGGACGGGAACCTATTCTCCAAAGGAAGTTGAAGCGCTTGGCATCCAGGTAGCTCTTAGCCGCTAAAGATGATGGACTGCGATAATGTTATTGTTGAGTCTGATACTCTAATTGTAATTCAATGCCTTAGTGCCATTGTGCCAGTCTAGGAGACTCTTCATTTGATTTGATTTTGCTAGACATTAAAGATAAATTGGGATTGTTTTCCAATGTTTATATCTCTTTTGTTAAGCGACTTGTGAATTAGGTGGAACATACTCTAGCTCAGGTTTCATTTCTAAGTCAGGTTGCGAGGAGTTGATAGATCACCCTCCTCTTTTTCTTTCTCTACAATGTGTTATTCGAAGATTAATCTAATAGAAGTGTGTTTTTTGGAAAAAAAAAAAAAAAACTGAATAACTATTTGTACTGGGCCCAATTTAGTGGCCTATTCCCTTTAATAATGAAGACAAACACTACAAAAAAATGCTTATATAGCGACGGATTTAGCGATGGACATATTCCGTTGCTAAATTAGCGACGGAATAGCGACAACCTACCAACGAATTTCAATTTTTTTGCTAAATGGACATTTAGCGACGAATTTGTGACGGATTTGCGATGGATATTGCGACGGAATATTTCCGTCGCTAAATACGTTACTAATTTTACCGGCAAATTTTGGCGCAACAATTAGCAATAGATTTGTGACGGATTAGCGACGAATTTTTCGCGAACGGATTCCATAATTGTATTTGTTACAAATTAGCGACGGATTTTAAAATCCGTCGCTAAATATAGCAATTTTTTAGAATTTAGCGATGGATTTTGATTTCCGTCATTAAATTTTCAAGCCAATTTTTTTTAAAAACATTTTAGCGACGGATTAAAAATCCATCGGTAAATATACATGAGAGTTTAAAAATATTCTCACAATTAGCGATGGAATCAATAATCCATCGCTAATATGTAAAAAATAACATCCGTATATATTTAGCGACCAATTAAAATCAGTCGCTAAAATATTATAAAAGCTTCAGCTTGTGGGAAAAGGAACGGAAATTAGAATCAGGCTCTATATAGCGACGGATTCTGAAATCCATCGCTAAATTCTTAAAAAAAAAAATTGCCTAAATAATCTAAACTCACGCCTCTCAGGCTCCCAGCCCTAATTCCCTCTCAAGCCTCACCCTCATTCGTCTCTGCCTCAGGCCTCAGTCGTCGCTCTCGCCAGTCGCCGGTTCGCCGCTCCTCTTCTCAGGCATCGCCGACTTGCCGCTCTCTCGCCGAAGCGTCTCCACTCTCGGTGTCGCTGGCTTGCCATCCAAGACTGGGTGAACTGAACGCTTGCAATTGCCTTGGTCTTCCTTACTCCGGCACGCCTTCCGCTCCGCGTCAGCTCTCACTCACTACTCGCTCAATCCAATCCTTCACTGCTCTTCAGTTCTTCATCACTCGTCGGTGACGGGTAGAGAGATAAGAGGCTTCAGAGACGACCACATGCCTTGTCGCCCTTGCTTGCCCTTGATTTTCATGTAAGTTTTTCTATTCTATTGTAAAATTTTTGTTATTTCAAATGAGGATGGCTTCACGGTCATGTTTGGAGAAAATTATTAACATTTTTTGTTAGTAAATTATACTTCATAATAGTTATCTACATTTTTCAGTAGTTAGACAATGCCAATATGAATATGAGATTCAGGTTGTGATTGTGGAGTGGCAATTGGAATCCGGAGTGGTACAACAGTACAATTACGTTGCTTTTCTTCTAGTTTTTCATTGTTATAATTTAGGAGTATAATCCTTCTATGTCACTTAGCAGTTGTGTAAGTTGGGGGAAATTTTGGAAATGGTTTCAGTAGATTGGATTTACGAAAACTATAGTTAATGACTTAATGTGCTGTTAAACATTAATTGTACAGTGTAATTTCATTATTGCCCTTCATAATGGAATATTTTCTTTCATTTAGTATAGTTTTGATTTGAACATAAGAAAATGGGCATTAACAGGGTTAAGGGGTAAAGGCTAGTTGCATATGATCTTACCTAGATTTTATACTACTGTGCGGCTGCCAGTCACAGGTTGCTTGAGCTTTATTATTTATTGTTATGGTTGAGCTTCCATAATAGGGATAACTGATAAGGGTAAAGCTAGGTTGATTGATATTCTATATGTCCTGCAGGTCATGTTGGCATTGTTAGATGAATGCTTTATATTACTATCTGATCAGTAGTTTATAGCCTGTTATGTTAGAACTTGGAAGTATATAGTAATTCAGTGTTTTTATTTGTAACATAGAATGGCCAAAAGAAAAGAATTTCAAGTGGGTTTTAATTTAATTGGTTTTAGGTCAATATCTGCTTGATTTGACTAGTTTGTCAGCAAATTAAAGTGCAAGTAATTGTCAAACAATAGCACTAGTAGGCAAATTGCACTAAATAAACAATCTTTCACTATACATCTCCTTGTTGTTATCTATACGTACTGTGCTCCAACTTGTGTTGAGAATTTGAGTCTTCTGAGATGATAAGGAGACATGGTGAGATATGATAGAATGGGAACCCATAGGAACATAATCAAACATAGTCAGATCGAACATAGTATAGAATTAGGCATCGGGTTTGTTAGAATGAATTCGTGTTTGCCAGCTTTATGCATCCAACATTCCAACCCAATCTCAGCATCTAGACTTTATTAGAAAGCTAATCATATGCTAACAACTGCACTACAAGGATTTTGCTTGGTTGAAGATGTTTGTTAGTGAGAATATATTAAGCAGCATAATGTCTTATTTCAATTTATTTATTATTTTGATCATGGATAACTAAGAATGTCAATTTTTCGCATGGTGTTAGTAGGATTATGTCTTCTTTTCTAATTATTTGCGTCTTAAAATTTATGGTGACAAGTGCTAACATGTTGAATACTAAGTATTGGGAACTGACCTACTTGCAATGGCACCAAGTGATTACAATTCTTCAATTCTACCTATGCTGATTATGCAGTCTCTGCATCAAGAAGCATAACATGTTGCCGGTCAGCTGCCATTATAGTAATTCTCTCTTTCATGCAAAAACCAAAACAAATTTTATTGATTCGATTTGTACCTAACTGCAGAAAGTACATTTACCATTTCATTGTTTGCAGTTTATGATTCTTCTGGTTTTACGGCACACTCTTCCAATCATAGTAAGTCGAGCAGGGGACTATTCCTTCTGTTTGGTAATGGTAAGTTGCACACTAAACCCCACAGATGACGAAGGATTCATTCATACATTGGTGGTAAACTGGTAGATTATGTTCTGATTGAGATTTTATATTGCAGTTGCTGCTTCTAAATTGATTTCCCCGTTTACATTATATGGATGGTCGTGACTTCTTGGCTCTACTGCCAACAAGAACAGGTTATGTTGATACCAAAGCCTCCTTACTACAAATGTATTAGTTATTTTGTATGTTATTGCACTGAATTTTCATCTTCTTTCAATTGTTAAAAGTGTTAACCATCTCTCATCATGCAGTACAAATCTCGGGAGACAACAAATTAAAAAAAAAAAAAGAATTTGTTTATTTAAGTTGGAACAAGAAAATTGCAGATTTATATGTGAGTGGCAGAAAAGGATGGGAAAAAAATATTTGTTGATGCTATGGTTATCAAAAAAAGGGATACGCCAAATGCAAGCTCAAATTACAAGTTTGATTGACAAGTTGCGGCATTCTACCTACTTCTATGACACGGCATCCAATTATAGTTTGCTGCTAATTCGAATGCTGAAAACCTAGAAGACGATTAGGTTATGTGTATTAATATATTTGATACTGTTTCTAACAATGTAACACTTTTTGTTATTAAGTTTGACTTTTTTTTAATATACTATATTTGCAATTATATTATTGAAATATTATATTATAGTTTTAATACAGGTATGCAATATTAATTAGTTGGCGGAATACCTTTTAATAATAAAGAATGACAACGAAATAATAGTGACAGAAATATTTTTCTCTAAGCTATAGCTAAATGGCATCAAATTCAAATAATTAAAATAAATTAGCGACGCCAATTTTCGTCGCTACATGAAGCGACGGAAATTTCCGACACCAGAAGAAGCGACAGAATAATCCGTCGTTATTCTCTTGTAAAGTTCGTCACCAGATCGTCGTGGTAGGAATCTAGCGACGGATATTTTGTTGGTTTAGCGACGGATATTCCGTCACTAGATTTAGCGACGGAAATGTCCGTCGTTATTCCCTCGCAAATTTCGACGTCAAAATCATCGCCGAGAGGAATATAGAGATGGATTATTTTTGTGTCGCGACGGAAATGTCCGTCGCTAACGTTAGCGACGGAAATAAACTGCGTCGCTAAATTCTAGCGACGCTCATTTTAGCGACGGACGAAATCCGTCGCAAAACACTTTAGCGACGGATTTCACTTGTTTAGCGACGGAAATGGTCCGTCGCTATTTTCGTGTTTTTTTGTAGTGAAAAGAAAAAAAAAAAAACACACACACACACACACATGACAAATTATTATGTGGACCCGGGTTGTGTTGGATTTATCTATCTTGATCATGTTGTGTTGGAATATCTGGTTGAACATGAAAGACATGGTTTGGAGAAATGTTTGCTCCACGGCAGTGAATATTACTGAACGTACTTTGTCTTACCTTAGGGATATGAGGGAGCTAGATTACTGAAGGTAATAAAATAAGGGTGTTTCACACTAATAATGCTGTGATTAGATTCCCTAAGGGAGCTAGATTACTGAAGGTAATAAAATAAGGGTGTTTCACACTAATAATGCTGTGATTAGATGGAATCTAAGTCTAAATGTTTACAGTTTACATACTAAATGTTGACAATGTACCTTTTAAAAATTCACAATTTGTATTCTACGAACACATAATGTTAAACATATATGTAATTGATTACCTTGTTTTGTATTCACAAGTTCCTTTCAAATACTGTAGTCACGGAATATTAACAGATTAGGAGTTGATGACCATGTATTGTATTTATAAATTTCCTTCAACAACTGTTATGTGTTTTGACTTAGAAACACAATTTATATTCTAGAAGTTCACAATTCCAATACTAAAAATACACAATTTATACGTCTTTTAAGACCAGGGTTCATCTTGCAAGGTGGATCCGGGTTCAAATGTTCACAATTTACATAGTAAATGTTGACAATTTACCTTTTAAAAATTCACGATTTGTATACTACGAGCACATAATGCTAACATATATGTAATTGATTACCTTGTTTTGTATTCACAAGTTCCTTTCAAATATTGCAGTCACACAATATTAACAGTTTATGATTTGATGACCATGTATTATATTCACAAATTCCTTTCTATAGTTGTTATGTATTTTGATTTAGAAACACAATTTATATTCTAGAAGTTCACAATTCCAATACTAAAAATACACAATTTATACGTCGTTTAGGACTAGGGTCCACCTTGCAAGGTGGACCTTGGTCTATGGTATAACAACTTACCATGAACTAGGGTCTACCTTGCATTGTGGACCTTAGTCCAATAATAAGTTAATAACGTTCAGATTCTATGCCTACAGTTGACACATTTTATACTTGCAGTTAATCGTTTATGTAATTGTAAATAAATTGAAAACACATACTATGGTAATTGCAAACACATAAAATGATAATTACAGAAACAAATGTTAACTGCAGGTACATAATATGTTAATGCAGTTATGTGACTGTAATTATCATGTTATGTATTTTCAATTTGTTTACAAGTACGAAATATGTTAACGGTAAATAAATAATTTTTGGACCAGAATTTACACTATAACATGAACCGTGGTATATGATATAACAATTGGGCACACACATGCAGGCAGGCCAGCACAATTGTACAAATATATAAATTCAAAACGTCGTCGTTTAGGAGATGGACGTTCGGTTTGAAACCCGATTTGTACCCGGCATTGGGTTCCGGCAGCCAAGTCTGGCAGCCTGAGCTCGTCTGATCCACGAGAGTTGCGCAAATGGAAGCGAGCCGGAAGAAGGCAAAGCCGAAGCCGAAACCGCAATTTTGGAGATGGGCGGCGGCGTCAATCGTGTTCAGATTAGTTCTGATATACTTCCCCAAAAATCTCAACTTCGCAACTCGCCCGGAAGTCTCCACTCCCGTCACCAGCCTCCGCCGCCGTAAACCTCCCACCTCCACCTCTCTCTTTCTCTTTTCACACACACACACATGTCTCCTTTTTCATTGAAAATGATCTTTGATTTTAAATTGTGCAGTGGCGGAAGGCTACTGGTTGAAGCAGTCGTCAATGTCGCCTTATGCTGGCTCTATGTACCACGGATCTCCATTGTTGCTCGCAGCTCTCGGCCCCCTCACTGGCAACAAGTAAACATTTCAGCTTCAACCTGGCAGTTATTATAATTATTATTATTATCATCATTTGGTTCAGAAACTTGGTTTATGAGTTTACCTGAATGTTGCTGATTAATGCAAATGCTTATGATATTGTTTTCAGAATTGACGGACACTCTTACCATCTATTATGCAGGTATCTTCTCCTTCATTATTTAGTTTTTTTGTTTTTTGTTTTTTTTTTTTTTGTTTTGTTTTGTTTTTTGTTTTTTTGTTTTTTTTTTTTTCCTTCATATTGCATAAAATACATTGATGCTTGGAAACACACACTGCATATGTTAGCAATGCATTTAGTTTGTGTTTAGCTTTGATCACAATTTACTAAAATGTGAATGCTACATACTAGTAATGTGGTCAACAAACATATAGTTCTGTTCTCTGTTGTTTTCTGTTGAAGTACATATTAGGCAGTTACAACTGTTGATAATTTGCAAGTGCATTTGAGTGTACTGCAATTGCTTATCAAAATGCTTATATTTTTTTTATTGACGATGGCCTTTTGATCTTTCAAATATTCATATTATTTTGGTATCTTTCTAAAGCATATTTTAGTTAAAAATTTGAAGATGTTATGCATATGTGAACCATGTCTCTATTGATTTTACCACAGTTGTCTGGTGTTGCTTAGGTTCAGATCTGTATTTGTTGGTTGCCAGTTGTTTGAGAAATTATGAAGCTTTATGGACTATTTCAACACATTTTTGGATATAGTTTGGTTTTGGTTGTTGCAGATTTTATCTCTGCTATGCTTATTCGTGCAACTGGTCAGAGTCTTCAACGGGCATCTGAGAAGAGTTTAAAATCACTGGGGCTGGGCAAGCTCTTTGAAGATTCAGGTAGCTACCTGTTTCATGCCATTGATGCAACCACTTCATTTTCTGATTTTACGCTCATTTTTCCCATGCAATTTGATGATTCAGTTGTTCCCCCTCTTTATTCTCAGATATTCTGCCCTCTGGAGACATTGCTGCTCTTGTGTACTTATGGAACCCTTTCACTATAGTTACGTGCATGGGTTTCAACACAACACCTCTAGAAAATATGTTTGTAATCATTTCCATTTATGGGGCCTGCAAAGGTGAGCAGTTGCGAATTTTCTTGTATGAGACAAGTACTTCTTTTTGTGTGTAGTTTTACAACCCAGTTACAGAAGAATCATGAACTTCTTAAGTTTACAGGAGCATTTTTTTAGTATTAAAATAGTATTTACTTCATCAGTGGAGTATTTTGCTTTATATAATTAGCCAAAACAAATGCTACAAAGGATCTCTATATCTAACGTCTTTGTGAATTGTGGACAAAACAGACATCTATAGTTGTTGTCAAAACATAAATAATCTAAATATCCAACTAAGTAATCTTTTCTCATTGTCATAGGACTTGCTCCATTGGCAGCTTTTGGTTGGACCGTAGCATCCCATTTGTCTCTTTATCCTGCAGTTCTAATTGTACCAGTAAGCTTTTCTTACAGACTTAAGTATGTTACATAGGACTGAAATTCCTTTATTTGGTTTTCTGAGAGAAAATATATTGTCTTGATGATATCTTATTAATTGACCTTTGTATTTTTTGTTATTTTCTTTAGTTCCATGATTTATATGAATTGGGCTAATCATTATTTCATTTCAGGTGATTCTTCTATTAGGCTATGGTCCGGATGCACCCCCAAGGAAGTTGTTCCTGCGGAGACATTCAGCAAAAGACGAAGATATCAGCTTGAGTGAAAGCAATACTAGCAAGGGCTTAACAAGCCAGAAAAAGGAACTAACCTCTTTCTCTTGGCGACCTGTTGTGCTCTTTCTTTCCTGGGCTTTCATCTGGACTTCTTATATATTGGTTTTGTGTGGCATTTTTATGAGAGATTTTGGTGGTCTTCAAGAGATGTTTAAAAGGTATAGTCTATCTGACGCTCAATCTCTCTCTCTCTCTCTCTCTCTCTCCCCACCTGGTCACAACACCAAAGAGAAAAGAAGAAAAGTTCCCCAGTGTGGTTTCTATACACTAGACCAAATATTTGGTGTTTGAGCGTTGTGAATAATACTGATGTAGTGATGTATGGCTGTTTCTTGTTAGCATAACCCTACATACATACAATTCATACGATTAATATACATCTTATTCATGTACTGTTAGTAACATGATCTTTTGTGTGTGTGTGTGTGTGTGTGTGTGTGTATATATATATATATATATATATATATATATATATATATATATATATATATATATATATATATATATATATATATATATATATATAAATTGGAAGGGCTGCACCTGCTGCTATTTAGATACTCGATTACCTTTATCCTGTAGCATTGATGTTTCCTCATAATCTCATATCATTAATCAACCTGCAGGACCTATGGATTTATTCTAACTGTAAAAGATTTATCCCCAAATATAGGTGTCTTATGGTAAGCAAAGTAACTTCCATAGCCCATTGAATTTGAAGGAATGTGTCCAATTGTACATTTTTACTTTCAAATAACATCTTTGTGCAACTTTGACACAGGTATTTCTTTGCTGAAGTCTTTGATTTCTTCAGAAGCTTTTTTCTTATAGTTTTTCATGTAAACATCCTCTTCATGATCCTGCCATTAGCCATGCGACTATACAACAGGCCCTGCTTTCTGGCTTTTGTTTACATGGCAATATGTTCAATGCTTAAATCTTATCCTTCAGTAAGTATTTTTGCCTAAAACCAGTGTTCTTTGTATGAGAAATTAGATACTGGTATGATGAGGATGCATGTAGCAAGTACTGAGTAGAGCAGTTTAGGAATTACCAATGCGGCTTGGAGCCTATGAGCCTATCCTAGACAGGGTTCAGTCATAGGCATCCTTTTCAGCACTAGTTTTACTAGTACTTATTGGTTAATTATTCATCTGTATGCCTAATTATTAGACTCACTCCCATTTTACTTGAATGCAACAGGTTGGAGACTCGGCTTTATACTTGGGTTTATTGGCTTTGTTTATCAACGAATTGTCAGGTAAGTGACATGGACAGTCTAGTCTCAATTTCTCAAACACAGAAACTGAATTCATTTCCATCTCAAAATCTATGTATTATGCAGAAATGCCATTTTCTTTCTTCCTATTCTGTGGATATGTGGGTGTCTCCCTTTTAAGCCCAGTAATGCACAACCTATGGATATGGAGGGTAAGTAGTGTACTAGTATGACTCTTCTCCAATGTGCTTGGATGACAAAAGGAATAAGAGTTCGCATTTGGACTTTGCAGGGTACTGGAAATGCAAACTTCTATTTTGCAACTGCTATGGGATACGCCTGCTTCCAGGTTTCCTTTTCTCTATCCTTAGGTCATTCATTCTGAATTATTTGCTAAGCATACAATCCAAGGTTATCAAGGCGGACTTTCTAGGCGAGATGCCACCAACTTGCCTAGTCGACTAGTCGACTAGGCGATCGCCTAGGCGATGAGTATTAAATAAATAAAATATATACATATATATTGAAAATATCTTGTCTTGGGCAACCTATTTACTTCAAGTTGCCTTTAGTAGATGAATAGTTTTTCCTAGAATAATGAGAAGTTTAGTATTTATTGTATATTGAAAATATCTTGTCTTGGGAAGCCTTTTTGAACCCTATTTACTTCAAGTGAAGATGAATAGTTTTTCCTAGAGTAGTGAGAAGTCTAGTATTTATTGATAACATGTCAGGGTGAGGTAGTGGGCTTTGCTCGGAACAGGAGGACGATGCCGGAGCTCGAATCGCACCGCCATCGGAGCCTCCACGCGCCGCCGCCGCCGCTGCTCCGACGCCACGCGCCGGCGCGTGAGGCAGATTCCGGCGTCTTCTCCGGCTGAAAATTACACCGGTGAACTCGCCTTAGTGTGTAGGTTCTGCCCATGTATGTTTTGTGGGGTTTTGGGTTGTATTTTGCACTTAGGCGAGGCGAGCGGACTAGGCGCAAGGCCGTGACCGCCCAGACGCCTAGCCGGCGCCTAGGCGTCGCCTTGATAACCCTGATACAATCCATTAAACGAGTTACTCTTCTCCATTCTGTGGTTCTTCTAGGCTGTTTACTTGTTTAGGCACACTGTAGTGTCTTATTTGTTTATTATTTGATCATACCTGGACGTTTGACCAATCATAGCCCATAATCTGTGTTATGAACTATTCATGCTGTTTCTATAAATTCCCTTTTGGCTCACCCATCCATTATATAACCCAAGTGCTGCGAGTTACCTATCCAAAAAAACACCCCTATTTACCCTTTGGCACATCAATCCTTCATCCGCAAACGACACGCCAAAAGTCTACTTATCCAGATTTTTTCGTGAGGATTGAATGGGATATTCTTGAGCAATCTTTGGCCAGTCTTAGTCCGAATCTAAGCCTTGGATTCGCAGAAGTTAATGCATTTGGCAATGTTTAAATCTTTAATGTGCAAAGTAGAAATATCGAAGTTGTCTCTTTTTCACAACACACATTACACATCTTGCTTTCATAACTCTTCTTCCTCACAACGACTCATACATTTCATTTATTTGTTCCGTTACCTGGCAGGTTATTTTGGTCGTAGAAAGTGTGAGTTCAACACTCAACCATGATAGAAAAATTACAAAGTTAATTAAAACCTCAAACGCTTAAGTTTGGGCTTTTTGCATTATTTGTGTACTTCATATCAACATTAGTTTACAGGAAAACCATCTAGTTGCATTGTTGAACTTTAGTGCTGATTTAGTATCTACCTTCTAAACTTCCTTGCTTTCTTTATAACTTCCCTCAAATCTTTGATTTTATATTTTAATTTTTGTGATGCACTTTGGTTTTTCATATTCATGTATTTATTATCTGCTGTGCAAATATTAAAAAAAAGATGTTATTTGTACCAAATTTATGTGGTTTGTAGCGTGTCGCTAGGTGTACCATAGTTATTGAAAAGGGTAGTTTGGTCACTTTATTTTTTGTATTTTTTTTTGAAGAAAAACGACTATCATTTCATTAAATAATTAATTTATATCCAACCATAGTTAGGGATGTCAATCGGGCCCGCCTGCTCGGTTTTGGAGTTTGGACTAGCCCTATCGAGTTTATCGATTCAGGCTAATCGGTTATGTTATTATTTTATTTTAGGTTTGGGTTGGCCTAACCCTAAATCTCGGGTTGTCGGGTAGACTGAACTATATGAACTAAAATTGGAAATTGAGAGTGAGTATCCACATTTAGAGGTTTACATGTTTAGCCTCTTTTTAGGTAGGTTGGGTTTTATTTTTCTCTAACCCGATCTGAACGAATCGTCTTGTTTAGTCCCAAGGGTACCAGTGTTATACAATTGTTATGCCATGGACCCGTGTCCAAAATAGAGTCGTTTTGCTTCAAAACGACGTTGTTTGAATTTTTTTAAAAAAGATTGCTTCATTCCTTGCCGTTTATCTTCAGAATTCGTTCCTCTTTATTCATAATGTTTGAACTCTATATTCATAATTTTAGAATTGAATATTCACTATTTTAGATCTTAATATACAAAATTACAAAACTATATATTTAACAGTATAACACAATTTTTGAATCTATATTCACAATTTTTAAACTCTATATTCACAAAAAAATATCATTGGTTGAGGAAACGGTGCCACTAACGGCACTGTTATTCGGGTCCACAACATAATTTGCATGTGTTATACGGGTTGACTTCATGGCCTATGTAATTAGCGGGCTAACCCGTATAACCTGCCACCCCTACCCATACCTCCATGGTTCCACTCCAAGTTTATTTAAGTATTTTTAATTTATGTGATTTGTATTAAAATTTAAAAATACTTTTAATTGTAAGAATTGAATTCTTAATTTCTCATTTAATCCTCACCTAGTAAGATCAATTCAATGAATTCAATGCTAAAGGTATTTATTAAGTAGTCTTAAGTAGTTCGGGTTGTCATGCTAGCCCATTAAATTTTGAATTAGCTTGTTTGGGCCATTAGACTAATTTTTTAATCGGGCTAGCTTGTTTGGGGCATCAGCCCGTTGGTTTTGGTTTTATTGGTCTAGCCCATCGGGTTCGGGATAAGATTGACATCCCTAACTGTAGTACATGAACAAGAGCATGAAAATGAAAGAAAAAACAATTCGAACAATCTAATTTAGGTAGAGCCTCCCTAGCTAACACAGCCCTATTTGCAGATCAACAAACAAAAAGTAGAAGTTTGAGAACTATAGCTATTTTCCTTAATATCATTAATGATCAAGGCTATCATTGTGCGAGAAAAAACTGGAACATGGGCGAGGAAAGATAGAGTTGGAACTTCAAAAGAAGATACTAAAGAATGATTTTGAATACCATTAAATACCTGAAGGCAATAAGATTTAATTTGAACAGATACTACAATGTAATAGAGTCAGTAGCATTCAAAAAAAAAAATTTAATTTCCTTTCCTTCAACCATTTTAAAGCCTCCTTGACTCATATGGCTTCTGCTTCCCCTGGTTTGAATAGACCATACCAAGAAAGTTCCCTTGTTGCTATGAAATAACCATTTTCGTGAATGATTGTGCACTCTCATCCTTAAAAAAATGTTAGGAGTTCGAACCTCTTCTCATATGAAAAAAAAAAAAAACCTAATATGGCCCGCACTTCTTAAGGGGATGTTTGGTTCATGGAGGAAGAAAATGTTGTTTTCTGGTGTTTGGTTTATGGAATTCATTTTCCAATTCTTCAAATTTGAGGAAAACAAAATCCTTGGTTAGACCAAGGATTTTGTTTTTCATGGGAGATGGAAAGAAAAAGCAATATGAATTATCAATTTTACCCTTGTTTTTTTTTTTAATTATATTACTCTTATTAATTTGTAGGGGCATATAGATCTTTATACTCGTTATTTCTTACAATTCCAAATCTAACCAAACAATAGAATTAGTATTCCCAGTAATTTTTTTTCCACCAACCAAACAATGAAATTCATCTTCCTAGTAATTGTTTTTCCATGGAATTTCAATTTTACTTCCCTTAAAATATTTTCTGCGAACCAAACGAGCCCTAAAGGTGGTTTGGACTTCAGGAAAATTTAACAATCGAAGTAGGTTAGGGCGTTAGGCATCTTGGGTTGGATAATGGGCTAAAAGTTAAAATGCATATTTGGGTTATATCTTGTGCACTACTGCCGTGGAGAGGGCAAATTATTGTGTGAATCATAGTCCATGAACTATGAATATCATGTACATTTTTAATATATTAAAAGTACATTATTTTTGTACTGAAGGTACATTATATAAAAAAATGTTCCCTTAGTATATTAAAAATGTACATTCAAAAAATGTATCTTATGTATATAAATAATGTACCCTTAGTACATTAAAAATATACTTTTTATTTGAGCGTAGCTTTCTTCAATATTTTGAAACAAAATTTCGAGTTTAAATACTGCAAATAAAGTAGTAGAAAGTCACTACAAGGTCAGAGGCTGAAACCTAATAAAGTTATGTCAGGTTAAAGAGTTTCGAAATAAGCTTATTCTCAAATAAAAGTCAAACTCTAGCACAATATGGATTGAGTCTAGATAAATTTCATAGTGAAGAATATATCATACTGTTCAGAACATAAATAAATAAATAAATAAGTAAATAAGAGTCAAATTATGCGAGCATAATTCATGCAAGGTATGGATTAATCTCATAATGATGAGGATATCATGGTAAATTAGATTGTGGACTACTAGGCTCCACCTTGCATGGTAAGGGCAATTTATATCCTGCATCACGGCGCGCGTTACATTGTGCGCCCAGATGCAAAACTACGTCGTTTCAATTTTTATTTTATTTTTTGAAATTTTGAAATTTCACTACCTAGTGTTTGATAGTTAATTTTCCTTAAAAAAAAAAATCTCATGTTAAAAAATGTACATAATGTTATACTAGAATACACATAATTGTGTTCATGAATGTACATAATTATATAACAAAATACACATACTCTTTTTTAAAAGATAATACGCATAATCTAACATAATACATAGTAAACATAAACTTTTAACATAATACACATCAACTCTTAACATAATACACAAAAATTTCCTGATTCGGATATACATAATTGTATAAAAAAAATGTACATAATTGTATAAAAAATGTACATAATAAAAAATATACATAATTATATAAACAAATATACATAATCATGTCAACTTCCTACCGCGCCTCCCAAAACGACGTCGTTTTGGGAGGCGCGGACTGTGCGCCGTGGTGCAGTGTATAACGATTGCATGGTAAGCTCTTACTCAAAACGACGTCATTTTATATCAAGTGTCAACTAGTGCATAATTAATGTTTTATAGCATTGTCATGTACTATTTCATAAATTTGTTCTATATGTTCATAAAATTAAATCTTAATGTGCATAAACATTGAACTGAATATACATCATATGTATTTTTTTTCACTCTATAGTAGAGTCATAATGTCTTTTTATATGTTCATAAAAAGCATAGTTAATAATGTACTGTAATAAATATTACACCACTGATGCATCATGTTTAATAATATTCATCATGTGCTTGCTATGTTTACAATATTTATTTTATATGATCATAAATTAAATTTTAATGTACATAAACACTAAACTACAAGTACATCACATCTATTTTCATTTACTTTGTAGTAGGTTCAATTCATAGCATTCTTTCTATATGCTCATAAAAATAAAGCATAATGTACATTAACACTAAAATGTGGGGTATATCATACCTATTTTCATTCACTTAAAAACAAAGCTTAATGTACATAAACATTACATTAAAGTAATAACTTTATGTATCTATAGATTTATTTTAAAAATTCAATGGGTGTCATTTAAAAAATCTCAATTAAAGATTTTTAATAATATATTTTTAAATACATTAATTTTATTTGTAAAAAATGAAATAGAGAAAAATAAATTTAAGTTGAATACTAAATTTTAAGGAAAAAAATAAGGATTAGTTAATTTCATGTAGCAACAATATGCATCTTGATCCACAATATTACTATTGAGATAACATCGCTATATAGAAAATAAATAAATAACATAAAATAGCAGAAAGTGCTCTATTAAAGAATAATTTGATTTTAAATTAATCAAAATTGGATGTAATTATAATAGGGAGTACCAAAGTTGTTGACCAAAATATCTCAAAAGAAGTATTATTCAATATTGATCGCTATTTAAGTACTCTTATCTTATTGCTTCCCGTCGGCGAAAGAAACGAGGTTCATGTTCCCATGTTTAATGAAGGTTGCAGTATGTCATGAATGACCTAATATACCCTTTGCTTCGTACACTAACAATATGGAGAAATTATATTTATTATTCGTTTTTTTTTTCACGAGAATTTTGTAATCATTATCTAATAATGTGTATTAAGTAAATTTCGTTATGTGAAATAGCTCACAAATTACATATAAAAGGTAATTTGCACTATGAAGATCCCACACGACGGGCTCAACCAAAAGAGTGTTCAATAATTAAACTCGTAACATTTAGGTACAAGAATCAATCTCCACTTAACCATCTTTCGGAAGTTGTTATACAATGGATTAGCAAGGTGAACCCTGGTCCTGAACAACGTATAAATTTTGTATTTTTAGTATTGAAATTGTGAGCTTCTAGAATATAAATTGTGTTTCTAAATCAAAACACATATAACAATGGTAGAAGGGAATTTGTGAATACAATACTTTGGTCATCAAATCCTAATCTGTTAATATTTTGTGACTACAATATTTAAAAGGAACTTATAAATACAAAACAAGATAATCAATTACATATATGTTAACATTGTGTTTATAGTATATAAATTATGAATTTTTAAAAAGTAAATTATAAACATTTAGTATATAAATTGTAAATATTTGGACTTGGGTCCACCACCTTGCAAAGTAGACCGGGTCCACATAATAATTTGCGACCTTTGGGGCTGTTGGGTAATGGGTATACTAACAATATCATAATTGTCCTAGTCTTAACTCAAAATACAACACACTGCACGCAATTATCTTGTAAAAATATTTATGAAAAATGATTTGTTTTTTCCCTATTAAACATCACTGCTAGTTTTTACTCAAAATACAGCACATATAATTGAAAGACTAAACCAATGTTACAAATTATTAATGACCTAAATCTATGCTACAAATCTACAATCACAAATGAATGATTAAAAATGTCATTTTTCTTAAATATAAATTAGGGTAAATGATGTTTTTCTTGTCATGATATAGGGGCGTTTGGTTTAGATTATATAAGATAACCAAGGTTATATTTGCTTGGTAATATAAGATTCTCATGTTTGGTTCATGTTATGTAATTTTTTCAGGGAATGTCAGATAACCTCCGCATTAAGTTTTTAGCTATTGGAAGGGAATGTGAGATACCCTACAATTTCATGGGTAATCTCACATCCCCTTGTCTTATTACTAAGGTTGGGCTTTGGACATTTTAATCAATTTATCTTATTACCGTTGTCTTATTTACATATTTTAGTTTTAAACCAAACACAAGAATCTAACATTCCCAGTAATTTAACATTCTCAGCAATCTAACATTCACTAAGGTAATCTAACATTCCGTGAACCAAACGCTCCCTAAATTCTACTTGACATGGTGAAATCTAAAAGAAAACATTTATATTTAGAATCATGCTACAAATCACTATTTTTACCACTTAGAAACAACTACTCTTTGCCAAATAAGATTAAAGATTTAAAAAGCAAATTAAAAATAAAAATAAAAATAATAATTAGTGTCTAACATTTTGTCACATCATATGTTAATTGTTTTGTGAGTGGCATTGGCAGGATTCTTAGTATTTTCATTATATTTACAATCTAAAATATTTTTAATATAAATAAATAAAATAATATATTCATGTAGCTAGTCATGTACATATAAGTGATTAATTTACCAACAATCTTTTTTTTTTTTAATCTTTCTTTAAAGTATATCAATACATGATTATATATGTGAGAAGTTCACTATAGTTGATATTTAAAAAGTAATGTTTAATTTGCACTTTTCAAAAAATAATATAATTATCTAAATACTTATTGTAGTTGATATGATATATGTTAAGTAGTAGATACTATTTTTAGTTGGAATTACTCTAAGTTTTGTTAATTTACATTTGGATAGGTTTGTCATTGTCTTCGTTTTCTCACTTCTTTTTTGCTGGTAGTGTTTTATGTACAATTGCGTTACTGGTGCTACTTTGCAAAAAAGAACAGATTTGGTCTAATAAGTTTTGTTACAAGAAATAGATGAATGGAATTCCTAAGTTGATTCCCTTATACTATATAATTGATCTTGTCAATTTTTAGTCATTAATCATCCAAGATGGATGGATCAAATTAGTCCACACTTATCACGAGAAATCTAGTTCACATTTGATCATGATATATATATATATATATATATATATATATATATATATATATATATATATATATATATATATATATATATATATATAGGGATCAGGTGCGGAAATAGTTTCCCTTGCGGTTGTGCGGTTGGAAGCACATTAAGCATTAAACTGACGCACTTTAAGGACACAACGCACGCACATTAAGCACACAAACAAAACACCTCAAGAACACAAATCACGCACCTTAAGAACACCAACCACTCACCTTAAGCATATAACAAAGCACCTTAAGAACACAAATCACGCACCTAAAGTTTTAAAAATGATTCACTTTAAGTTTCACATAATTGACGCACCTTAAGCATACAAATCCGCACCTTAAGATGAAAACAACGCACATTAAGAAGAAAACTCATGCACCTTAAGCACAAAACTCACGCACATTAAGTTTTAACAACTACTACCATTAAGTACACAACCTACGCACCTTAAGCACAAATCTCACGCACCTTAAGCACAAACTCACGCACCTTACTCACAAAAATCATGCACCTTACATTTGACCTAAATGTAAAAAATTACCAAAATGCCACTGCATCTTTTTATTTAATTTTGGTAATCTAAGCGTCGATTTAAGTAAAATCAATAGTTCTCCTTTCACCGCACAACCGCACCTGGCACCCTCAACTGGACAGGAACCCATATATATATATATATATATATATATATATATATATATATATATATATATATATATATATATATATATATATATATATATATATATATATACACACACACACACACACACACACACACACACACACACACACACACAGAGGTGGGAAAACCTCGTCCAGGAGAGGAATCAGAACCACTCAGAGTCGTCCATGTGTCCAGGTCTAACAGATCAGAAACACTGATTTAAAAAAAAAATACGGTGATATTTTTGTAAATAATTGAACATTGAAGTGCAAGTAAATTGTGTTAAAAGTGCAAATAACAGTTTCATATAGTGCATCAAAGTGCAAGTAAAATGTACATTGAGCATCAATATTAAGTGCACCTAACGCGTATTATCATTAAGTGCACCTATGTGAAAGACTTTATCATTAGGTGCACGGAATGTTACCAAGGTAAATTACTTGTACTTGTAACTGAAAATAATTGCACTTGTAAATGATTTTACTTGCACTTTTTACTTGAAAATTTGCACCAGTTACTTGCACGTGTAACACATTTTGCTTGCATCAAAGTTCAAGTTATTTACAAAAATGCCACCGCGTCGTTTTTTAAAAATTACATCTGATTCGTTAAATCTACCTTATGGAAATCAATAAGTTAAAAATAATAAATAGTTAACAAAATATTTTGTTACTAAAGTTTACATTGACGGAATGCGTAGTTATTTAGGAAAAGTAAATGAAATAATCGAGAGTAAAGTAAGAAAAATAATTTTAAAAAAAATAATAAAATCAAAATAATATGAACCATTCATTTCAACCAACAATTAAACCAACATTTTTAATTCCCCTTATAGACCTAACTTTATTGGCTCTTAATTTGGTTGTACAATGTAAAAGAATTGCTATTCAATTAAAGCTGAAGTTACATTGTTTGGATGGAGGGAATTGCAATTCCCTCCTTTTGCTGAATTACAATTCATGTCTCCACCCCAAGAATTACAATTTGGTGCTTAATGGGAGATATGAAGAAGCTGTGAAGACGAATTTACCCCCTCTAATAATGCAGTTGTCTCACTGCCCTTCAGGCGATCAGGCTCCAACATCTCATTCTCTATCTCTAGTTCTCTCTACTACTACTAGGGAATTTATCATGCAATGAGATTATGGTGTAGGAAGTTTTAGATTTGTCTTGTTATACTACTACTACTACTACTAGGGAATTTATCATGCAATGAGATTATGGTGTAGGAAGTTTTAGATTTGTCTTGTTATGTATATGACTGACATTTTAGTTGTACTATGAACTCTTTATCTAACAAGCACATGTTGATATTTGATAGTAGTAATTTTTCCCTTACATGTTCCATGTGTTGTGAGATGTGTATCGTAGGTTATCATGTGAAAGTATTGAATAAAATATTAATGTTCATTATATTTGTATAAAATACTTGGTAAATTAATATATATAACATATTTTGCATTATAACTTTGATATTTAATTACAATATAATGAAAAAAGAAGACAATGGACAATGGACAATGTAGTAAATACAATAAATTAATAAATTTGAAGGTAATGAATTTTTGAATTGTAAAAAATAAAGATAATATAACTAAGAAAATTATATCTCTTTTTAAATATTTTATAATGAATTTTTTTTAAAATAATGACATTATAGATATATAATTCTAAATTAATTAAATGTATATGTATTATTTTTTGTTGTAGTTAATAATTTATTTAATTTAATAAGACTAATAAAGTAGCGTACATACTTTTCATCCACAATAATGAAATCATTAATTTTTTAAATTTTCATTCGTTGTTAAGACATATTGTTTTGAGGGTTTGTCAATGATAATTGCTGTCAGTAGAGAATGATAATAAATAATTCAAAATATATAGTTACAATAGATATTGTTATAATGATATAATAAAAATTAACTTACAAATTTCTTTAGAAGTTTTCATGCATTAATAAAATTCTAATGTGTAAACTTGTTTAATTGGAGCCAGTGGGATGTCAATATTGTCAATTCTTTAAAAAATTGTTCTACCGTTTTAGAGTCCATGTGTAATTGTATTTATGATCAACAACTTTGTAGTTATATCGTGCATGTTTGACAATGATATAAGAATAATTTTGTTCGATAAAAAAATAATAGTATAATATTTGCAAAGTAATGTACAATTGTACCACTATAAAAATACATGCGAAAAATATTAATACTATAATAACCTAAATCATTCCAATAATGAAAAAGCATAATTGAAATATTAAGTTTTGTTCTAAATAATCAAAAAAGATTAAGTAAACGAAAAAAAAAAAATTAAACCTAATTTTTTTATTTTTTTTAACGCAAGAAAATCAAATGATTTTCAACGAAAAAAATTAAACCTAAATTTATTTATTTTTTAATACAAGAAAATCAAATGATTTCAAAGTTCTTGATTTATAATATTTGATGCTCAATTTTGAATGCTATGTATTTAGTCGAGCTAATTATTTGACCAAAGCTTATGTTAAATATTATATTATATTTTTTAATACATTTTAAAATATTTGTAGTATATGTTTAGAAATTAATAAGTTCAGAATAATAAATATTTAACGGAATATTCCGTTACTAAAATTTATACTAACGAAATTTAGGGTTATTTAAGGGAAGAAAATAATATAATAGAAGGTAAATAAGGAAAATCATTAAAAAAATACTAAAATCAAAATAATATGAACCATTCGTTTTAATAAACAATTATATCGACATTTTTTGTTCCAGTAGGTCTAACATTATTGGCTCTTATTAGATTTGTAGATTGTAGATTAAGGGTCTAACATTATTGGCTCTTATTAGATTTGTAGATGCAGATATATTATTATTATTATTATTATTATTATTATTATTATTATTATTATTATTATTATTATTATTATTAGTTATTGTTATTGTTATTGTTATTGTTATTGTTATTGTTATTGTTATTGTTATTGTTATTGTTATTGTTATTGTTATTGTTATTGTTATTGTTATTGTTATTGTTATTGTTATTGTTATTGTTATTGTTATTGTTATTGTTATTGTTATTGTTATTGTTATTGTTGTTGTTGTTGTTGTTGTTGTTGTTGTTGTTGTTATTATTATTATTATTATTATTATTATTATTATTATTATTATTATTATTATTATTATTATTATTATTATTATTATTATTATTATTATTGTTGATGGATTATATGAACCCGGGGGTCCGGATTATACAACCCGAATATATGTCGAATGTGATAAACGAATAATAAAATGATAATAGGGGTGTGTATGTAAATGATATTATATTAATCGATCGAATAGTGCTATTACAGAGGTAATCAACGTGTAATAGTCAAACAATTGTTGTAGGAAAGTAGAAGATGCTTGAATAGGACATCTGGGGGGTGCTTTTATACCCCTGGCCGCTACGGGCACGGGGTACGCGGGAGGAGCCGCAGCCCGCGCCGCGAGACTCGCTCCACGCGAGGACCCGGTCCCCGGCCGAGCCCGGAGCTCGGCCGGGCCGACCCCAAAGGGTGACCGACCCGGGGTGCGCCGGCCGACCCCGTGGTAGCCGGGCCTACGTAGGTCGACCCCGTGGTGCCGAGCCCATGTTGGCCGACCCCGGGGTGGCTCGTCACTCCGTGTGCATAGTAGCCGGGGACCCCGTGATAGTAGCCGAGAACCCCGTGGTAGTAGTCGAGGACCCCGTGGAGGTAGACCCCTCCATGGTCTGTCCGGCCGCATACGTAGTCAACTCGGTGTCGGGTGCGATCCACTCCATATTTCTTCGCTCCGGGTCCGCTTAGTAATTATTCCATCAATTATTATTATTATTATTATTATTATTATTATTATTATTATTATTATTATTATTATTATTATTATTATTATTGTAAAAATTCTATATGTTTATTAAAACAACTAATACAATCTATTGTAAGTTTTTTTTTTTGAAAGCTACTGGCTCTAATACAATCTATTGTAAGTTATATGCTAATTGCAAACATTCTTAGTATATTGAGGAGTAATGTTCTTTCAACTATTTATCTAAATTATTAATACAATCTACTGTCAGTTATTGGTAATTACGAAACACCCTAGTATATTACAATGTTTTCACTGCCAAGCGGAGAGAGCAGTAATGCTCATTCAACTGCTTATCAAAACTGTTAATACAATTTATAGTCACTTATATGCCAAAATTGCGAAACACTCTTAGGATCGGTTTAAAAAACTGGAAAATGACTTATGAAAAATGTTTTCTGAAAAATGAGTCATTTTTTAAAAAATACTCATTTTTCAGAAAACATTTTCCTTTTTAGTGTTTGGTTGCATTCTGAAAAACAGTTTTGATGTGTTTGGTTCTTTTTTTTTCTAGAAAATGAGTAAAATTGTATAATTAAACATTTTAATTATTTTATTTAAAATACAAAAAATATTTATTTATAATAATATTAAAAATAATGATATTTATTATTTGTTTAAAAAAAAAAACGATGGTTTTCGACGAACTGGTGAACAGCTCTGGTTTCCTGCGGAAATCATTCTGCCGAAAACGAGAGCCTTGGTCTGGAAGCCTTCATCGTCGTTTGTCGATATAGCAACCTTGGTTCGGAAAATGACTTCTCTCAAAATATGACGAAAGTCATTTTCTGCTAAAATGTAAAGATTTTTCCTCCGTTGACTAAATTTTCAAAGTGCATCTAAACACTGAAAATCCAGAAAATAATTTCCAGAAATCAATTTCCGGATTTTCAAAGACACCGTTAGTATATTTGAATATTTTCATTGCCTAATGGAGAGCAGTAATGTTCATTCAAGAGATGGGCTATAATTAAATAAACTCTAACTTGAATAAAAATATGTTGATAGTAGAAAAAAATATGTTCAATTATTAAACAAGAAGTATTATAAATGGTTAGAGTTTGACCTTTTTGTAATCCTAATAAAACAATTAATACCCAAACCAAGCCAAATTGAAGGCATATATATTATTTGTCAGACTACTAGGTTCACCAACACCCCTCTAGCTAGTTATTGGGTAGGAGAATAATTCTTTCAACCATCAACCTTTTCACATGGATTGAATAGTTGCAGTTGTCAATCCTTTGACTTCACTTAACAAAACAAAAAGTTAAATTTTGCAAGATTTATGATCATCACATGCTACAATAATACTCACAACTACTAAGACAATAATAAAAATAAAAGTAAAGTAATTACAAAAAATATTATACATGGAGCTTTTAATGATGGGTTTTACATAGTTAAGCTATAATAGATCATCACACAAAACATATTATATGTTTGAGTATTAAATATTACTCGTAAAATATCTGTAAATATTATATAATGAACGTGTGAAAATTACATATTAAGTATTCAAATTAAATATAAAATGAGTGTGAACATTACTCAATATGCGAACATTTCGACCACAATAAATCAATCTATATAATTAACAATTAACAATATAATAATGACAAACTCTAATAAGAAATACACAAAATTTTGTGATAAATTTCAAATATATAATACTTTTTTATAAGGCAACGAGTATTATATTGTCATTAAAAGTATTATTTGTTCCTTGAAAAAATAATAATGAAAATGTAATGGTAATAGTAATACTTGCCATTAAAAATATTAATTGTCCCTTGAAAATATTAATGAAAATATAATACTTATTAACTCATAAAAAATACTATATTTTTAGTAAAATGTATTATCTATCTCATGTAAAACAATTTCATAGAAAACCTACGATAAGAAATATAACAAATCCAAAATGAAAAATTAATGACAATTAAAGAGTAAATAACTATCACAAAACTTTAATATTATAGATTCTTTAATTCAAACCCAATACATTTTTTTTTTAAACTATCAACATTTATTAATACTATAAAAGCATAAACTTTGATTTACGAGAAAGCACGTACCGCTACCTAAAGGAATTCACTATGTGAATTCTACATTGTAACCTAGCCGACAAATAATCACAAGAAGGTAAATCACACCAAGAAAGTCAATAGGCAACTCCTACGAGGAGTCAAACTTAAAACCTTGTGGCTAACAATCCAAATTCAACTAACTTGACTGAGATTACCCTAATATCATATCATTTACTAATAAATCCCTAATTCATGTCCACCTAACTCAAAACTACCACTCCAACATCAACATTTTGAGTTGGAAAATGCTCTTTTCCCCTTTTGATTTTTCCCTCCAAACTTTTCCTTCATAAGGTGACTTTCATTCATTGGGTGCCAATTAATAAACTGACACCACTACTAATTAAAAAATAAATGTAGCTTTTAATCAAATGATATCACCTCATAAGAGAAAGTTTTTAGAAAAAATACAGGAGTAATTTATAGCATTGTTCTTTTCAGTTATAGTTCAACTATAACATAGTTGCATGTCGTGAATTCTAGAGGCATAGTGACATTAGAGTCCTCTAAATCTTCGACCAGACCATATGAATATAAAACAACTGCAACTGCAACTTTAACAAATTCACTATAAATATAGCATTCTCCACTACAAATTTAATGGCAATATATAAAATCATCATAAAACAATCTCAACCATGAAAATTGTATAGTTTAAGTTCTCGAAATTAACAAATCTTAATAGAATATTGTGTTTCTATGGGCTGAACATGTGGGCATCGTCATCAAAGATCTCACTTAACTCACAAGACAAAAATAGGATTTCAAAGTCATACGTTTCTGTTTATAAAGAAAAAGAACACATTTGTACGATGGGAAGACACATTTTTTTTTATTTATTTAATAATAATAGATATACATAAATTTTATTATTATACATAATTTTATACATGACTTTACCTTGTTTGTTGGTGAGTGTTTAATTTAAGAGAGATGAGGGTCATATAAACTATAAGTTCTTCATTAATGACACAATAGCAATTAAGTTATCAAATTTCAAAAAGTATCGATAAACTTTTAAATTTAATATATATATATATATATATATATATATATATATATATATATATATAATTGAGTCATTTTTATTTGCAATCAACAAGTTATTGATAAAAATAATAATAATAATAATAATAATAATAATAATAATAACATCCATTGTCGCCGCCACCTCCGCCTTGACATTACCGTCGCCTCTTTCCAAAAGGACGACAGCATAAACAATGTCGAGGTAGTGGTAGCTAGACTGTGTTAGCACATCTACAATTAAAATAAAATAAAACAATCCCCTATATAATGAAGAAAAAAAATTACTTAGAAAATAAAACAATTTTTTTTAAACAAAATATTATTAAAGTGGCACTCATCAACTTGAAGCTAAATTGCCAAATTGTAATGTAATTATCAAATAATATTCTTTCCAAAAGGTGGAACCATAGAGACTAGACCTTTGCTTACTGCTCACAAGGAGACCCCCTCACTTTAATAGGTTGTTCCCACGCTGCCGCTGATGAAACTCGATCCCTGTTCATTTTTTCCAAACTTCACCTCTATCCCTGGTCATTCTTTCCAAATTGTAATGTAATTATTACAAAATATAAAGATTTAATTTAAATAAACCTTTAACTAATTCTTTGTAAAATTGGTAAATTCACAAATAATTAATAAATATAAAATATTGTTTCAAAAAATATAAATATAAAGTATTATAAAATCTCGTTAGTCTAAATATCAAATATGTACTCCTATATCAAAATCTAGCGTGCAAATAGCATTTTTTTTTTCTTTTTAATCTTCTTTTCTTTGAACAAGACCTAATCTTTAGTAGATTGCAATGCATGTACCAGACCCTCGAATAACACCAACATGCTTAATTGCTAATGAAAGAACACATAACACACAAGTTATTAATGTAACTTAGAGATAACAATTACTTGTTGAATAAAAAAGGGTATGAATTAAATAAGGTAAATGTTAAGCATACCGTTATGAAGTATTATTTCTGTGTCATGTATCCAAATTTTATTAAAAGAAGAAAAGAAATGAAAATGAAAATGAAAATAAACGGTGACAAAATGCTTAAGACTGTATTTACTTCAATTATTTATTTTCTATTCTCTATTTTCAAATTTGAAAGATGTACAAGTAAATACGGAGTACATTTACTTTGCGGTAATGTAACAGTCACAAAAATCTCACATAACCTAATGGGATGTTTAGTTCAAAGGATATTTTGAGATAATATAATATTTCCAAAAATCTCACATAATAACCGGCCTAAGAATACAAAGGCAATTCAATATGATTCACATGAAAGCTACCAAAAATGAACTAAAAAAATAAAGTTCGGGACTTTGGAAATCTAACATTCTCTTGAACCAAACAAGAAAATCTTATATTACCAAGCATGCTCAACAATTGACCTTTTTTTTTCCCACAATTTTTAAGGTGTCATGTAGGATAGAATGTATGGAAAAAGGGTAGGCCGGGTGGTGAGAAAAAAAAAATAAAAAATAAAAGTAAAAACGAAAAGCAAAAAAAAAAAAAAAAAAAAAAAGAGAAAATGTTGCTTTTATGTGCCTAGCTAGCGTGTGCATTGCACGCTGCTATGCCCAACTCGCACGACAAAGCCTTTTTTTTTTTTTTTTTTCTTATAGCGGGACTTACAAAATATCAGCATTTGTAGTAATAAATTTTCATTCTCTCTCATCTCACACCTCTATCTCCTCCACCTAATCTAAAAACTTCTAAAATGAATTAGGGATGCTCTAAGCTAAGGTTTATGTGGGACAACCAGAACCAAACACTTCATTTTAAACTTCCCTTTCTCCCAAAAAAAAAATGAAAAAAAAAATTATTGTTAGTAAACAAATACACTCTAAATATCCATCCAAAGAGTAATACTCTCATTATGTGTTTCTCAATGGTTAAGTGAGCCACCCACTACTAATAACTTATTGTTATGTTAGGAAGTAAGAAATAAAATATAAGTACGTGTAGTAAAATTTGACTATATCTTTCATTTTTTTTGTCAATTAACATGTATAACGTCAACAGAGAATAACAAATAGAATAAAACGATAAAATAAATGAATTATTACTCTATATCCACAGAAAACTATTGTGCCTGGGAGACAAATTACATGACAAACATCATATGAATATGACCTCTTGGATATGTGCAAGACTGACCCTATAGTTTTAATTGACCATTGTGTCTAAATAGGCTCCAAAAACAATGGCTCTAGGTGGACATATATAGTCGGTGATGGGCAACATATGGCTCTGGGATGGCCAGTTTTGTGTGTTTTTTACTTGATCTCATTTGTTGTATTGTAAACATGTAAGGATGGGAGAGGTTGCTTGGGGTGCAAATTGACGTGCAACGCAAACACACAAAACTGGTCAACCCTAATATTCAGGGTGGTAGGACAAACCCCAGACATTTTAGTCGTTGGAATTTGCACCCAAAGCTTTATAATATGAATGCAATGACCCCCAAAACAAAAAACAAAAACAAAAGTTAAACTACTAATTAATCACACATTGACTACCTATAATTAAGATTAAGAGGAAGCTTAGAATAATTATATATGCAACTGGAGCTCATACTTGGCACCTCTCATGATTCATGAGTTGTGGCTAAACAAATACAGTTTATTTGCATTCAAAAAAACAAAATACAGTTTATTTCGAATATTCCCCTAAATTTCCAACTAAATTGGATTGTCTTCCTAGCTTAAGTATAGATCTAATTAATTATCTAAAGATGTATGATTTTTTATGCAATTCTCACTTCAGTTTTACGCGTAAATGGATGGAAGTTGACGTGTTAATTTTCTGCCCTTGTGTGAACACAGCTAGGATAGTCATCTTGGAACAATAAAGAATGCTGTGTTGCACGGTTCCTAATAGTCCAATACTTTTGAATAGCAGCAAAAAAGGGGAAAATTATACCTATTTCTTTACTTTTGTAAATATAGTTCTTGAATAGTGTAACGTAATTGCGTTTTAGTTCTAAATATTGAGAGTGTTTGGTAAATAATTATTAGCTGATAGCTGATAGCTAATTGGGTTAGTGGGTTGTTGATAACATTTGTTGATTGTAGAAAAGTGTTCGGTAAATTAGCGATTACCTGATAGCTAATTACATGCAAAATGATTTTCTCAAAAAACTATTTGAAAAAGTTGCTTTAAGCAGCATTTTGAATTTTAGCATTATGGAACAAAAAGCTAATTAATCAAACACTCATATTGTCCCTGTTTGGTAACATAGCCTATCAGTCAATTTTGACTTATTTGATCACTATTAGCTATTTGACTTGGTTAATCAATCAATATGAGTGTTTGATTAATTAGTTTTTTGTAACAGCTTATTGCTCCAAAATACTAAAATTCAAAAAGCTACTCAAAACAGTTTTTTTGATCAACTTTTAAAAAAAGTCATTTTGCATGTAAATATGTAATCAGCTATCAGCTAACAACTAATTTACCAAACACTTTATACAATCAGCTAATGTTATCAACTAGCCAAACCCACTAACTCTATCAGCTAACAGTTATTTTACCAACACTCATTGATTGTTTAACCAAGTTAAACAGCTAATAGTAGTTAAATAAGTCAAAATTGATTAATAAATTAACTATTTTATCAAACAAGGTAAATGTTTTTTAATCCTTTATTCTAACATTTTTTGTCCACTTTCGTCAATTATTTTTTAAATTATTGCTTTTAATATGATTTTCCAAACATCAATATAGTAGGAGAGATGTTAAGAAATGGTTGAAAGGACATGAGAGACATTAGGACAAAAGAATAAACGTGTAATATTAAGAACTAAAAATGCAAATTGTAACATGTTTGAACACATAGGCTCTGTTTGGTAAAATAGTTAACCTATCAGTCAATTTTAATTTATTTAATCACTATTAATTGTTTGACTTGGTTAAAAAATCAATATAAGTGTTTGGTTAATTAGCTTTTTGTAATTTCAAAAAGATGTTCAAAATAAATTTTTCAATTAGCTTTTTGAGAAAAAAAAATTATACCAAACAGCTATCAACTAACAGCTAATTTACCAAATCCCTTTCTACAATCAGCTAATTATCAACTACTTATACTCTCTAATTAACTCAATCAGTTAATAGCTAACAGCTAACATCCATTTACCAAACATGGCGGATATATTTACAAAAATAGATAAGCAAGTATCAAAATGACTATTAGAACACAACTCAATGAACTAATGAATCAAAATTATTATTGCAATTTTCCCTAGTAAGAAATATTTGATTCTTAAAATAAAAGTTACCTGCTGGTAATGTTTGACTGACAAACCAATTACTTGAAGGGGTGACTGTAAGTAAACCTGAAACAAGTAGAAAAGATTATATGATGCATAGGTAACAGTTTACAAATTCTCAAAAAAAAAAAAGAAAAAAGTAACAGTTTAAAAATTGAGTAAACTATGTAATAAAAGCATAGAACGCATAGGTAAATCAGGGTCGAAACAGTTTCTCAAATAAGATTTGATAATAACTACTCCGTATAAATTAATAACACAATTTCACTCAGAAGTGAGAATGAAATGACATAATTTCTTCCAGTTTTTTTTTTTTTTTTTTTTTTTTTTTTTTTTTTTTTGAGTGCCACTACCTAAAGTATGCAACATGCATGGGGTAAAATCTGACTTTGTGATTCAATTGGCGAAAAATTACAATGAGATAAATCAACATAGATTATCTATAGCTGCCGGACTCAAATCAAGAAGGTCAGTATGCCGCTCCAATTGAGAGTCAAACTTAAAACCTTGTAATTATCAAGACAATAGCATGTTTGATTAATCAACTTTTATAACATCTTATTGCTCCAAAGTGCTAAAATTCAAAAAACTGCTCAAAATAGCTTTTTTGATAAATTTTTTGTGAATTGAAAGTCATTTTGTATGTAATCAGCTATTAACTAACAATCAATTTACCAAACATCTTTCTATAACCAGCTAATGCTATCATCTAGTCAAACTCACTAACTCAACCAGCTAACAGCTATCAGCTATCAGATACCAACTATTTACCAAACACCTCATTAACCGGAGTCAAAAAGTTGCCCATGCATACAGCACAACTAACTTAGGTATGCTAATCCCCTACTTGTGGCTCCCAAAGGAGATGCTACATGATGATTAGACTTGAATAGTATTCATGTATATATCAACAGGGAAAGCACAAGGCTGAAGGCATGCATATTGACCAGGTTATTTATATATATATATAATTTTTTTTGCAGGTTTTACTCCGGGTAATATGTCATAGAGTTCCAAAAAATTAACGACTCATTGACTACTTTCACCTAGAGCTTCATCAACACAGTAATTTCTACAGTAAAAAGCCTCCCAAGCTGGTGCATTTCCTATGAAGTAGGAAAAAATTTAGGCTTGATGAAAGGGATCACTTTGATAATAGTTTAGTCAAATAATGCATCCCCATGCGCACGGCACAGACAGAATGAACAACTTTATCCTCAATCCTCTCTTCATTCCATATACTTGTAAACTGTATTATTGTACCATATGACCACTACAGACAGATATTTGGAATTTTATATCATGAAGAGCTAGTCACACCTTATAGGCCATTATACCTGTACTACCTTACGAGTCAGTTGATTGACCAATCTAAAATAAAGTTGATATCTGTTTCATTAACAACTACAACATCCGAGTTTAAATTCTACTGGAGGAAATAGTATGGATTTGTCTCGTTCTAAGTACTAGCATACTAGAATTTGGTTTCAATGAGCACTTAATACACCTTATTACACTAATAGTTTAAGCTAGGAGTCAAAATTAGCTGTCATTATTCTGCACCTCCAAAAGGTGACCTTTCCAAGCAAGGGACAATCGGTTAAGCGATCTTTGTCATCCTCTCTAAAATTTGTATCCTTTTGTAGAGCATAACTTTTAGGATTAAAAGCCTAAAATGAAATCACCGAAAGGAAAATCTTAGGTGGTCTTAGGGTCTGTATTGAATGTATAGTTCCTTCATGACATTACTATGAAATTTCGTAAATGGGAGACTGAAAGCTAAGAAAATAAACTATTAAAAATAATCAAAACAAATTAAAAGCATCTATTACTCTAATAATCTTGATGTAACATATTTTGAATAGACTATTTTAGAGACCGTTAGGCAAGAAAACATCACTTGCCATGATGCCACCATGTTATTGGAGAAAAGTGAGGTTTCTCCTCTCTTAAATAGTTGGACGCTAGGCGAGATTCTCTTCTAGCAATCCAACTACCATTTTTTAAATTTCGAATGGTCCTCCTGATTTGACAATCAATCAATCAAAACATGTCACATTATATCAAATATGTCTAATTGAATTGTATAGTATTACTGTTATGATCAAACATTTATCACCATGGTTGAAAAAATCACTAGGCACTCCGGAGCGCCTAGGCGGTTAGTGCCTAGTCAGCCGCCTAGACCACTGATTATGGTGATACGCTAGGCGGCCAACCAGCACCTAGTGCCGATTAACTAGGCGGAATTTTTGCAACACTGCTTACCACTTACACAAAAAGTTATAGCTAGTAGCGACCACATTTTCGAGACGCTGGGTGTTAGACTTGGCCTTTTAAGCCCTTTACTGACCTCCCCTAACAATCCCGGCCCTCAACCACAAGGTACTAGACTTGGCCTTTACTAGCCTCCACCCAACACTTACTAAATTTAAAAAATGCTCCTTTGACTCCAAATAATTCAGTCTGCACACGGGTTGCATTAAAAGCAAAAATGCTCAGAACAAGACAAGATTATGGATCGCTGAGCTTATGTAATTTACTTCAACGCTCAAATAGAAACACAACCAATCTTCTTCCAGTAGTATTATAGAGATCAGAATACTCCCTACACAATTAACTAGGAATGTGCAGACTTGATTAAGTGCATTGTGCATATAATAGAGGTTATACTGCACAGTCACCTACCTCTGATCTATTCGTAGTGGTGGTGGTGCTCTATGTGTTTGAAATAAGGTGAAATGAAAATATAGAATAGTTTTTTCCCTGTAAGATAAGATCATATATATATAGCAGAATAATTTAGTAAAGAATCAGATACAGTAGTTGTGTGAATATGTCTAGAATACTCAACTAAGAATCACTGGGTGATGTAATTAAGATTTTCAGAGTTTGACATGACATAGTGAGTACAACTAAAGAAGATCTAGGATGAGATCCAAATGTTAAGACAGAATACCAGAAGCATCAGTCTTCTAGCATCTAATCTTGAGAGATCAATAAATACCACGTAGATAGCAAAGTATTTAGCATTAGATATTGGGAGGATTTAAACTGAGTAAAGGGAATAATTAGATTCTGGGGTTTATAATACATAGAAGCTAAGGTTGATTCATATATATATTCTGCAGTTTCAACACAATTTTAAAATCCTCTTTTACATTCTCAAATCTAGATTTTAGGGAAAAAGCCTAAAAATGTGCAATCTTAACTTCAAGCCCCATGCTCCCTAGTTTCATGTTTAATTTGAAGACTTGAAGTTAAGACTCATCAGAGAGAGAGAGAGAGAGAGAGTCAGAGAGAGGAAGCATCCTGTGAGGTTCAATTCATTGTCATGCAAGGCTTTTAATCATTTATTTATTTTTTTCATAAAATTCTATGGATCCTGTTGACAAAGGAAGGGGTGTTGTAGACAAAATAATTCTAGCTATACAATTCTTATCTCCAACTACTTGTACAGCTTTTTGAGCAACCAACTTGGATAAACAAATGGAACAATTCAAAAATGTTATTATAATACTAATTAGTTGTAATTCTGGCCAGGCCTATTTAAGAAGTACTCCTCGTGGATATGGAGTACATGCCAGCACTTTCTTCTCATTCCTGTCTTCTCAGACCACCACGTATCTCCCACTTCAATTCAACCATACTTCTTCTGATCACAGCCATATAATATACTTACTCACATTGGAAACTTAATTGTATCTATACTTCAACTCTCAACTCTCAACTTCAATTCTCCCTCTCTCTCTCTCTCTCTCTCTCTCTCTCTCTCTCTCTCTCTCTCTCTCTCTCTCTTTCTATAATTCTATCTCCTGTGCAAACACAAAACACAGAACCATAATATATATATATTAAGATGTCAGCACTTATGTGCATTGGAGCATTAATTTTTGTAATCATTACACATTGGATTTACCGATGGAGGAATCCCAGATGCAAAGGGAAGCTCCCACCGGGTTCAATGGGGTGGCCGCTCCTTGGAGAGACTCTTCAGTTCTTTGCACCCAATAGCACATCTGATATTCCTCCCTTTGTTAAGGAGAGAATGAAGAGGTAATGTTGCTAGTATAGCCTAGCTAGAACTGGCTATATATATATATATATATGAGTGCTAATGCATTCTACACTCAACTGTTTCATTCTTGATCCCCCTAGAATAGTTATTTGATTATATTACTTTGAATTCTACTCTGCAGATATGGACCAATATTCAGAACAAGTTTGGTAGGGCGGCCGGTGATTGTATCTACAGACCCTGAGCTTAACTACTTCATCTTCCAACAAGAGGGGCAGTTGTTCCAAAGCTGGTATCCAGATACATTCACTGAGATCTTTGGGAGGCAAAATGTAGGTTCTTTGCATGGTTTTATGTACAAGTACCTTAAAAACATGGTGCTAAACCTGTTTGGTCCTGAGAGCCTGAAAAAAATGCTGCCAGAAGTTGAAGAGGCAGCAAATAGAAATTTGAGAAGGTGGTCAAACCAGACAACTGTGGAAATGAAGGAATCCACTGCTACGGTAAGTTGGCCAGACTGAAACTATAGAGGAACTGTATGTATATGCACTGTTCAAATTCTATTGAGCTAATATTTTAATGTTTGTTTTTCTTTTTTTCAGATGATATTTGATTTAACTGCTAAAAAGTTGATCAGCTATGATTCTGAGAATTCCTCAGAGAATCTACGGGAAAGTTTTGTGGCTTTTATACAGGGATTAATCTCCTTTCCTCTTGACATCCCAGGAACAGCCTATCACAACTGTTTACAGGTATAACATGCATTATATATATATAATAGCATTTGAGAGGCTTTTGGTTTCATTTGTAAGGTTAAAACTAGAGTTCTGATTTATGAGTTATTCATCAGGGAAGAAAAAAGGCAATGAAGTTGTTGAAGGAGAAGATAGAGGAAAGGCGAGCAAACCCAAGGAAGAACCAAACTGATTTCTTTGATTTTGTCCTAGAGGAACTCAAAAGAAAGGATACAATTCTTACTGAGGGAATTGCTCTAGATTTGATGTTTGTGCTGCTTTTCGCTAGCTTTGAGACAACCTCCCTAGCTTTAACTTTAGCCATCAAATTTCTCAGTGACCATCCTTTGGTATTGGAAAAACTAACAGTAAGTGAATATGGCTTTCACAACACTACCTGTTGCTATGTTTCATGCCATTTCCTAAACTAACTTGCTCTAAATATTTTCAGGAAGAGCACGAGGCAATAATTAAAAACAGAGAAAATCCCAATTCTGGACTGACATGGCAAGAATACAAATCAATGACATTTACATTTCAGGTAGGTCAAGTAATATCGGTTTTCATCATTTGGAAATTTCAAAGAATCCAAACATGATGATGAACTAATGACATATACTTGTTAATTACAGTTTATCCATGAAACAGTCAGGCTGGCAAACATTGTTCCTGGGATTTTCAGAAAATCTTTACGAGATATCAATTTTAAAGGTATACATTTAAAAATGATTACTACCAAGTTCTTATGAGGGTAAAAATATAGAGTTACTCACATAAAAATGACTTTGATGTAGGGTATACCATTCCTGCTGGTTGGGCAGTTATGGTTTGTCCTCCAGCTGTACACCTGAACCCCACCAGATACAAAGATCCACTTGAATTCAATCCTTGGAGATGGGAGGTGAGCCTTTTAGAGTCTCAAACTTTATTCAACTGCTAAATCAGAGATGAGCTATATCAAATCATATTTTATATTCTAAAACTATACCATATATTGCTGGAATAAAGGGAGTAGAAATAAATGGAGCAACAAGAAACTTCATGGCTTTTGGAGGTGGAATGCGATTTTGTGTTGGAACAGATTTCACTAAGGTACAGATGGCAGTCTTTCTCCACTGTTTGGTGACCAAATACAAGTAAGAACATAAGTCCCTCTGGGCTCTTGCACATTGAAAAGGGCAAGGAGCAAACTGATTACTAATCCAAAAACATTATTTCCAGGTGGATACCAATCAAAGGAGGAGACATTCTAAGGACTCCTGGTTTGCAATTCCCAAACGGATTTCATATTCAGATATCTGAAAAGCATGAGATAGGACAGCAAACAGCATCATGAAGCAACATCAAGACAACAGACTGTCAGACTGGCAAGTCACACGCGAGAGGCTAAAGAAATACCAGGGAAATTATCATTGTGCAAGAATACTTGTTAATAGTTGACAGTTGGTTGCAACACAACTGGTAGCCAAAAAAAAAAAAAAAATCAGAACCATTATCTTCCTTCCTCAAAGCAAGATTAAGGTGAGGAAATTTTGCTCAATATGCAAGCAGATATTTGGTGCTTAGGCTTTTTATTTTTTTATTATTACAAAAAAAAAATGCAGAATTTATATTGGAAAACATACTAGCAAAAGTGGTGTGTATACAGTACTGTTTATTAAATGTAAGGAGGTCCTATTACAACTAATGCATATATGTGTAAGTATTATTTTTTTCATGCCAAAATACTTGAAATACTCTCATATGCATAAATTTCAAACGATATTACTTATAACATATTAAGTCATGCGAGATTTTACCACAAGGTATAATACTCTGTGACCTTTTTTTTCATTCATTTTTCTTGTATCTACCATCTTCAATTCCTTCTATTCATCCACAATTTCCTACACTGCTTCAAATTTCTTAAAATCAACACTTCAAAAAGAAATTAATTTTAAAAAGATTTTAAAAAACAAAAAAAAAAAACAAAACAAAAAAATCCAGAGCAGCTAAATCTCTTCAAGCAAAAATATCAAAATCCATATTTAATTTGCAGAATTTTAAAAATAAAATATAGGCCGGTATCATGCCATACTGACTTCATATGATTGTGCTTAAACAATTCAATACTTCTGCATTAGGGGAACAAGCTGGATTATAGCCCCATACGGTTGAATTAATAATCATTTTATCATAAAACAGAGTAGATGTCAGAAATCTAGAATCACAGCGGAGTCATAAACAAGTGCTAATTTAAAACTTAGCTTATCATAGGATCGACGGAAATACGGAATCCAGAGACCTCTAGACGATGTCGCCGGAAGTTTCCAAGGCGACGGGTTCGCAGAGGATGAAAGTCGAAGGTTATGTAGCCGGCGGAAGGCAGCATTTCGGCGACGCAATCCGACGGAAAATTCAATTGGACGCGGTTTTCGATGCCTGCCGCCAAAATTTAAAAATTGTTCAAAACTTTTGTCTGCATCCCAAATTCCAATCTTTTTTTTTAACACCTTCGATCCTTTTCAATCATGAAGCAGGATCGGTTTCGATTCTATGAATTGAAGACCTGAACCGGGGGTTCACCGGTTTGAACCTATTTCTATTACAAAGTATTATTATTTTTGGGAAAAATTGTAATTTTTGTGTCTAAGTTATATGATAATTGTAGGATTTATTATTATTATTATTATTATTTTTTTAGGAAGGATTTATCTTATTTGTTGATCGTGTTCATTTCTCGTCCATAAGTTATAATTGATGTTGTAAATTTTATATTTTTTAACAGGTCATACTCATTTTTCGTCCCTAAGCTATAATGTGATTGTAATGTATATGGGAGCATAATCAAATAAGGACATGATTCTCCTGTAAAAAATAAAGGCTGATCTCAGTCGTCTATCGGGGTTCATCAATTATTGAGGGTTTAAAAAAAGGTCAATTTTATAATTATTAAAAACTTGTAAGAATGAGGTTTATTTTATAATCATTTCAAGGAAAAATGAAGATTTTAGTCCATTAATTATATCTAAATTATAGACTCAGTGCATAAATTATTGTTCTATATAACTTTTTCCTTTTAATTATGTGGAAAGTGGCTGTTCCAATCCATTACTTATAAATTTTGTTAAACATTAAAAATTTATTTTGATTTGTCAAATTATTAGAGGACAAATTAGTCATTTTATAAAATTTGTCCAAATTTTCTCCATGACTCTTCTTATATACAACACTCTTACGGAAAACCTCGGTAAATTGATTGATAAAAAATCAAAAGCAAAAATGTCAAACAAGAGATTACATAGGATTGAAGGTATATGAAGATAAAGAAGCGGTGGATGCATCAACTAACTGTACCTTTGTGGTGTCAACTTTCCATCATATCACATTCTCGTGTAATCAACATTATAAAAAACTCAACATTCACTTGAAATCATCAATGTGAAAAGCTTATTTGTTTATACTTGGAAAAATTTTACAAAAAAAAATGACCAATTTGTCTTCTAATAATTTGACAAATCAAAATAAATTTTTAATGTTAACAAAAGTTATAAGTAATGGATTGAAATAACTACTTTCAACATAATTAAAGAGAAAAAGTTGTATAGAGCAATAATTTATGGACTAATTCTACAATTTAAGCATAACTAATCGACTAAAATCGTTATTTTCACTTATTTCAAATTTCAAAATTTAGTAATGGTACAATCTTAACTTTTGATTTCTCAACATGGAAAGTGTGAATATGTCCACACTTATTACAAAAAGATGTGATATACTACTGAAATTCGCAATTCGAATTTCAATATAGAAAGAATTGCTACTGTTTGTTATAAATATTTTATTAGTGGCTATTAATCTTGAGACTCTCCATTTTCCTTCTACTTAATATATTGTTTATGTTAAGCATATGAAGGGTTCTATGGATTAGTATAAATACATGTGAAGGCTTAATGAAATGAAGTTCTCATGTTTGTGCTCTACATCTTGTGTCATTCTTCTCTTCTTACATCTCTACACTTTATAATCTTATATATATAATCTCCGGGCAATTACTGTATAATCATCACGCGAGAACTAACGAGTTGATAGGCCAAATTACAACACGTTATCAGCACGAATCGCCAACATATTCCTCGGTGAACGGTATGCTCGGACATGTTATAATACATGTTTTTATACTAGGCAAGCATGTTCATAGGTTTCATATAATACATGTTTTTATATGGCACATGTTGATTCTACACCCCCTGATATGATTATGAAATACATGATTGATATGATACATATTGATTCTAAAATTTGAAATATGAATTGCACATACTGGTTCGTATATATATAATTGTGTAAATTCCTGAATATATATTTCCAATTTTATTTTTGATTTTTCAAATTGAAAGAAAAGCATGAGATATATATGTTTGTGTAAATAGAAGTGACTTTTCGTATGAAACTGCAATGTATGTATACATATTATTTTCATTTTGCATACTTTGTATGTTATATACCCTATGTTGTACTGTTGTAGTGCATTATTATGTTTTTATGATATGTCATTTGCATGTGATTAGCAATTCATTTTTGTGCCTGATTAGGCAATGAATGAATGGTTTTAAATTAAGATTGTTAAAGTTTATTTTGTGGAAACTTAAGAGTGAGTAAGACTTTAAAGCTTAATTGATGACTTGGGAGCATCAATTAGGTGTATTGGAGAGTGAAGCACCACTCATTGCCTGTAGCACGAGTTGATGCTATAAACACGAGTCGATGCTTGCTGCATCAATTTGGTGGTTGCCTCACTGATTCGTGTTGCACCATTTTGGTTATATGCCAAATTGTATGTATATGTATCCATGTATGTTCTATGATTATGGAGATCGAATGCATAATCGGTCCTTATTATGTTTGCATTGGATTGTTGTGTTTGTATTAGAATGCTAAGAAACGGATATGCATATTTATGTAAAAGGTGTTTCTTCATCCATTGCTTGAACATGTATTCAAAATAGTGGGTTTTCCGCAACTTGTCACATTACTTCATAAAGTTGCATCAAATGATGATCTTGTAGATTATGTCTTTCATTGAAAATGTGAATTTATTGAGCTCGCTCATGTCGATAGCAATTATTTCACTTGGACTTTAGATATTGGAATATATTTGGCATCTAAGAAATCGAGCCAAACTTTTGTTGCTAAGTCACAGAGAACCGATGCCCAGAAGGCACAAGCTCTCATTTTCATACGTCACTACTTGAACCACGATATTAAAAATGAGTATTTGATTGAAAAAGTCCCTATTGCGTTATGTAAGTCCCTGAAGGACCATTTTGACTAGTAGTCATCTATTGTCCTTCCTCAGACACAATTTGACTAGATTAATCTTAAGTTTTAAGATTATAAGTCAGTAACTGACTATAATTCAGCTCTGCACAAAATAGTCTCAGAAGTGAAACTCTAAACAAGAAGTTTTAGAGAAATATTTAATTGAAAAGACATTGCCAACTTTTTGTGTGAGTAATTTGTACTCCAACAGTAGTACAAGACAACAAATTATGAGAAGCATCCTAAGCTGATTTTAACACTTCTTATGGTTAAGAAACATAACTAGTTGTTGATGAAGAATCAAAATGCATGTCTGGTTGATTTTGCACGGGTGCCTGAAGCACATAACGTTACCTAGTTGAGTAACTTTATAAGGGGTTGCAGTCGAGATTATAACCGGTGTGGTATGAGTTTCGAGCTCAGAATAAGAAACAAAGTGATCAAGATATTCAAGGACCACCAAAACTCATCGAGGCAAAAATCTAGCCAGAAGCAGGTTTGATATCAATGTGGGTGTGAAGGGCATTGATCCCTATGTGCCGCACACCAAAGCATTTGGTCATCGGAGAATGAACCTCATCTTGATGATTCTAGCTAATTTGCCTGAAGCAAATATTGCGATAAATTATGATAATGAAATGATGAGGTATTGATGAAGAAATGATTGGTGTCATGATAATGTTTTGAACAATGCATGAAAATATATTCATGGCCGAAAAAATTAGTTTATGCCTGAAGCATGAAGTATCCGAGTAGTTAGCTCATGCTTGAAGCATCTGAGAAGTTAGCTTATGCTTGAAGCATCCGAGAAGTTAGTTTATGCCTGAAGCATCTGAAAAGTTAATTCATGACCGTAATATTCGAAAATTTAAGTTATTTTTGGACGCAAATTATTATGAGGGCAAAGTGATTTTACTTTGCTGATTTTACTACTCGGATTAACTATCCGAAATTTACTATTCGAGAAGTTTACTTCTCAAAGTTACTTCTCTTAATTTGCATGCTTATTTACTCAATTTTGTTCTCATGCATGCAACATGACTCTTGTATGCAATTGACTGGTTGCTAATTCAAAATTGAATTATTATTTTTTCCATAAATCCTATATCAATCCCGGAAGGATTGCTATTATCAACAAATTATGATAATCATCTTTTGACTAAATTTAATATGTCAACATGACAAATCCCTCTCCGACTATGGCTTAGTGCAATTCTGTGTTGTTTAAGGAGTGGTATACTCCTTTATAAGAATGATCTTTGACTTATGTCATACATGATATGATTGATTTAGATGTTATTGGTTTGGAAGATAGAATGAATTATATCATATCAATTTGCCTGAAGCAAACGAATGAATAAATTATTTCATATCAGTTTGTCCGAAGCAAATGAGGGAGTGAATTATATCATGTGAATTTGCATGAAGCAATTCCCAAACCAGTGAGTGAACTAATGTAAAGTTGAGGATAAGAATTTTTGGGAGATCCTGAAGATCTATTTTATTTGACAAGCTTCCAACTTCCTTATGATTTTTGTGTACCCTTATAATATCATTTGATATGTATGCTTTCATATCTGATTATATATGTTACTCTTAGATGATTGCATATATGTTTTGGGTACTTCATAAATTGCGATGCACTTTTAAAGGCTTTAAAGACCCACATGATTTTATAGTATAGCATGAGTTAGTGCATCGCCTTGGGCAATTATATATTTTCTTGTTGGGGACATCAGTTTTATATGTTATTTTTGTTATCACAATCTGGCCTGTTGCATATCATAAGTATTCCCCCTAACACCTAGTACGTGGCATAAAATCAAACATTTCCCATCTGCGTTTTATTCACAATGTGCAGTCTTTTTCCTATATCACCATCATAGCGTACATTATGGGCATGTATATGTTGATTATAAACCCCCGTCTGTTATTTAAATCTTTAGATCAGAGCCCATGATAAGGGATCAATATATAATTATGTACGCTGACTGCACACTTTATGAAAGATCATTTCACGGCATTAGGGGGAGATAAGAGCTCAAATTTTATAGAATGCCGAGAAATTCTATGAATGATTGATCTTCAATATTTGCACCCACGTACTAGGTAGACTAAACTAGAAGTTCATAAGAAGTAAACTGAACTGGAAGTTCAGAAGATAATTAACCTGCCAATATATATACTGATAAAAAGAGTGACTAGGTCCCATGTATCTTCCCGAACTTGGACCGTATGTATTTACCAATGCTCCTTGACGCCAGAAGCGTGGAGACATGTTGGTATAAAAGACAAGAATCTGCAGAAAGCTAAAGCTAGTAGAAAATTTCGTCACTCTTGAAATCGCTTAAAGAAGTATGTCCTATAGACATTCGTCCAGAAGGCGAAAAACCCCAGTAAAATTATAGGTGCACCCAAAATCATAATTACTGGGGATGCGGAATGACCAGATAAAAATATCTTTGGGAAATGGCTAGAGTCTGGTTGAATTAAAAATTGCCATTATTTTATGGGGGAAATTTGTGGAAAATGTTATAGTTGTCGACAACAGAATTGTCTTTACAAATTGCTCTCGTTAATTATATGAGAATCTAGATCCAGAGCTAGGCACCAGTTGTGCTTTGGTATTTTTTTTATGTATAAAGGAGCAATTAAGGCATATACAGCTCAGCTCGCTAAAACTGTATTCTCTTTATAACATGTACAGCATTTAATGTTAACCCTGAAGGTTACAAATGGGTGTTTGTACAAAAGAGAAATACAAATAATCTGGTGGTATGATATAAAGCGAGACTGTTAGCTTAAGGGTTTACGCAGAAACCCTAAATTGATTTTGATCAAATGTTTTCTCCCATAACAGATGGCATTACGTTCCGCTAACTAACATCATTGGCAGTGAATTATAAATTTAGATATGTAGTTGATGAGTGTCATGACCGCAAACTTACCGGTCATTAGACGCTAATATTTATTTGTAAATCCCTGATGGATTCAACACTTTTGAAATGAGGAAAGTGAAAGGTGGGCAACGTGTATCACTAAACTACTAAAGTCTTTGTATGACTTGAATATTATTGACTGAGTGTTTTCCTCCCGAAGAAGGAATAAGCAAATAATATGTAGCATTATGTGTTCGTTAACGAATTGCTAATGGAGTTATTTATTTATCATCTTAGTCGATATTGATGGTTTAAATATCATTGAAACATATAGAGAGCTTGGTGATATCAGCACATGCCGAAAGACGGAGTTTTGAAATAAAAGACTTGGAAATCCAAGTATTGTCTCGACCTGAAGATCGAGCTTCTCCTTGAAGAAGTTTTATACACCAGTTAGCCTACTTGAAAAATGTCTTGAAGATGTTTTTTTTATATGGATAAATATTATTTACTTATCACACAAACGGTTGTCCAATAATCTCTTGAAGTAGATAAAGGACCATTCAGACTCGAAGATGATAATGAGGATATTTAAGGACTGGAACTCCATTACTTCATTGCTATTGGAGCACTATTAATGAGCTAGAAGTTCCATCATCAGGCCTGAAATTGAATTTGCGATGAAATTGCTAGCAACATTTAGTGATTCCCCCTACAATGAAAATTGGAATGGTATTTAACATATCCTCCAGCACCTTCGAGGTACAAAGATTTTGACGTTTATGTGAGAAACCAATATGTGGTTTTGATGGGCTACTTGGACACTGGCTCTTTTATTTGATCCTTATGATGCCAAGTCCAAAACTAGTTATGTTATATTTTTACCCTCAATGTCCCATATGAGGACAAATAAGATTGTGTTGCACAAGCAAGTAATAGTTTAGTTAAGGGGAACCTTACAACACATGTTGCACCTAAGTCTTTCTACACACATGAACTCTGGAAGAGTTGTAAAATTCTTGTTGAGAATGTTTGCCCCACTGAACAATCTTGCAGATATGTTCACTAAGTCTCTGCCTACATCCACTTTTGAGTAATATGTTTATAAAATTGGGATGCGTAGGCTTAGAAGATTGTTATCTTCAGGGGGAGCGACAACCTCTAAATTGTGCTAGAATGGACAATCTAGATGACTTTTGAAATCCTGAAGATTATGCTATGAAAGCATATGGTTGTACTCTTTTTCCCTTAGAGAAGTTTTTCCCCACAGGGTTTTCTTAGGCTAAGGTTTTTAATGAGGCAACCGATGTTGGTGCACTTGAGTGGATAGTCCTGAAGACCCTTGAAATCATGAAGACTATGCCAAGAAGGCTTATGGTTGTACTCTTTTCCTTGGCTAAGTTTTTTTCCCACTGGGTTTTCTTAGGCTAAGGTTTTTAATGAGGCAACCGGTGTAACACATGGATCAACATACTTCGTGTACTCTTTTCCTCGTCTAGGTTTTTCCCACTGGGTTTTTCTAGCGAGGTTTTTAACGAGGCATGAGTATAGTTATTTAATGGCCAAGGGGGAGTGTTATAAATATTTTATTAGTGGCCATTAATCTTGAGACTCTCCATTTTCCTTCTACTTAATATATTGTTTATGTTAATCATATGAAGGGTTGTATGGATTAGTATAAATACATGTGAAGGCTTAATGAAATGAAGTTCTCATGTTTGTGTTTTACATCTTGTGTCATTCTTCTCTTCTTACATCTCTACACTTTATAATCTTATATATATAATCTCCGGACAATTACCGTGTAATCATCACGCGAGAACTAACGAGTTGAGAGGCCTAATTACAACATTGTTCATATTATTTCAATTTTATCTAAAGAAAGTTTGATTAGAATTGAATCACACTCATAACTATCAACAACTTCATAAATTTTAACTCGGCTAATCAATTATATATATATATATATATATATATATATATATATATATATATATATATATATATATATATATATATATATATATATATATATATATATAGTGAAAGGTTCCCGTGCGGATGTGTGGTGGATTAATGTGCGTGAGATTTGTACTCAATGTGCGTGAGTGTTGTGCTTAATGTGTCTGAGATTTGTACTTAATGTGCGTGAATGTGTAAAATGCAGCAGAAAATATTGATGTCAGCTTCTTCCCCATCCCAGTAGCCATTGCCCCTCCCTGATGATGATGATGCGGAGGCGGGCTATGGTGGTTAAGAATTATGAGAATAATACAACAGAAATCCACACTTAGCTGCTGTGCTAATTTTATTGTGCGTGCGTCATCTATATAAACATTCAACTGCACTGAAGGTAGCTGATAATCCAGAATCCATGGCCAAATTGAAGGAAGAAGTAACAAGAAGCTTGGGCGTTAATGTGCGTGCGTTTCTGTTATGCTTCCTTCTGAGCTCGTAATTCTGAAATACTCATGCACATTAAGCACAAATCTCACGCACATTAAACACAATACCCAGGCACATTAAGTACAAAACTCACGCATATTAACATGACGCACATTAAGTACAAATCTCCGGCACATTGAGTACAAATCTCACGCACATTAAGTATAAACCTCACGCACATTAATCCAGCACACATCCGCACGGGAAGTCACAAATGCACCTGATCCCTTCCATATATATATATATATATATATATATATATATATATATATATATATATATATATATATATATATATATATATATATATATATATATATATATATATATATATATATATATATTGGTAGGGAATATCACGACCGACATAGCTTCACCACGACCGAAAAGCCTTTGTCCTTTTCTCTTTGTCTTTGCAGGTAACAGGTCGGGCTCCTTGAGAAGAACCCGGTCGGGGGCCGACCGGGAGTTGCCCGAGCGACGGTGTCGACTGCCGAGCGGTAGCCCTTTGGCGAGAGAGCTGACGAAAGACACGTGGCGATTCTCTACGACGACAGACAGGGCACCCGGGAGGGCGACACATGGTGGCTACGTGGAGGACATGCCGAACGGCTGGAATCCTGTCCCCGGCATAGCGGCTATAAATACCCACAGTAGCTACAGTGTAAGGGATTTTTAGACGATCGATAGGTTGTTGTTAGAGAATCCCGACCGCAGTCAGTCGGTACTCAGAGCAACCAAGTAGATTGTACTTAGGGCCTTTACCGTGATCAATAAAGATATTTACTTGCTTTAATTGGTCTCGTGTTGTTATATATTGCTTACGTGTAATTAGCAGTATCATTTTGGCGCCGTCCGTGGGGATCCGTGCAAGAAACCAACGTCTTGACGAGCACCCGATCATTACATCGACATGTATCCGTGGGCACACAATAACTTTGCCGACGACCAGGCGGATGCGGCGAGTTCCTCCGACCACTATGCTACCCAACAGCAGGGTCAGACAATGGACCTCAACCTCAACCTCTCACCACCGCATCCGTCAAATACATACCCGGCCGCCCAGCAGCCGGTGAATTACATACAACCGGGATACCCAACACCCGGTCTGCCATACCAGCAGCAGCCCATGATGTATCCCGCCCAGTATCCGTACCCGGTCCCACCTCCACCGTACGGGTATTGGCCAGGCCAACCGATGTGCTACACTTCCCCGGTCGGTTATCCACCATATACGCCTGCTTATACAGCTCCAGCCGCCGCCCCTCCAGTACAACCGCCGCACAAGTAGAGCCGCAGCGTCAGTCCGCATCCCGGGCTCGACGCTCGGCTCATTCGCGGTTGGGGTCGGGGGGTGCTGATGCGATGGAGGCACCAGCTCAGGCCGTTCAAGCGGAGGACCCTGAAGAAGTTGCCCGAGCGGTAGCTTTTGATCGTCTTCGACCGGAGATGCGCCAGCGTTTGGGACCCCAAGACCCGGACCGCGGGCAAGAAGACGTACAAATTCAGGAAGCTAGCCACGAGGCTTCATCCGGGTATAGCGGGTCGAGATCTCACCGACGGCGACGCGCTCGGGATACAGCCCAAGCCGCTCAAGCCGCCGAGCTCAACGAAACCCGAGGATTACTCTATAACCTCCAGGCGGAAGTTGCGCAGCTCAGGAATGCGTACCCTGGAACACCCCCGGTCAACCAATCAACCCTGCACCAGACGCCTTTCACAGCAGCGGTAATGGCCCAGCCTTACCCGCTCGACTTAAAGGTCTCTGGAGAGAAGAGTTATGACGGGCGAGCAGATCCTGAGGCCCACGTGAATGATTTTTTCAGCAACATGATGCTGAAGGGCGTTTCGGACGCCGTGATGTGCAGAGCCTTTTACTCGACCCTCACCGGTCGGGCAGCAGAGTGGTTCCGTACCCTGCCACCGGGGTCGATCGATAAATTTGAGACCCTGGCGATCAAATTTGTGAGGAAGTTCATCACTTCCAAAGTGGTGAGGAAGTCCTACATGTATCTCGAGAAGGCCAAGCAGCTGGAAGGGGAAAGCTTGACCGATTTCCTCATCAAATGGAAAGCGGCGGTCGGGGAGGTCGAGCCTATGGACGATGCGACCGCCACCCACATGCTTCACATATCTCTCCGGGCGGGACATCTGTATCAGGACTTCATCCTACACCCCCCGACCAGTTACGAGGAGGCCCTTCGGAGGGTCACAGACTATGCCAACGCCGGCGAGGCGAATGCCGTCAAGCGCTTGCAGGAGGTCGGCTCTTCGTCCCGTAAACCGGCCGGCGGGGCGGAACATAGGTCGGGAGATGACAACCCCCGATCCCGCACCAGGCCTGGAGAATTTACGGCCTTGAACCGATCCGCAGCGGAGGCCATGCAATACGCCCAGTCCTGCAATCTCATCAAACTCCCCCATCCCGATCGAGACGGCCCTGACAAGAGTAAGCACTGTGCTTACCATCGATGTGCTGGGCATGACACGGAGGAGTGTACCCACTTGCGCCAATTGTTGGAAGATCTGCTTAACAGGGGAAAATTGGACAATTGTGTGGGGAAGAGAGAGGAAAACAAAGGAACACCGATCGGAGGGATCATAGACGTTCCCATCACCGCTCTGATCGATCTGGGCAAGACAGAAGGGATGATCGTCATGATGACCGACGGGACCCCGACCCTCCGTCCGGAAAGCCTACCATCCACGTCATTTTCGGTGGGCTGGAAGATGCTTCCCGACCGCGGACTAATTGCCCGGTCACAATAGTGGATTCCCGGGGAACCGGGAAGAGGCAGAAGATGGAACCCATAACCTTCACCCTTGAGGACCAACCTACCAGCAGCGATCACGGCATGGAGGCGCTCGTGGTCACGATTGACGTTAAGGGGACAGACGTCCAGAGGGTTATGGTTGACACGGGCAGCAGCGTGAACGTCCTATACTTGGACGTGTTTGAAAAGCTTGGCCTCGACAGGAAGGAGCTGACTCCGGTCGGTGTACCACTGTCAGGATTTACCGGGGCTCTTATCTACCCCGAGGGAAAAATAACGCTCCCGGTCGAGATCGGCACGCCTCCAAAGTCGATCCAAACGGAGCTGGAATTTGTTGTGGTCAACCTCCATTGCGTCCACAACATTATCTTGGGCCGACCCGCCATTATGAAGATCGGTGGGATAATTTCTATGCCCCACCTGTGCATGAAATTCCCCACCCCTCATGGGGTCGGCGTGGTCCGTGGCGATGTTCAATCCGCCCGGAAGTGTTACACCCGAGCGGTCAATAGACGTGACTCCGGTCCATCTTCCCGGGTGAACACCATAGCCAAAGAGGAGGCTAAGGAACGGAAGGAGCAGCCTGAACCTTCCGAAGAAATTGAAGAAGTTCCCCTGTCCGAGGACCGCCCGGACAGGAAGATAAAGATTGGACGAGCCCTCACCCCCGAGATTCGAGCGGAAGTTCTGGCCGTGCTCCGGGAGTATGCTGATATCTTTGCATGGGGGCCTGAAGATATGCCCGGGATCGATCGGTCGGTCATCTGTCACAAATTGGCCGTCGATCCCGCAGCTAAGCCGGTCGTGCAAAAAACACGACACCTTTCCTCCGATCGCCGCGAGTTTGTAAGAGAAGAAGTCAAAAAGATGGCGGCGATCGAGCACATCCGTCCGGTGGTCTATCCTGAGTGAGTGGCAAATATCGTTCTTGTTCCTAAGCCCCCAGCATGGAGGATGTGCATCGACTTCACGGACCTCAACAAAGCCTGTCCGCTCGACCCGTATCCTCTACCGAGCATTCATCAGATGGTCGACGAGACGGCCGGGGCCGAGTTAATGAGCTTCATGGATGCCTTTAAGGGATACCATCAGATCATGATGCACCATGAAGACGAAAGCAAGACAGCCTTCGTGACCCCGGATGGGCTGTATTGTTACCGAGTGATGCCGTTCGGCCTCCGGAATGCAGGAGCGACCTACCAAAGGATGGTCAACATGCTCTTTGCTGATCTACTGGGCCGAACGATGGAAGCTTACATCGACGATATGCTGGTCAAGAGTCGAGACCGATCCGACCACACTCGGGACCTTCGGGAGTGCTTCCAGATCATGAGGAAGTACCAGTTGCGGCTGAACCCGACCAAGTGCACATTCGCGGTTCAGACCGGCAAGTTCCTCGGCTATATGATGACCAAGAGAGGAATCGAGCCTAACCCGGCCAAAGTAAAAGCGATTCTGGACATGCAGCCACCTTCTACCGTTCGGGAAGTCCAGCAATTGACCGGTCGGTTGGCAGCCCTCAGCCGGTTCCTCTCCAAGCTAGCCGAGCGCGCTTTACCTTTCTTCAAGGTATTGCGGAAGGTTAATGGATTCGTCTGGGACGAAGAATGCCGAGCGGCTTTTGATGAGCTGAAGGAATATCTCATGTCACCGATCGTGCTCTCAAAGCCTGAGCTCGGAGAAGAGCTAGACGTGTACCTCGCCGTGTCCGATCGCGCAGTAAGCGCAGTGTTGTGCCGAACCGATCCGGAAGGGGTCCAGCGACCGGTGTACTATGTAAGCCACGCGCTACATGGTCCCGAGCTCCGGTACTCCCGGCTAGAGAAGGTCGTCTACGCCTTATACATTGCCGCGAAGAAGTTGGCTACCTACTTCCAAGGTCGAGCGATTCGCGTATTGACCGATCAGGCCAGTCCTCCGAACTGCTTCATCATCAGGTCGCCTAGTCAAGTGGGCTTTAATGCTGACCCAGTACGCGATCGAATACCGACCAAGACCGGCTATCAAAGGTCAAGCTCTTGCGGACTTCTTGGTTGAGTGCACCGCCCGGGATACCCGGCCTCCTGAGGTTGCGGATCCCGAGGCTGAGTGGTGGTCGCTGGCTACAGATGGGTCGAGTAGCAAGAAAGGAGCAGGAGGAGGAGTGGTGGTCACGAGCCCGGAAGGATTCAAGGTCTACTTTGCTCTCATGTACCAGTTCCACCCGACCAACAACGAAGCCGAGTACGAAGCGTTCGTTAACGGCTTACAGTGCGCTCGGGACTTGGGGGCTGAGTACATCCGAGCTCAGACAGATTCCGCGCTCGTGGTCGGGCAAGTTCTCGGGGATTATGAAATCAATGGTGAACGCCTGCAGCTTTACCGAGATCTTGCCATGGAGAAGTTTGCTCAGTTCCGGGGATATACCGTCCGGCACATACCCCGATTGGATAACGCCGATGCAGATATCTTATCCAAATTAGCTCAAGACGCCCCGGAACACATGTCGAAGATAGCTCGGATCTTGGTGATCCCGAGGCATAGTATTCACCGGCTACCGGTCAATCCCATCCAACCGGCGGATGACAGTTGGATCACCGATCTGAAGGAGTACCTCGAGCACGGTCGCCTCCCAGACGACCCGCAGCGTGCCCGGAAGGCCAAGCTTAGAGCCCCAAGGTTCCAAGTCTTGGATGGTCGTCTATATCGGCGATCGTATGGAGGCCCCCTCATGCGTTGCTTGACCGCATTTGAGGCTGAGTTAGTCATGAAGGAACTGCACTCGGGAATTTGCTCTTCACATCAAGGAGGCCGATCCCTGGCCCGTCGTATCATGCTGATCGGGTACTATTGGCCGTCCCTCCAGCTAGACTGTGAAAAGTTAGCTCGGGAATGTGAGACGTGCCAACTGTACGCCCGGATGCCTGGACGACCGGCAACCTTCTATCAACCGGTCACGACCGCAATTCCCTTCGCTAGGTGGGGGGTAGACATCTTGGGCCCCTTCCCTCAGCTCTCTGGTCGAAGAAAGTTCGTGATCGTCGCCATTGATTACTTCTCCAAGTGGATAGAAGCCGAGCCCTTAGCCACGATTACCTCTCAGCAATGTGCTCGCTTCCTTTGGCGCAATGTGGTTTCCCGCTTTGGTGTGCCCGTGCATCTCATCAGCGACAACGGCCGCCAATTCATAAGCCAATATTTCCAGAACTTCTTGGCCACGATCGGGACGACTCACGTCCGGTCGTCGGTGGCTTACCCTCAGGGAAACGGTCAAGTGGAGAACGCGAACCGGACGATTTTGGAAGGTCTAAAAAAGAAGTTACACTCGGCTGGTCGTAGTTGGGCCGATGAGTTGCCATATGTCTTATGGACTTATCGGACGACCCCGAGGGAAGCTACTTTGGAGACCCCTTTCGCCTTGGTTTATGGAGCAGAAGCCCGACTCCCGATCGAGGCTTGGATCCCGACCGATCGAGAGAGAACCTACAATGCCGAGGAAAATGAACATGCCATGGCGGTGGATCTCGATGGGGTCGAAGAAAAAAGAGAGCTAGCCGCTCGGCGTATAGCCGAGTATCAGAAACGCGTCAAGAGTTCTAAAGATGTTCGGGTTAACCCTCGTTATTTTCAGGTCGGAGACTACGTTCTACGACGAAGGGAGGCCAGTCAACCTCTAGAGGGTGGAAAGCTAGCTCAGAACTGGGAGGGGCCGTATATCATCAGTGCGATCATACGGCCGGGCACATACCGACTGGAGACGACAACTGGTCGGGTAATCAAGGGGACTTGGAATTCCGAGCACCTCGTTATGTTTAGGCATTAAGCCTCTTTTTTGTAATCTTTGGACGAAGAGGGGGCTTGACCTGCGTGTGGGTCCCGGTCGTCGTTTGTAATTAAATTCCTATGTTTGTAAATATTTACTCAACCGCCTGCGAGCGGGAAAGATTAATGTATATACGATCGGTGATTGCTCGACCGTTTGCATACGGCGGCCTGATCGGTTATTTTCTATACCTTCAGTGCATGCAGATCAATTTATCTTCAAGCCACACCGACCGGGCGAATTTATCGACCGGTCAGATGCGCTCCACATCGGCGGACATTCGAGTCATGCCATCGATCGGGGAAGCCAGGAGCTCACAGCATAATTCCCCGATTCGTCCAACTTCTGTCCACTATCGCACCCACTCGTGCCTCGTAGGCACAACAGTGTGGGGGCTGGGATATATGAAGTGTTGATAGGCCCATATCCCGTGGGGCTTGTTTTTCCGAAAAATTCGTCAAGACCTGGAGATCGGGTAAACTTGGTCGGATAGGTCAATATTAGGACGAATCAATTTTCAAGAATTTTGACAAGGCCTGAAGATCGGATAAACCTGATCAGGTTGGCCAGTTTGATGTCGAAATCTCGGACGCACGACCGGGCTATAAAGCCATAAGGTCGGATGTCGAACGGATCGAGCAGTGCAAGGCCGGGCCAAAAGGCCACGAGGTCGAGCAGTAAGGGTCGGCGTTTACACGACTAATGATAAAAATTCGAAAAGAAAGAACGAGCAGTGGGAGTTTAACAAAAATAAGTTTCATTGATATAATGGAGTGCCCGGTACAAATCGGGACCGGGCTCCCGATCAGTGGTCCTTTACAAAAAGAAGAAGAAGAAAAGAAGCCTACTCTACTTCTTCATCTCCCGAGCTCCAGCAGCCGTCTCCTTCCCGCTCGGGGTGGCCGCAGATGTTCCACCGGGCTCAGCTGCTCTTTCTTTCGGAGCAAAGGGAGAGGGGCCAGGGTCAGCTAGGTCGGGAGGAAGGGCAGACAGTACGAGTTGGAGGTCGTCGCCTTCGAGGGCTTCCCCCAACCGTTTCTGGGCCTTTTCTAACATCTTCCTTTGGCCGGCCTTGAAGGCCCACCGACCAAAGGAGAGAATCAGGTCCTCCCTGACCTTGGTCCTCCGAGCAGCGGTGAGGAAGGCCGACCCGATCTGATCGTCCTTAAAGGCCGAATGGGCCAGCTCCTCCGGGTTCTCCAGGCGGGTCTTCAACTCCTTGTTCTCGCCGATCGCCCGCTGGGCAACCTTCTCTGCAAGAGCCCGGTCTTCCTCGCTCTTCTTTAAGGCCTTCTGGGCCTTCTCGAGCTCGGCTTGGAGCTCTTTAACCTCCAGAAGGCGACGGGCGGCCGTCTTCTTGTGATGGTCAGCCTCCTCGGCCAGCATGGCCCGACCCTGCAGCAGTTGGGCCGCTCGGGAGATCTGCAAAGGCAAAACAGTCGGGGTTAGCCCGGTCGAAGGCACTGGCACAAAAAATGGATGGCTAAAAAGGCTTACCTCGGCCAGATCATAGCCGATCCTCTCGGCTACCTGCGTGGGGGTCATCTTCCCCAGATCTTCCTTGGCCCGCCCCGCATTGCCGATCCGGGCCAATATGGACGAAGCGTCCTTATCTCGCCCGGCCGGAGGGCTCGGGCTGCGTTGCTCCCGACGGCGTTCTATGCCGCCCACCTCCTTCACGCCCTGCTCGGGCGCCTTCTCCTTTCCCCGGGCGACTTCCACCCGGGTGATCAGGACGTCGGAGGGCTCGACGATGAAGCCCTCGCCCGTCATCACGGTCGAGGTGCTTAATGGTCGGGCCGAGGGGATCTCCTTCTCCCCGGCCGGCTTCGCCTTGGTCTTCTTCTTGCCGCCAAGGGAGATCTTGGTGGGCGGGGGAAGGGGGGCCTCTTCATCACCGAAGTCTGCCATAGCTGCAAAACAAAGAGATCGTTAGTGTGATCGAGGCTTAAAGATAAGTCGGGAGGGTTAGCTCGAGTTAAACCTTTCTTCGTTCGCCTCGAGGGTTTGGCGACCGTCACGCCCATCGGCACGGGCAGATATTTCTCTTGTAGCTCGTATGTGGGGGGCGGGAGTTTAGCCGCCTCGAGACTTTCAGCCGTCCGGAAGAATGTGTATTCGTGCAGCTCGCTTGAGATCCGGCTGACCGTCTCCCTGAGCGTTTGCGTCTCGACCGGCACCACTTGTTTCCGAAAATGGGTGCTCCAAGCGCGGTCAACCGGGAGGATCCAGGGGTCGTATTTGAGGGAGAAAATCCTGTTCTTCCACCCCCTGTTGTTCCCGGGCAAGCCCTTGATTGCGCACATTTCGGCTCGGGATTGCAGCATTAGGAACCCGCCCCCATAGTTGCCCGGGAGAACTTTGACCTGGTAGATGAAGTTGAACAGCTCCATCGTGCAGGCGGCTTCATGCCGAGCGCATATCTGCGGAAAGCAGGCGATGATCCGGTGCGCATTGGGGCAGATCTGGGCCGGGACGACCCGGTAGTAGGCCAAGAAGGCATTCAGGAGGGGGGTGAAGGGAATGGCGATCGGGGCCATCAGGGAGTCGTAGTGCATCCCGATCCATTTGCCCCGATGCCGATCGATGACATTCCCTAACTGCCGGCTCGTGTCAAATTCTACCCGACCCACGAGCCTTTCGGCAATCCTAGCCGCCTCGCCCTTGGTTAGCTGACTCGTTTGTTGTTCGACATTCTCGCTGTTCAAGAATTCGAACTCCGCTGCGGCTGCGGCGGCCGGCCCGGCCGTGTCTTCTTCGGCCGGCTCGGGAGCAGGACTCGGGTGGTCCCCAACCACCCGGGTGGGCGTTTCCCTAACGCCTTCGGTCGGAGATCCCTGTCTCCCCGATGTGGTTCCTTCTTCTTCTTCGTCGGAGCTCCCCGATCCGCTTGAGCTAGAGCTCGACGACCCGGATGAGCTGGACGACGTGTCTTGCGCGGCGGCTTGCTCGGGGGCTGGCACCGGTCAGTAGGTAGCTTCGGGGGAGTAGGACATGATGTCCACCTCCTCATCGCTGAGATGCTCGACCTCTTCGTCGTAATCCGCGATCGAGGCGTTCTGACTGTCAGAGTCCGTCATTTCGATCTACCTAAGGGTCGGTCGGGGTTAGTAAAGGACTTAAAGTGTCCGGGACAGTTAGTTAACCTAGCAGTTCTACCTAAGATGGAGGCGTAAAGAAAAGAGAAGGGTTGAGAGCTTACCGAATGGGGGAACTTTTGCGGATGAAAGCTCGAAGGTCCTTGCTCGATTGTCTTGCTGATCTGCTGCTCGGACTCTCTGAGGGTACCGACTGAAGCAAAAGAGTGAGGAAAGTTCAAATGAGGGCCTCATGGGCCTATTTATAGGAGGGCATTTAGGCGGGAAAGTCGTCCACTTGCGCAACACGACCAGCGCTGATTCCGAGGCAACGGTTGCAGTCGCCAAGGCCGGCAGTAGCCGACACGTGGCGCAAAAGGGAATGACAGCTGGCCGGTCGGTTTAGCGGCCGACGGTTGGGTTTCTTCATCCCGGCCCATTTTTTCCCGGACGATCAAAAAGGCCCGGGCTGGGGGGCTCTTGGTAGGGAATATCCCGACCGACATAGCTTCACCACGACCGAAAAGCCTTTGTCCTTTTCTCTTTGTCTTTGCAGATAACAGGTCGGGCTCCTTGAGAAGAACCCGGTCGGGGGCCGACCGGGAGTTGCCCGAGCGACGGTGTCGACTGCCGAGCGGTAGCCCTTTGGCGAGAGAGCTGACGAAAGACACGTGGCGATTCTCTACGACGACAGACAGGGCACCCGGGAGGGCGACACGTGGTGGCTACGTGGAGGACATGCCGAACGGCTGGAATCCTGTCCCCGGCATAGCGGCTATAAATACCCACAGTAGCTACAGTGTAAGGGACTTTTGGACGATCGATAGGTTGTTGTTAGAGAATCCCGACCGCAGTCAGTCGGTACTCAGAGCAACCAAGTAGATTGTACTTAGGGCCTTTACCGTGATCAATAAAGATATTTACTTGCTTTAATTGGTCTCGTGTTGTTATATATTGCTTACGTGTAATTAGTAGTATCATATATATATATATATATATATATATATATATATATATATATATATATATATATATATATATATATATATATATATATATATATATATATATATATATATATATATATATATATATATATATATATAGAGTTAATACCATTTAAGGTCCTCCGAGTATAGTGGTTTTGCCACGTTTAGTCCTAAACGTTCAAATTGACCATTTATAGTCCTTCGACTTTCAAATTTAACCATTCATAATCCAAGTTAACCACCCATGGTCCTTCAAGTTTCAAAATTTAACCAGTCGTGGTCCTCTCAAAAGGACCATGGTTGGTTAAAATTTAATAGTTGAAGGACCATGGGTGGCAAACTTGGACCACGGATGGTTAAATTTGAAATTCGAAGGACCACAGATGGTCAATTTGAAAGTTTAAGACTAAACTTGGTAAAACCACTATACTCAGAGGACCTCGGATGGTATTAACTCTATATATATATATATATATATATATATATATATATATATATATATATATATATATATATATATATATATATATATATACTGTCTTTTATAATTATTATCAAATCACATGGTATAATTTTGCATCACCATTATTTATGGTTCCATGAAATTTTCATATACACAGAGACTGACAGGCATACATATATGTAAATTTATAGTTAAAAGCAATTACGGAGTAGTTTTTTTGGGCGCAGTGAAGGGGAAGCCCACTAGGGGATTTTACGCGTCAAGGTGCCCCGCGTCCGCTTGGATAGTTGGATATAGTTCAAAGAAATTATTGAAATTTGATACAAGTCTAAATTTTTTTTATTGAAAACTAATTAACAACCATAAAATATATTTGTATCTTAGAAAAAAAAGTGTTTTTCCCTTCAATCTTTCCATTCCTGATGTGATTTTTATTTGTTGGGTGTCTATAAACTGTCACAACTAATTAAAAATGAATTTAATTACCAATCAGATGATGACACGTAAGAAGAGAAGTTTACCGTGGAAATATAGGAGGGGTACGTATGATTGTAAGTGAAGTTTACCGTGAAAATATAGGAGGGGTACGTATGATTGCTCTCTATCTTATATATCATTTTGCAAATTCAAATAACAAGTACTTTATAACTTAGAAACATTTGGTTTGATGGAATAATTACGGAGCGAACCCGGAGCGAAGCAATATGGAGCGGATTGCACCCGGCACTGAGTCGGCTATGCACGCAGCCGGACAGACCATGGAGGGGTCTACCTCCCCGGGGTCCTCGACTACTACCGCGGGGCCCTCTGCTATTATCACGGGGTCCCCGGCTACTATGCACACGGAGTGACGAACCACCCCGGGGTCGGCCAACATGGGCTCGGCACCCCGGGGTCGGCATACATAGGCCCGGCCACCACGGGGTCGGTCGGCACGCCCGGGATCGACCAATGCACCCGGGGTCGGCCTACGCGGGGTCGACCACCCTTTGGGGTCAGTCCGGCCGAGTTCCGGGCTAGGCCGGAGACCGGGTCCTCGCGTGGAGTGAGTCTTGCGGCGCTGATCGCGGCTCCTCCCACGTACCCCGGGCCAGTAGCGGCCGAGGAGTATAAAAGCACTCCTCGGTGTCCTATTCAAGCATTTTCTACCTTTCCTACAACAATTGTCTGACTATTACACGTTGATTACCTCTATAATAGCACTATACACTCAATTAATACAATATTTATCATTTTATTATTCGTTTATCATATTCAATCATATATACGAGTTGTATAATTCGAACCCCCGGGTTCATATAATCCATCATAGGTGCCCTTATTGAGAGCGGTTATACAAGCTTAAGCACTTTCCCTATTATCCTTCATCCGCAGTGATGACAAGATCCGGGTCGAACACCCACAACTCGCAGGGTTCACGCAACACATGCGACCTCTCCCTCGCCAACCACCCCAACGGGACCACGGCGAGTCGGCAGACCGTGCCCGTGGGGGCGGGAGGGGACCTAAGAGACCAGATCAACGGGAACCGGCGGGGGACGGCGGAGGACCTCCGGGGTCGGCTCACCAACAATCGCCCGCTCAACGGGACGGCGCCACCCGTCCCACCCCCGATTCCGACTCCCCAATAGGAGGCCGCCGCACTCGAGCAGGCGACGACCGCGCTTAACCGCGTTGCGACGGGGCTGCGACGGGGTACCCCGGCACCTCCACCTCTGCCCCGTCCGAGGGAGCACGGTGGCCCCAGCAATCACGTGCCCCGGGCGCCCGTGACGCCGGCTGATGGGGAAGTCAACTCACCGCGACCATCCGAGAGATGAGACGAAGCGGAGGCCAGCCGAGGCCGGCACGAGCAACGGGAGGAGAGGAGGACTCGACCGACTCGGACCGCATTCGCACTCGGGCGACTGGGCCCGCACGTGCCGGCGCGAGACCGCCTAGGGCCGAGGCCGGCCACGAATGCCAGACAGGCAAAGTCGTCGTGTTCGCGGAGATCCCAGAGCCATGAACCTCGTGTTGCAGGGCCACGAGAGCCGACCCCACTAGTGGAGCGCTCGGGGGAAACCAGAGGCTGACCTCCGAGCGCCCAGCACGACGAGAAGATGGAACAATTGCGCAGGCAGATGCGCGAGTTGCAGCGCAAGATAGAGGCACGCGACGAGTCACTAGAGCCTCGGGACGCCCTGGCCACACCTTTCACGAAGGACATCATGGCCGAGCCCCTGCCTCGGGACTTCCGATTCCCGGCCATCAAACCCTACACGGGGTCGACGGATCCACGTGATCATCTCAACAGATACAAAGCAGTCATGATGATGACGGGCGTCAATGACGCAATCATGTGTCGCGGCTTCTGCACAACTCTGGATGGCTAGGCCCAAGACTAGTTCGGGTCCTTGCCGAGGGAGTCCATCCCCACTTTTGCCATCCTAGCTAAGAAGTTTATGTCACACTTCGCGGGCAGCATACAACGAAGGAAACAGTTCGCCGACCTGTGCTACCTAAAGCAGCACAAGTCAAAGACCTTGGCGGAGTACCTGAGCAAGGGGAAGAAGGAGGCCATGTGGGTGGCCAATTTCGACGAAAGGTCCGCTATCCCATTCTTCACCAACAACCTCAGGTCCGGTCCTTTCCACAGCGACCTCGCCTGGAACGAGCCAAAGACGTACACGGAGTTGATGGACCGCGCCGCGCGGTATGCCAACGCCGATGCGGCGGAGAAGAGGAAGAAGGAGGAAGAGGAAGGTCGGGGCCGGGGCGACAAGGCACCTCAACCCTAGGAAGATCGCCGCCCGTCGCGATCACGCCGTGATCGGGGTTCCCACCTAGCCCCGCTACGACACCTAACCCCGCTAACCCAGCCTGTGAGTGTCATTCTAGACCACGCGGAGGACATGGGCATCATGTCATTCCCCGAGGAGTACTTGAAGATCTCCCCCAACGCCGACCCGAAGAAGTACTGCCGCTTCCATCGGTAGCGCGGGCATGACACAGACGAATGTATGGTCCTCAAGAGGCAGATCGAAGAGCTCATCCAACGGGGATACCTAGGCCAATATGTGAAGAGATCCAGGCAGGACCACGCCAAAGGCCCCGAAAACGCCTGGAAGAAGAAGGATGGCGCCAGGCCATCCGCCTCTGCCCCGCGCAAGAAGGAACTCGGCCAACTCACGGAGGACGAGGAGACTGAGCCAGAAAGCCCGCCAAAGAAGAAAGTCATCCACGTCATCTTTGGCGGCCCGAAGGGAGGAGACACGCCCGCTGAGAGGAAGAGGTGGGCGTGGAGCCTGTACGTGGGGGAGGTCGTCCGAGCACTCCACGAAAAGAGGACACGCAGGGAGCCTATAACATTCACCGACGACGACCTCCCAGATGGCCCCTTGCCCCACCGAGACGCATTGGTAATCAGGCTGGAGCTCAAAGACATCATTGTCCACCGGGTACTGGTCGATACGGGGAGCTCCGTGAACGTCATGTATTATGACACCTTCACGCAGCTGGGTCTATCCAGGAAGCAGCTCTTCCAGGTACCGACCCCGCTATCTGGTTTCACAGGGGACTCCATTGAGACAGAGGGCTCCATCACCCTCGAGGTGCAGATCGGCACCCCGCCGCACGTCAAAAAGTGAGAGGTGGAGTTCATGGTGGTAAAAATCAGCTGCGCCCATAACATCATCCTTGGCCGGCCTGCCTTGGAGGACCTCAAGTGCATCATCTCCATGGAGCACCTTTGCCTCAAGTTCCCCACCCCCACTGGAGTGGGTGTCGCGCGAGGAGATCAGAAAATCAGTCGGAGCTGCTACTTGAAGGCATGCCGCCAAATAACAAAGAAGGACCTCCAGGTACACCGTAACCGAGAAGGCGCTTCGAGAGGAAGAGTAGCGGCCCCGAGCCAAACCCGCAGTGGAGACAGAAGAGGTCATCCTGGACCTCAGCCGACCCGACATAATGGTGAAGGTGGGTACAGGCCTCCCGGCCGACCTCCGGGGTCGGATCGTTGAGGTTATCCGCAACTACAAGGACGTGTTCGCCTAGGGTCCCGAGGACATGCCGGGCCTCAGTCGGGAGGTCATCATGCACAAACTGGCAGTGGACCCCAAAGCCAAGCCGGTCCAACAGCGAAAGCGCTACCTCGCCGCGGACAGGCGAGAATTTGTGAAGAAGGAGGTCGACACCCTCCTCGAGATCGGGCAGATAAGGGAGGTCTTATACCCGACGTGGCTCGCGAACGTAGTCCTCGCACCTAAGCCACCTACGTGGAGGATGTGTGTGGACTACACGGACCTTAACAAGGCATTCCCCATTGACCCCTTCCCGCTACCCAACATAGACCAACTGGTGGACGAGATTGCGGGATGCGCGCTCATGAGCTTCTTAGACGCCTTCCGGGGGTACCACCAAATCTTCATGCACGAGGACGACGGAGAGAAGACGGCGTTCACTACCCACGAAGGGGTCTTTTGTTACCGGGTCATGGCCTTCGGGCTCAAGTACTCGGGAGCCACGTACACAAGAATGGTGGCCACAGTGTTCAAGAAGGTCCTCGGCCGGAACCTGCAAGCTTACGTCAACGACATGATCGTGAAAAGCACGGAGGCCAACCTCCACATAGCCGACTTGACCGAGGTATTTTCCATTATGAGGCAATTTGATTTACGTTTGAACCCCAAAAAGTGCACCTTCGGGGTACACGGAGGGAAATTCTTGGGGTACATAGTCTCAAAAAGGGGCATTGAGCCCAACCCCGAGAAAGTCAAGGCCATCCTAGAGATGGAACCCCCGAGGTCCCTCCGCGAGGTCCAGCGCCTCAATGGTTGGCTGGCAGCCCTCGGTCGATTCCTCTCGAGGTCGGCCGAGAGCTCCTTGCCATTCTTCGGGGTCCTCAAGAAGAGCCAGGGGTTCGAGTGGTCGGACGAATGCCAGAAAGCCTTCGAAGACCTCAAGGCGCACCTCATGTCGTTGCCCCCCCCTAGCCAAACCGGAAAAAGGGGAGGCCCTATACCTGTACTTGGGCATCTCGCAAGCCGCGATCAGCTCCGTGCTAGTCTGGGATGACGCGGGGACCCAACGACTGGTGTACTACGTGAGCAGAGCTCTCCGAGGCGCAGAGCTCAGGTACTCACCCACGGAGAAAGCAATCTTCTCCGTGGACGCCATGGCCAAGAAGCTTGGCCATTACTTCCAGGCACACCCCGTGCGGGTCCTTACCAACCAACCCCTCGAGGCAGTACGAAGGGCCTTGGGGTCGGCAAACAGGTTGGTCAAGTGGTCCATGCGGCTGAGCCAATACGACGTCCAATTCAAACCTCGACCCGCGATCAAGGGGCAAGCGCTTGCTGACTTCATAGTCGAGTGCACCGCCCGAGAGCCAACCGAGCTAGCCCGGAGCAATGAGGAGGATTGGTGGACCCTGTCCATGGATGGTTTGTCCGGCCTCAAGGGGTGTGGCGGAGGGGTGGTCCTAGTAACCCCGGAGGGGTTCCGGGCCTACTACGCGCTTCGCTTCCACTTCAAGCTGTCCAACAACGAGGCCGAGTACGAGGCGCTGCTGGGCGGCCTTAGGCTCGCGTTGGGCCTAAGGGCCTCCAAGGTAAAGGTGCTGTGCGACTCCCGACTGGTGGTCGGACAGGTGACCGGTGAGTTCGAAGCCAACAAAGAGAGGATGAGGAGATACCGCGACGTGTTACTCCAGGTCCTAAGTCAATTGACCCTTTACGAAATTTTGCAGGTACCCCAAAGTTAAAACGGGGACGCGGACTTGCTCTCTAAGCTCGGCCTCAGTACCCCGGAGCACGTCTCTAAGATAGCACGGATTGAAGACCTCCAGAGGTCCAGCCTCGAGGCCTACCTAGTCCTCCCCATACAAACTCGGCCCCTATGCTAATTAGACCACCTAGTGGAGTACAAGAGAACGGGTACCCTGCCAGCAGACGAGGTGGCCGCGAAGGCATTCAAGAGGAGGTCACCAATATATGTCCTCCTTGGCGACACCCTTTACAAAAGGTCCTATAACGGCGCCCTCCTCCGGTGTTTATACCCACACGAAGCCAAGTCCGTCAAGGAAGAGATACATGAGGGCACTTGCGCGGCACACCAAGGAGCCTTCGCCATGGCAAGGAGGGCCCTATTACAGGGGTACTTTTGGCCAAAGATGGCCAAGGAGTGCGTGGAGTACGCCCGGGAGTGCCCGATCTTCCAGCACTTCCACACTGAGCCGGGTCGGCCAGCAACCAGCTACACGCCTATCAGCACGGTGATCCCATTCTCACGGTGGGAAATCGACATAGTCGGGGCCCTACCCATGGGGTCCGCGAAGAGGAAGTACATAATAGTCGCCATAGACTATTTTACAAAGTGGGTTGAAGCAGAGCCCCTCGCCACCATCACGAGCGCTCGGTGCACGGAGTTTGTACAGATGAACATTTTGTACCGCTTTGGAGTCCCCATGCAAATCATCTCCGACAACGGACGGCAATTTGAGAGCAAAGAATTCAAGGAGTTCCGCGACCAATGGTATATAAAGCACACCCGCAGGCAAACGGACAGGTGGAGAACGCCAACAGAACTATAGTGGACGGCATCAAGAAGAACCTAGACGCGATCGGAGGTACATGGGTGGAGGAGTTAGACACCGTCCTATGGGCATACCGCACCACCCCAAGAAGAGCCACCGAGGAGACACCGTTTGCGCTGGCATACGGGTTCGAAGCACGGGCCCCCACCGAAGCCGCGATACCATCCTATCGGGTCGCGGTGTACGACCCCGACCTCAATGAGGAGCACCATGACGCCGACCTCCATCTCATCGACGACAGAAGGGAGGACGCCATGGTTCGCGCGGAAAATTACCAGCGCCAGACTAAGTCCTACCATGACAACAGAGTCCGACCCCGCTATTTTCAAGTCGGCGATTACGTCCTCCTGAGGTGAGAGGCAAGCCAACCCCAGGATGGAGGTAAGTTAGCCAAGAAGTGGGAAGGACCATATGTGATCGAAGCCATAGTACGCCCGGGCAGCTACAAGTTGAGGACCCCGTCAGGCAAGACGGTGGACATGGTGTGGAACTCAGAGCACTTGCTAACATTTTACCAGTACAGGCGCATTTGTACGGCCCGACCCCCCAATAATGTTTTGTTTTTTATCGTAAGGAAATAATTGTGACACCCCGAAATCCAAATTCAATTAAGGGATTAATTGAGTAATTAATCCTATTTCAATTGGTGAATTAATTCCTAAAATCCTGAAAATTCAATAGTCGGGGACTAGTAATTGACTAGTCAACCCCTAAGTCAAAGTTGTACCTTAAGCTTTGTAAGGAGTTCCCTTGTTCCCTTACACTTCCTTAAGTTAGTAAGGGTATTCTTGACCTTTCACTTGGTGTTAGTATTGTAACCTAACCTAGTAGACCATCTTCATTCTTTCCTTACACTTTCTAAAAATCTAGCTCCACCTTTTCTCTAAAAAGGTAGATAGCTTTTCTTCCAAGCCAAGTTGGAGCCTTGCCAAAACTTCAAGAGTTGCTTCCAAGATTCAACCTTTCACATATTTGGGCATCTAGGAGGGTAAGATCTAGGTTCATCTTGTGTTTTTGGTTTTATCTAAGGTGTATTTTCTTAAAGATAGGATATTTATGATCTTTTGGTATGTTCTTGAAGTGGGTTTGGAAGGTGAGCCTTGAGAGGAGCTTGTTGAGGTGTAAAGTGAAGTCTTTAGTCTACAAGAGGTAACACATGCTCTACAAAATCTATTTTACTTACCTATGTGAATATTTCTTGGATTCTACATGTGTTTTTGCTATGAAATGTGAGTGTTTATGCATTGTCTTGTGAAAATGCATATCTAGAGCTTGTGTTTAGGGTTCATTTTTGCCATTGCTTGGCATTTCCTTTGATTCAAGTCATTTTGTTGTATTTGGTGAGATTTGGCATGTTTTGGACTTGAATTTGAGCTTGGAGTTGAAAATCCCCGAAGGGATTATTTGTGCAGGTATACGTATTCGCGGGCGGAACGACGGGTAGAGCTCCAACCCGCCGCCCACCCGCGGGGTACAAGGGCCGGTGGGTAGTGTACCCGCGGGCGGAACCACGGGTGGGAGCCTACCCGTGGTTCCACCCGCGGGGAACGCTGTGGTGTTGTTGAGGGATTTGTTCCTCGTGATTCTTTTGACTCGGTATTTGGTCTTTTAACTTCCCGATGTTCTTTTGTGGAACTATTTGAGTGTCTTCTTGATGTTTCGTATGTCTAGAACTATATGGTAGGTATCCATGTAGGTTTTTGGTGTCTTGAATCGTGCTAAGTGTTCAACATTGTGTTTCGTTGAACCGTGATGAGTCTTGTGTGTTCTTCGGAACTACGTTTGGTTTACCCATTTGATAAGCATGCTAGGTCGGTGTTTAAATACTAGCGTGTGCGTTGTTTGTACCTTCCGATTGGTTGATGATAACTTGTGTTATTCATCGTTGTTGTTGGGCTGTGACCCATTCCTTGATTGAGTATGGTTTCATATCTTCATTGTGATCCGTTGATTGATTCCTGTTGAGGTGTGATGTGTGTGTGGCTTTACCTGGGTTGCACGATTAGTGGTATGGGACACTAGTCACCAAGGTATTGCAGCGGTCCTCGTGGTGGCCGTGACGTGATTATGGAGTTGTGACCTTTGTGTAAGGTTCACGTGATTCTTGGGTGGCATGTGTTGCCGTGTGTGTGTACGGTACCCTCGTGTACTATGAAATTGGTGGTCTCGTTGGTGGTCGTTGGTGGGGGACGACGGTCCCAGGAGGGAAAAGGTTGGACTTGTATGTACAGGGGTCCTGGAGGTAATGGTTGGAAGAAGAAATAAGGTTGGGGGTAGCCATAAGGTTGGAACCGGGCATAAGGAAGGCATATCAACTCGTGATGGGTGATGTCACGAGGGCTCGTGTAGCCGTTGTTGTGAGTTCTTCTCTTGTGACATGTGTAGTCACAAAGGCAAGTGTTGCCGTTGGTGAATCTTATTCCTTTACGTTGTGCATGTCGGGTTTTGATCTATTGTGTGATGATAGATCATGCCTTGAGCCGTTCTTGTGGGTCGTGTTGTTCTTTGTGGTCTTGGGATGTGTTCCCGTGTTGTTGTTGAGAGTGGTGAGTCTTGTGTTGACTATTGCTCTTGGTTTTGTACTTATATACTTCGTTTCGAAATTGGCTTTACAACTTATATCTTATCTATGTATGTTATTTCACATGTATTGGTGGGTTACCAGCATTATTCGCTGACCGGGCGTCGTCCCAGGTTTTATTGTGTTCTTTTAGGTGATGTCTAGGCGAGTGCGCGGTCTAGTACTTGCTAGTTTAGCTTCTCCCTTACGTTTTGTGACCTGTGTGCCAGTTTAGATGTAGAACTTTGAGACAATGGGTTTAGATGTAAACATTGCAGATGTTGTCTGTGCGTTCATCCTTTTGGTGAACGTGGCATAGCACCCTGTGTTCCAGATTATATCTATCTATTTATCTTTCAGTCTTCCGCTGTGATTGTTGTTTGGTTTAATTATCTGCATGTTTAAGGCTTTTATATAGCATGTTTTCAGGGGGTGTTACAATAATGAATTACGTTGAGCAATTACCTTGCCCCGAGTTGATAATGAGTACGGGCGCACGCGGAGACGGGCGCTACGAGGCCGGCTGACATGGGTTCGGCCGACACGAGGTCGGCCGGCCAGAGGACGTCCCCGGGAAGGCGGCCGCGTGCGCGGCCAACCGAGACGACCAGCTTAGACGCAGCGCACACCCTAGGGGCGGTACGAGGTCCGACCTCGCCTATCGCCGAACGGAAGGGTTCGGGGCGCGAGTCAAAGGACTCCAACCCCGGAATCGCTAAAACGTCCTAAGGGCGGTACGAGGCCGTAACGCAATCTTCGCACCCTAGGGGCGATACGAGGTCCGACCTCGCCTATCGTCGAACGGAAGGATTCGGGATGCGAGTCAGAACACTCCAACCCAAGAATCACTAAGACGTTCTAAGGGCGGTACGAGGTCCGAACGAGCGTAACACAATCTAGATACCCTAGGGGTGGTACGAGGTCCGACCTCGCCTATCGCCGGACGGGAGGAGCCGCCCAAGTGCGGTGACTTGGAGTCATAGGGCTACCCTATGGGGAGCACGAGGTCCGACCTCGTTTGCCACTTGACAAGGTCTTGGCTGACTTCCCAAGGAGGTCTCGACCGACCTCTCGAAGAGGTCTCGGTCGACCTCTCGAGGAGGTCTCGACCGACATCTCGGGGAGGTCTCGACCGACTTCTCGGGGAGGTCTCGGCCAACCTCTCGAGGAGGTGACTACCAACCTCTCGGGGAGGTCTCGACGGGCCTCGCGAAGAGGTCTCGGTCGACCTCTCGGGGAGGTCTCGACCGACCTCTCGGAGAGGTCTCGGCTGACCTCTCGAGGAGGTTGCTACCGACCTCTCGAGGAGGTCTCGGCCGCCCTCTTGATTAACACCTCGGAGTCCTTGTAGCTCGATACGGCTGCCTTCAAAGCCTCATCATGCACCCGGCGCTTTCGTGCACGGCTGGCAATCAACTCGGCATACTTGCCCTCCAACGCCGCATGCTTGCTTCCCATGGCCTTGTGCGCCGCCTCCAGCTCTTTGCGACCTCTCATCTCGGCACCCAGCTGAGCCCGAAGGGTCCCCAACACACTCTCCATGGACGCCGCTCGAGCGACAGCTTGCACAACAGCAAGCATAGACAAAGGATAAAGCGTTAAAACACGAGGGGGTCCGTAATTATTAATCGGCTTTGGTACTCTCTTGGGCTAACGACATCTCGCAGCCCCGAGAGTGGGGGACTTATGATGGAATAATTACGGAGCGAACCCGGAGCGAAGCAATATGGAGCGGATCGCACCCGGCACCGAGTGGGCTACGCACGCGGCCGGACAGACCATGGAGGGGTCTACCTCCCTGGGGTCCTCGACTACAACCGCGGGGTCCTCGGCTACTATCACGAGGTCCCCGGCTACTATGCACACGGAGTGACGAACCACTCCGGGGTCGGCCAACATGGGCTCGGCACCCCGGGGTCGGCCAACATGGGTTCGGCACCCCGGGGTCGGCCTACGTAGGCCCGGCCACCACGGGGCGGCCGGCGCACCCGGGGTCGGCCTACGTGGGGTCGGCCCGGCCGAGTTCCGGGCTTGGCCGGAGACTGGGTCCTCGCGTGGAGCGAGTCTTGCGGCGCTGATCGTGGCTCCTTCCGCGTACCAGGCCAGTAGCGGCCGGGGAGTATAAAAGCACTCCCCGTGTCCTATTCAAGCATCTTCTACCTTTCCTACAACAATTGTCTGACTGTTACACGTTGATTACCTCTGTAATAGCACTATACACTCAATTAATACAATATTAATCATTTTATTATTCGTTCATCATATTCAACCATATATACGGGTTGTATAATCCGGACCCCCGGGTTCATATAATCCATCATGGTTCAAACATGAAAATTAGAAATATAGTAAACTAAACTATAAGTATTTTTTTTTTTTTTGAAAAGAACTAAACTATAAGTATGATTGATGAAATAAACAAAAACATGAAAGTTTGATTGAAAACAAAAAATATGTATGCCTTCTTTCATCAAAGTGTGAAAGAATGAAGATATGATTTCGATTTTGAGATATTAAAAAAATGAGTAAATAAATATCCCAATCATTTTGATTCCATTCCCCTTAAACTAAATCCAATTGATTTTTTCAAAACAATAATAAAAATCCAATTGATAGTTTCATCAATCATTCTTGAACAAATAGTTAATACAATCAACTAACCTAATTATATATCTAATATCCACAGTTAACAGTTAATCCCAAAATAAGTTAGTGTATCCATTAGTTTAATGTTTCTAGCAGAAAGACCAAACTATTCGACCAAACCTAGATTATTCGACCAAACCTAGATAGTTCTAGAATCTAGAGTATGGAGGGGACTAATTAGGGTTTAAGCTGTCATTAAACATGGTTTTATAAGGAATCAAATCAAACATGGAAAACATGGAAATGTATTTAATGATTAACTAAACAAGGGATGGACAATTCCAACTACAAAAACAGGATTAGTTATTTCCAAATTTGATTTGATTCCTTATTTACAAGTAGAATAATTAATAAAGAAATAATGCGAAGCACCTTGTCCTCAAATAGCACCTTTGTGACTCTCCTTGAGGGAAGGTTATAGGATCGAACTACGGTAGTGAGATATTGACTCTTTAGACTGCAACAGATTGAGAAAGTATAGAACATATATTACCGAGTTAATAGTACTAAAAAAAATTAATAAAGAAAGAATATTTTTTATTGGGTTTTGGAATTCTGATTCCATGTGTCTGTATAAATATAAAAGGAAAATGCTATTTGATTATTGGAGTAGACAATAGGGATAGATGTACCGGGATTTGATTCTTGGAGTTTGTTGACATGAAGAACCAGGTACCAGGATGCTCAAATCAGAGGTTAACTAACACCAAAGGCTTAAGCTACCAATACCATTAGAGACAATTTAGACAATTTGTGTGAGACAGAATGCTATATTTATATTTGCAAATTGCAATATCCTATGATCAGTATGATGTGTTCTGTTTTGTGGACCAATTGGACATGCAGTGCTGCAACCCCAACAAGAACCGATGGAGGAATAAACTATGAAATATGTAATGCTTTTTAATTAAAAAGTAATACTTGTATGAATCTAAAAAAAAAAAAAAAAAAAAAAAAAAAAAAAAACGCATTACATTATAACTAAAAAATACATGTCACATGTAAAATGATCTCATACAAGACCTACTCTATAATTATAAGCAAATGGTAAATTATACCATGGACCAAAATTTACCTTACATTATAAACCTTTATCTAAAAATAAACTTCAAATTTTGTACTTGCAGAGCAGTTGACATATATGTATCTGTAGTTAACCTCATGATAACTACATACACAAATTATTAAGTGCAAGTACAAAAAATGTTAACAATAAACATAACATGTTTACCAACATCATGTGTTCGTAATTAACATATTTTGTTCATGCAGTTAACAATTTACATATCTATATTTATCGTATTATATGAACCTGCATTTGCCATATGTTTCTGATCATATAAGAAAGCATAACCATACCCAAGCGCAGTTATTCTTTTCTCATAAGACACTTTAATTGTATCGCAATTGAAAAAGAAATTGACTACTATTTTAACCCTAAAGACTGTAAAACAAAGCATAGAACTAGGCCAAAGGCGCCAACTCCTGGGAACAAATCCCAGTGGGCCTAAATTAAAGGTGATGACTGAGAAATCAAGAATCTTTTACAATAACATTACATCTCTATTATTCTAATTTATAAAGAAAGTTCTATTCAGAAGAAATCTGAAGATAGCAATGGAAAATGCACATGGAACCATCTTGGGCAGCTGGTAACTTCTAAGGAAGCACTGGGACCTTTTCAATCATTTCGTACTGCAGAACAAAGTTATCCTGAACCCAAAAACCAATAAAAAAGGGGGTTTTATTAATGGATTATATGCTGAACTCCAGAAAGTAAATATCCCTATAGAGTACTCACTCCGGTCCATTTTACCTATCTTACTTTCCTTTTTAGTTTGTTCCAAAATGTTGTCCTATTTCCAAAATTGAACATCACCATCATTCTGCTTTTTTCCAAATTACCCTTATGAATTTTGATTTCTTATTGTTTTTATTTACAGAAGTGAGAACAGTGAGGGCACAATTGAAAAACACATAGCATTTACTTTAGTTCCTTAAAAAACGTGCAAAAAGTAAATGTGACAATCAATTCGGGACGGAGGGAGTAGTTAATAAGTGCAAACCTTTCTCACGACCTCCCAAGTGTTGGGGTCAAAGCAGAAGTAACAGCCTCTCTCGTAAGTAGCAGTCTTGACAAGAGGCTCAATATTTGTGACCCTTGTGAACCATAGGCGGAGCTCTCTGTGATAGAACCACCCCCTAACATGCCTGAAGAACATTAAACAATTTGCATGTTAACTTGAATGAATTATTTAAAATCTGTACTTCCAATATTTTCTTTTTCCTTTTCTTTATAAGATGCATGGTAAGGAAACATGGAAGTCTGGAATTTGGTTATGAAAAGGCTCGAGTCAGTTCTTGTCATCTACTACTAGCAACTGCTGGTTACTAACCTCTCAGGTCTAATCCTATCAAGGGAGGTTACTAATATGTGATTGGATAACACTTGTCCACTAACTAATGCAAATTGAATTTATATAAAAATTGTCAAGCATGCTGGTTAGATGAAAAAAAACATTCTTAAGCCGAACTTTTTCAACACTCGAAGCATTGATCACCCCATAGAACTTATCTAGGTGAGCAGGAAACCTGGGGGTGGAGTGAGGAAGGGGATATGAAAATGCATGGGAATTGGACTATATGTGTGTGTGTAAAGAATCAATTATAGCACAGATTGAAAGATTTCAATTAATTAGGAATATTCCAGTATATATTGTAAGTCTTGTACTTTGAATTATATAAACACAGATCTAGACTCGTTCACTTTACATGAAGGGACGAAACATATTAAATTCCCTTTCTGCTAGTCCTCATGATGCAAACAGAAAGGATTCCCTGATCCCCAGAGCATTCTCTCGCAATACATGCTCTCTCTCCATTTAATTCCATTGTCAACCCAGATTGCCAAAATCGGCAATAGTTAATTCAATATTTTCACTTCACACATATAATATTTTTGTCTTTGCAACCATTTCCAAAATGTCACCTAATCTATTGCTAATTACTTTCTTAAAAAAAAAAAACACAACACCTAAATATAATAACAATAATAATAATAATAATAATAATAATAATAATAATAATAACAACAAGAATACATAATATGCACAACTCTAGTTGCATCCAGATTACTTTCTTGATTCTTATCTCCAATTTACTGAGAATTAATGCCCTCAAAGCAGAAATAAGAATAAGTTAAATACTGCAATTTAATCCACAGAGAGAGTAAGAGAAAGAGAGAGAGACATACAACTCATTTGCCGCATACAGTTGTGCCTCCTCCTTAGGCATGCTACAAAGGGAAGATAACAAAAGCATCATTTCAGAGTTAACAACAATAATGTTTGTCTGGGAGCAAGCAAGAAATATTACCTATAAAAGTATCAAATGCTAAAGCAAAAGAAAATTAGATTAAATGCTACAACGTCCTCATTTCACCACATATTTACCTGTAGAAGATATAAAATAATGTCTCTGGCCTAAATTTTGAGAAGTAACTTTGCTGCATTAGCAAAATAGCATATCAAAACACATGTGATAAGCACAATTTTGTGGTACTTCCGGAAATAGAATTATTGAAAGCTTACTTTTAGGACAGGAGATTGTTTAGCATTATAACATTCTGGGATGGTGTATTCAGGCTCCCCTTTGGCAGGTTCATCAGACCAAGGAGAGGCAAAAGTCTTATGAAGATTTTCTGCTGAGTTCAAGTTTAGACCAAGTGAAGTCAGATCAACACCAAGAGCAAGTGTACTCAAAGCAGGATTTGTCATTTTGATAACATTTAGTAAACCAAACATTCCAAATCGATCAGCAGCCTGTGATGCCTGTAGGGGTTTCAGATCTTGATCTCTAAATGGGCTGATTGAGCGGAACTGAGATTGCCTTTGGAATGGCTGATAGTGATCCAGAAGTTGATCATAAGGTCCCAAATTTGACAAGTTGGAAGAACCTGATCCGGTTGAAGGTGGACCCATGGTTCGAGCCTTAAAGGAACAAATAATTATTACTAAACTAAGAGATAATAACCAGAGGGGGAAAAAGAAAGCATTTATAGACAAAATGATAAAATATCAATTCTCCCTTCCCAAAAAGTAATCACCAGCGAACAGGACAGCAAACCCCAAGGTGCAGTCAACCAAAACATTGCAGAAGCTGAAGTGACACGACGGATCAACAGTAGAACATACCTCAGGACCATGGAAACGGGCATCTTGATAATTTGCCGGTGGAAAAGAAATCCCACTCCCATTCGTTGATGATGCTTGTTGCTGTTGAGGTTGATGTGATGAATAATTACCACCAAAACTGAATCCAGATGATCTTCCCACCTGCAAAACCAAAATGCAACAGATGATAAGATAAAGTATGTAGCGAATCAATTCCTAAAGGCTCTAAGAAGCACACAAAGATACCAGAACTTACAGCTAAATGCTGCGATTGCATCATGGATGCCATGCTTTCTTGAAGTTGATCTTTCTGCCCTGCACTTGTAGGAAACTCAGCATCACTATCTTCTTCGTCAGAAGACATTGTATAATTGAAAGATAAAAAGAAAGCAAAAACCTCGAGCAAAATCATAAATTTATAGCCCTTTTTCAGACTAAACTTTGTAACGCAAAGAGTGGGACCACATGTAGTGGAGGTGCAGCTTGACAAGTGGATACTCTATCAGAAGTCTCGTGACAATAAAGAGGCAAAATGCCCCGCGTCAATTAAAGAGGGCAGTGCAAAGAAAATGCAAAAAGACAATAATGGAAAACTGGGGCAGTAAGTAGGGGTACTACAAAGAAGGCAATCAAACTAATGAAGAAAGAACCCAAAAAAAAAATAACGAGGAATAAGGGAATTTGGGACAGTGATTAGAATGAAAAATAGGGCGATCAAACTGAAGCACAAAAGGTGAAAAGGGAGAGAAGGGAAAATTTGGTACAGTAAATAAAAGTAACTATAAAGCATATTGCAAATGTAGAGAGTGGAGCACATCAATAGTTCTATTGTTTTAATATAATGGCATCTAAAAATGAGGTAAAATAGATAGGAGAAATTTACATGTTTGATCAATTATTAGAAACTTCGTACATTGCAATAAAGGGATGCTTTAAACTTTCATGAAGAAGAAAAAAATATAATAATTGCATTTCAAATCAGGAAAGTTATCAATTAAGAATTTACATGCATTGATCAATTTTCAGAAGCCTCCTAAGCTGCATCAAAGTTAAATAAGTAAAAAGGATATGGGTGAAGGAGTGATATTTAAATTTCATTGGAAGAATGGCAAACACACTTCACTAAAGGCCAGACATTTCTCAGAAGCTTATAGCTTCCAACAGATAGGCCAGAAAAGGAAATTGTTCCTCTGAGGGGAAAGCTGCATTTATGCGAAGAATACCTAATAATTTCCATTTCCAAGAGTTCTGTAGAATACATACTGTAGTACTGTAGTGATACGTATTGTACCTCTTCATTTCTCTTAACTCAAGAAATTGTTACTTATACAACAAGACCAACAACAAAAATAATGACATTTTCTTTGATCTATATCCATCTGAAAGATGCATGAGGCAAATTACTTGACTAGATCCCCACACCTATTCTCTTTTCTCAGTTTGTGTGACATCTAGTGTTCTACTACATCAACTTAAGATGAATACTTTCTTCGCATAACCTTGTGTATGTTTTGATATTTACATGGGTCACAATCATGGTGCATCAGCAAAATGAAAGAGACAAGAACAACAAATACTGTTCAACATTCTATTGATATTATGTTAAGATGCCACAAGGTATTCATTCTGACAAAGTCATACTTGTATTTACTTCAAAAGAGAAAATCATAACACCTTTAAATCCTGGTAAAGCAGGAAAATCTTCATTTTGAATACTAAATTCTTGATTCTGTTGGGAGAAACCAATGTTGGGCTTCCGTATGAAACCTGTACACACAAACCAAAAGATTCTTCAATATTAATTTGTATCAGAAAAAGAAATCATGTAACAAAGAGTTGATTGATAATTGAAATTACCTAGTTGTCCCTGGGAACCACCAGCAGAAGGAGGACGGCCACCCAACTGAGGAAAGTCGTTTATATCAAAGGTAGCATTATCACGGGCATTATATTCATTCAGAAGTGCCATCGAAGCTAAATGACTATTCCCTGCTTGAAATTGGTTTTGCAAGAGTGGTACACCAGCACCTGAATAAGAATTCCCTAGCATTGATACCATCTGTGGAGCTGAAACCCAGGTGCCAGAAAAATGGTAATGTATAAGCAAATAACCAAATACTGACAAATAAAACATCACATGCTCTAGTCCCAAGTTTGCAACCTTTGGTGGGGACACCTAAAGCTAATCTTTAGATGTTTGTCCAGTCCCAAGTACCAATCTACAGAAGTAATAGTCCAGTTTTTTTTTTTTTTTTTTTTTTTTTTTTGGTAATAGTCCAGTTTTTAAATCCTAAAAACTAATGTTAATTATTTAGTACTCCATAGAAATGATAGAATTTACTTATCAAAATGCCTAAATTGAAGTGAGTTTCAGAACTTTGAGAAAGCATGTGGCATTTTCTCTCCACAGAGATAAACTATTAAAAAAGAAAATTTATATTTGAAAATCAAGCTTACCTGTTAAATTTATGCGAGAAGCAACACCATGCATATTTGAGCCTCCATCGGCACTTAGACCCCTACCAATATTGCTCCCACTAACAATATTAGTCATTGAATTTCCAATTCTTCCTGCATTTTCCAAATTAGCAATTACGCCTGAACCTAATGTTACATTCCCATCCCAGTAAAAAGGAAACGAGTAGAGAACGGGCAAAAAAAAGTATAGCTCTCTCCAACTATGTAAAAGTGTGTAAATAGATACCTCCTATGTTAGTTGCCCCTGAATGTCCATGAGAGCTTGCAAGCGATAACTGCATCAAAAGGTCAGTGCTTATTAGGAAACATTATGTATCCTATACATGCAAAATGTGTACATTGGGAGACATGATGCAGATAGACAGAAACTCTTTGCAGCACTCCCGAACCAAATGCTCTTCATGCAGAAAGCTTATTATGATACCTGAGAAAGCACAGTTGGAATGTTATTTATTGAAAATCTCCCATTAGAAACATTTCCTGCTTGTTGAACACTGCCAGAAGGACCACCAGTCATAGCTGAATTTCTTGATGCAAATGTACCATGCACATTTGACATATTGAAATTCCCATGAATGCCCTGCAGGCTTTGCACTGTTCCTATAAAAAATAAAACATAAAAAATAGAAATAAAATAACCATTGCTATTTTTCTAGCTCATTCAAAGTTATGGCACAATAAAGAATTAACCAACAATATACCACCAGAGTGATTCAATACAGTGGCAGTGGAACCTGACTGTGCTGAAAATGAAGTGGCCAAAGCTCTAGCAGTGGTTTCTGGAAGGTTTGAAGCTGATCCATTCAATCCCGACTGCAAGAGAACATGCCAAATAGCTCTTAAGGATTTTGTCAAAATAAACAATATAAGCTGAAAACTGCATACCATGTTCCATTCAAAACACAAAAATTTCATAATTGGCGGTCATTTTCATTGTCTAATTAAAAAGGTTCAAACAATATTTGAAAATCTCAGTACATGCTTCATCAAACCCAACAACAGCAAAGCAACAGAGTCCACAAAACTAAAATTCTTATTCTAAAATTAATCAGAGAAGAAGAATACATTTAGTAGCCCTGACATTGCAGAATATGATTGAATACTCAAAACAAACTGCAATGAATCATTCCCTGCCCAAAGCAAGCTCTTGTTGATCTTGATAGAAGCCAGCAAGGAGAAGTTCCCTATTGGCGTAATAAGTAAATAAATCAGAACACTGTACATGATAATATAATAGTTCCCTGACATAGAAACATCACTCAATTGTGGAGTCATGAAAAGTAAACTAGCATAATGGCAAGGCAAAACCACCTATCATAATTCTCATAAAGATACACAAATAACAGCAAGGAAGAAAATACTCCCATAGTTAATCTCAGCTATGTTAGCAATAATTGTGAACCAAAGCCATTCTAATAGTCATTTTGCAATGGCAGCATGTACAGTTCATAAGGTTTATGGCTAATGTGCAATCAAGAGACAAACTACCTCACCAACAACAGTCAGGACCCTATAAAGGAATATCAAGAATCCACATCCTTTCTACAATATAATTTGAAGCCCACAGTTGCAAATTGGCTATAAACCTATTCCAAAAGTGTCAACAGCAAATATTGCAATGAAACATATCCGCATGCTCAATCCCAAATAGAACTTGAGGTAATTGTCTCAAGGTAAACTAAACCAGTGCAGTTTGGCCAGTGAACAAAAAGGCTTAAAATAAAGCACATTTCATAAAATCAACCTCTACTGATACAAATGACAAAGATCTCAGGTAATGAGCAATTATTTCTATAACCTAAATCTGGTCTAGAAACAAAAGTACTTCACCACGATGATTTAATCATTCAATTACTATCAATAATGCTGAAATTTCAGAATTTTACTCCCTTGAAACAATCGGGCTCCTCTGGGAAATCACCGAAATCCATCCCTTTCTGATATTAATCAAGCACAAACACATAAAACCTCTAAGAATCTCTACTTCACCACCATCCATTATTCTCCAAACTCTCAACCGAAACGAACATAAATCTAAAATGCATGCAAGCGCAATCGACGGCACAACACTTGCTCAATTCCCCCCCAAATGCATAATCACTCTAAATTACGCAATCAATCGATTAAAGCAAGCGAACTAAACCTCTTTGCAGACGAATGGGCAAAAGAACAACCACACGAATCTAGATATCGAAAAAAAAAAAGGGAAAAAAGTAGCACATTCGAGCACAAAACCTCTGAAAAAACTAAACGATTGAAATCAATTCTGAGAAGAGTCCTGCGTGTGAGGAGAGTTTAGATTCATTTAGTCCAGAAACACGAGACCTTTGAGACTCTTAGAAATAGAAAGTGCAGAGACCAGAGAGTGATGTTTGAATGCGGGGGTCCGCCAAGCCGATGATAATGGTTATGTAGCTTTCGATTCGATCCCAGAAATGTTCTCCGCCAGATCGTGTTTATATACGCGCTACTGAACCGCTGCCCAAAATCTCACCGAATGCCCACGCAATCAAAAACCAGATTAATCATTTACGGAGTACAATATTTTGTTGCGGATTCTAAATAGATATATAATTCTAAGGAAGTGTTTTGGTTGACGGAATGCTTGAGTGATAGAAATGTTTAGATTCTCATTTGGTTTAAATTGAGATATATAATATACACATATTTGGTTGATGAAAAGTTAATTTTGTTAATATTATAATAGGTATTTTGTTGAATACTACTGACTCTGTTAGATTGTAATATCTGACTTGAACTTATAACCTCTTATATGGGAGAGTCATTTCGTGCTACTAGAGTACTAGACCACAAGGTCATTGACATAGAAGTAAATAAATAATATATATATATATATATATATATATATATATATATATATATATATATATATATATATATATATATATATATATATAGAGAGAGAGAGAGAGAGAGAGAGAGACGAGTTCAGGTGCGGCGGTGCGACGTCACCAATAGAGGCGAGTTCAGGTGCGGTGTCACCAATAGTTCAACAGATATACACCATCAACGTTAGGAAAATACACCACAAAAATACACATAAATTAGGTACGCATCACCAAAAACACACCATTAGGTGTGAGTATAAACACCATACAGTGTTCAGAAATACACCACTGGGGTGTGGTGAGTTATATGGTATATTTTTTGGATCTGTTGTGTATTCTGTGATGTTTTTTTGCATTTCATTGTGGTGCGTTTCTCTTACACTGTTGCTGTATTCTGAAATTCTATCGTACCGCCGTACGGGAAGACCCTGGTATGTCTCTGCCGCCCATGACTACTCCAATGCATCCCACCAGGCATCAGGCTTCTATTGTGGTGCCTCCGCAGCGTACACACTTTATAGTGTTTCGGCATATGACTTGGGTTTCTACTCCTCAACCGTAGGCATTGGTAATCTCTACTGATTCTTCTGATCCTACTTGTTATTCGTAGGCGGTTCACTATTCAGAATGGCGTGATGCAATGAATTAGGAGTTCAATGCCTTGATGCATAATGATACTTGCAACCAGGTTACACCTCTGCCTAGTATGAATATTATTGGTTGCAAGTGGGTGTTTCATACAAAGTGAAAAGCGGACGAGTCTATAGAGCACTATAAGGCGCGATTGGTGGCTAAACGTTTCAATCAGGTTGCTGGAGAGGACTTCTTTGACACCTTTAGTCATGTGGTTAAGCCTACCACGGTTTGTCTTTTGCTTTCGTTAGCTGTTTCCCGTGGGTGGACGGTTCGACAACTGGATGTGCATAATGCCGTTTTAAATGGGCATTTATTTGGGATTGTGTATAAGCAACAACCACTTAGGTATTCTGATTCCACTAACCTTGATTATGTTTGTCTACTGCAGCATTTTGTATATGGCTTGAAACAGGCTCCATGGGCATGGTTTAAGTGTCTCCATGACTTTCTACTTTCTATTGGTTTTCGGTCCTCAAAAACTTATGTCTCTCTTTCGTATTATTCGGTTGGTGGATCACATGTTTTCTTGCTTGTATATGTGGATGATATCCTACTTATGGGTAGCGATCCTAAAATTTGTTTATGATATGCTCCAGCGTTTCTCAACAACTTTCAAGATTTGTGATCTTGGTTCTCCGATATTCTTTCTTGGTATAGAGACTGTTTATGCGGATGGTGGTCTTGTTCTTTCTTAATGCAGGTGCTGGTATGTGAGTGATATCCTGAAGCGGGTTGACTGCAAGTCGCTTGCTACTCCTACCTCGCTTACTCGCTCTACTTCCGCCTCTGTTGAGCTCTATGATAATCCCACGCAGTACGGTAGTCTTGCAGGTGCTCTGTAGTATTTTACAATTACTAGGCCTGATCTATCCTATGCGGTCAATCGGCTTTGTCAATTTATGCATTATCCGAAAGTGGAGCATTGGTGTTTTCTTAAACGTGTTCTACGTTATGTGAAAGGTATGTTGCCCTCTGGGTTGTGTTTGAATGCCTCAGTGTCTAGTGATCTCCATGCATTTTTTGATTCGGAATGGGCTAGATGCTCCGTTGATCGAAAGTCAACTAGTGGGTTTGCATTGTTTTTTTGCTCTAATTTTGTCTCCTGGAAATGTCACAAATAACGAATGGTTGCCTGGTCATCTAGTAAAGCTGAATATAAGGGTCTTGTTGATGTCTTTGCTGAGGTAACTTGGATTGTGTCTCTAATGCGTGAACTTAGTCTTCCACCGAGTTGTCCACCTCGGTTGTGGTGTGATAATCTTAGTGCTACCTATCTTTGTGTCAACCTGGTATTCTATGCTAGGACTAAGCATGTGGAAATTGATTATCATTGTGTGCGGGATAATGTGGCGTCTAGGAGTTCCAGGTTAATTTTGTATCTACCAAAGATCAGTTTGCAGACATTTTTACTAAACCTCTACCAGCTTCGCGTTTTGAGTTTCTTCGGGACAATCTCAATGTTGTGCATTCCTTGTGCTTGAGGGGGTGTATTAGGACTCTAGGAGTTATTCTTGTACTTCTTCTTATAGTATTACTCTTGTATTCTTTATATACTCTTGTAAAACTTATGTGTTACGATTGGTTGAATATACAATACAACATTATCTCAAACTCTCATCTAGACGTCATCTTTGCACCTTTTGTTTTTTTGTTTTTTTTTTGGGTTGTTCTCTGATCTTTTGATCGATGTTTATTGGCCAGGGATTTTGTCTTTTTTTGGTGGGTTTCGACTGGCAAGGAGAATGGAAAATCACCATGATGGGTTCGGTGTTGCCGAGGGCGGGTGTGGCAGCGTATTGGCGTTGGTCCGGTGTTGCCATGGGTTTTCAAACCCTTGGGTTTGGGTTTGGGTTTTGGTTTCTATGCAATTCCCTTTTTCCAGTGTGCAACTGTTAACGGATTGTTTGCCTTGTTATTTGGTTTCTGTGCAATCGTGTCCATCCCATGGTGTGCACACATACAGTTCTACGTGTGCAACTAAGAAAATGTGCATGTTTGTTTTAATCATGCTACCAATTAGAATTGTAAGGCATTCTCATAAATTTGGAGCGGGTATTCTCAGCAATTTTGCATCAATAGCTTGGTGTGCATGCGTTTAGTTTTACGTGTGCAAGTCAACAATTGTGCATTAGAAGCATTGTGTATATGCGTTTAGTTTTACGTGTGCAACTAATCAATTATGCATCAGGATCATAGTGTACACGCGTACAAATTTACATGTGCAACTGAGCAACTCTGCATCAGATCTATGGTGTGCACGCATAAAGATTTACGTGTACAACTGAACAACCATGCATTAGAACCATAGGAAGGATAGTATTGCAAAACAGCAGATACCGTAAAATTCTTCGTTACCATAAAAATATATTGCTAAAATAATGCACACTATCTTAAAATAATATTAATTCAATTTAAAATGCACACTCAAATTACCAAACAACTCCAAAATAAAAATAGAAAAGGAATTAAAAAGAAAAACACACAAAATCCTAGCCCTACGTAATAGAAAGATCAATTGATATGACTAGCTTGAGAAGGGGTGGTTTCACTTGAATAGTGTGTGTATATGTGTTTATCTCGGAATTCTTCCCCACAAAGAGAGCTCATATTCCACTTAAGCTATCACCCCGGGTTAAAACATCATGACACACTTGATGCATTGAAAAGATGCCGAGACTACAATAATGATGCAATCAATTTTGCAAATCTAGAAAATGAATAAATTTTAAAAAATAGTCACTGTTGCAGGATTCATTGATTTATGTAAAATACTTATTGTGCATCCATTAAATATATTAGAACTAATATAAATTTACAATTCATTTCATTTAAAAAGATTCAACATGCTTGGATTAAAGGCAAAATCAACATCAATGATAACAAAAATACTTGGTATATAGGATGTAGCCACTGTTTAACATATAAAACATGTAGGAGGAAAAACTGTCACTGCTAAATATCAACAGACGTTGCAAAATCAAGAGTTCATAGTACAAGTAAGATCTTAGTTATATACACAACAAGACAAATCTACAGCTTCCTACATCATAATCTCATTGCATGACGCTGCTCTTTATGCCACCACCAATAACCCAATTGCACATGACACGCTATCAATAAAAAAAGAGAGTTTTTTCCCAAAATGGTCCCTTGACTATTGCTCATTCTCAATTTTGCATTTCGACTTTCAATTGCACCCAATGTGGTCCCTTGACTTTAAAAAATTCACCCAAAATGGTCCTCTGTTAAGTTTTGCGTCAACTCAACGTTAATTGTGAGGGTATTACGATCAATTCACATCGGTGGAAGGCAAGTACATGCTGATGTTCCAAACGACGTCGTACATGTGGTTGGAAAATATCGTTTTGGGCCAATTTACAGTCGGAGAATAGTTAGAAAATATCGTCACACCCTCCGATTTGCCGTCGATAGGAATTGCTCCGATTCACCGTCGAATAATCCCCAATGAGACAATAGCGGAGAATAATTAGGTTCTGATTCATTTTTCAATCAGAGAAAAATTAATACCCAATTTTCAGTCGGAGAATAATTAGGTTCCGATTCGCCGTCGATCCCGTCGCTAGCTTGGAAATTCGCCGCAGTTGGAGAAAAATTAATCCCCGAGGAGAACCTTTCGGTGCCGAGGCTCCGATTCGCCGTCGAATAAGCAATTCAAAGGCGCGAGTATGCAACAGTCGTCAAGTCCGGCCAATCAGACGGAGAAACCAACACGACGAGTAAAGATGTCGGCCTCTGGCTTCTTTCTGGCAAGGCAGTGAGCGGGGATGACGGTGGTTGACACCGGCGACCTTCGGCTAGTCCTCCTCCAGTGCATAACAGTGGCTAACCAGCTGGAGGTGTTTGGTTTTCTTGACCTGCAGAAATTTTGATGGAATACACCCTCCTATGGCTGCGATTTGCTCACCGAGGCTGTGACGATGTTCAGAAGTTCAAATCCGATCTTCACAGTTGCAGTAGCTATGCTGATGATTGCATGCACTTTGTCGGAGACGGAGAGGGATTTGGTGGTGGCGTTGGCCGACCAAAACATCCGCCTGATCTCTGTCACTCTAAGATTTTACATCTCTGAAGGCGGCATGGCTTCTGATAATTTCAATCCGTTTTTTTTTGGGTGAATTTTCAGTTCCAAATCTGAATCATAAATATGAAGAATCAACAGGTTTTGAGTCAGAAAAATGGTATCTTGCGAGATATTTTACTCATACTGTGCTTTCTCTGGAGGTTGACGTTGCTAGAATGAGGGAAAAAATGGGAGAGGAGGTGACCGTTCCGCCGCCGGACAAAATGGGTGCATCGCCGGCGGGAGCTAGAAAGAGAGGTGACAATTTTACTGTGAATGGACCGAAATACCCTCACAATTAACGTTGAGTTGACGCAAAATCTAACAGAGGACTATTTTGGGTGAATTTTTTAAAGTCAAGGGACCACATTGGGTGCAATTGAAAGTCGAAATGCAAAATTGAGAATGAGCAATAGTCAAGGGACCATTTTGGGAAAAAACTCAAAAAAAAGAAGATGACAAGTACTGAAGATGAAGACAATGACAATGTTACTCAAAGGAGAATTAAGAAGACTTACACAAATTCAAATCAAAAGTAATATTTATTTATATTATCATTTTTAGACTAAGTATTTAGACTAGTGTTTTTACAAAGTTGCAAACATTTATTGTAGTGACAATTATAATCAATCTTTGCTATATTATCTTTTATTTATATACTTTGAAATATCAATTTAAATAAATAAATTCAACATTCAATTACATATGCATGAACATCTTCTATATAATCATGCATTGATATACTTTGAATTATTTATTAAAAATAAATATTGGACATTATCAAATTCGCGTAATGTGCGTGAAAAACTAGTAAATTAACTAAGAGTGTATTCAATCAAGACTTTTATAAACTTTTTAAAACTTTTAACAACTTTAAAAGTTTGGTGGTATTCTATTTAGACTTTCAAATACTCTCTAAAAGTCTACTGATATTTGATCCACACTTTTCGTAAGTCTTTAAAAGTATACTGACATTTGATTCAGACTTTGATAAAGTCTTTAATAGTCTACTGGTATTCAAAAACTTTTATAGACTTTGTCACAATATGATTTGGACTTTTCTTTACTAATATAAATAGATGAAATCTAACCCCCAATCCCAAACATTTAACCTTCTTTACAAACTTTTTTTTTTAATCTGAACAAGACAAACTTTTCATCAATTTCTATCAAAGTTTACAGTGCGTTTCAAAACTTTAATAAATACTCATATACTTTGGATTTTTATCTCTTCATTTTCATACATATTTATAATAGAAAAGTCATAACAAAAAATTATTACCATTGTTGTTCATAGCAAAAAGAAGTTGCAAACAACATCTTGCTGTTTGTAACAACTAATATCCGCTGCGAACAACTAGAAGTTGTTGTTTGTTGCAGCAGAACTAGCCTAAATTTTTTAGGTCAAAATTTTTATATAATTAACATAATTTTATGTAATTATGTGTCCATTAATTATTAATATATGTATTTGTGTTAAGTTGAATTTTTTGAGTGGTTCTCATTTATTTTATAGTAATTATAAATGGGAGATTTTCTTCAAGAAAGGACTAAGAGCATTTATATTAGTGGTGAATTTTACACAATTTTGTAGGTGACTATGAGAGAGAGGAAGGAGAACAAAAAAAAAAAAAAAAAAAAAAAGGAAAAAAATAATTTGACACGGAAATCAGAAAGAAAAAAATAATAAAAAGTAACAAGTAACGCGCTAGCGGAAGCGTACGTTGCTCGCGTCTGGCTGGGCCCCTACTGTCACCCACACGGGGATACTCTCAGCCCATTTTGTTTTTCTTTCTCAAATAGTGGACCACCAAAAAAATTTCTCTCTTAATTGTAATAACTAATTATATATATATATATATATATATATATATATATATATATATATATATATATATATATATATATATATATATATATATATATGGGGTGCGGATTCCAAGGTAATATGTTTTATTTTTTACAGCGGTTTGTGCGTAGTTGTTGTATGGCGTGTGCATAATATAGACTGGGGACATTGCAATTTTTCTTTTTCAAAATTGGTATTAGGTGTTTGTGTGCGAATTCAAGTTGTTAGTTTATTTTATTAAAAACAGATTGTAAAGCAACTTTTTTTTGTGGTTATTTTTACTGGAATTGAAATGTAGCGTGGTGTGTGTATAGGTGTGGGAAAGCGGGTGCAAGCTACAGTAACAGGGACTTTGCATGACGGTGTTTAATGTTTTTTTTTTTTTTTTTTTTTTTTGTGTTTAAAGAAAATTTGTTATTTGGCGTTAGCGTAAATTCATGGCGATATTTTTTGACATGTTTGTTTTTTTTTTTGTTTTTTTTTTTGTTTTTGTTTTTTTTTTTTTAATAAAAAAAGGCAACAACAGTGGACATATGATTTTTACGGTGGTGTGTGCGTTAGTATGCAATAGTGTGAGCAAGTTACTGTACCACAGACATTGCATGACATCGTTATTTATTTTTTTTGGTTGTTTTTAAGAAATTATTATTTTGTGCGAGCCTGAATCCATGTTGATTGTTATTTTTTATGCTGTTGAAAGAATGCAAAAGCAGTGGGCGCATGATTTATCCGGTGGTGGGTGTGTAGATGTTGTACGGGGTGTGAATATTATAAGCTGGGAACATAGTATTGTTTGTTGTTCCAAAATTGTGTATTAGGTGTGTGCGTGAAGTCATGTTGTTGGTGTATTTTATTGAAAGCATATTGTAAAAGAACTTCTATTTGGCTATTTTTTACTAGAATTGTAATTTATGGTGGTGTGTGCATATGTGTGCAAGATACCGTCCCATGTGCAAGGAGGTGGTCGATGATAGAGCAAGTTAAAAAAAAAAACGTATGTACAAAACATGTGGATTGGCGATCGACCATAATAGCCAAAGATGTCCACAGAAGTAGTGATGTTATATTTGTCTTAACATTGAACATGCCAATAACGTTTACTTTAAATAATGGTGTGTGCGGGATTTCATGTTGGTGTTGTGTTGATGTGTGCGTGAATAAATGATGGTTTGTGTGTTATTTTTTTTAATAAATAGAATGTAAAAGCTTTCATCCATGTGTTTTACGTCATGAATGTGTGTTGCTTTTTACCTAATATAGTGCATTCGGGTGGTAAGGCGTGTGCGAAATTCTAGGTAGGGGAGCTTTTGCCGAGTGCAAAATAAGATGTGTGCGTCTTGATGGAATATGGAAGTGGGTGTATTCCCGACATAAGGTGTGGACTACCCAAAAGCGAAAGTATAGTCAAACAATGTTATATGTGTATTATGTGTTTTCGAAACACTATATGGGGCGATGAAAACAAGATTTTAGGGTGAATTGGTATGCTGGCGTGTTTTATGATTCCCTATTCAAGAATATTACAACAGTTGGCCTGTGTGTTACTTTGATTGCTTTTTTGTTGTTGTTGCCTAAGTAATCACTAACGGTGTTGTGGACGGGGGTGTTGGGTGGTGTGTGCAAAATACTAGGTGAAGTGTGCATTGTTGTGCAATAGGCTATGCGTATCATTTGTAGTGTGCGTTACTCTTTACGTGTTGTGCGTTAATTTCTAACAGTGAATTGTGCATTGGTGCATGAAGGTGTGTGCAAAGTACTTGATGTGTGCGTTGATATGTGCCTCGATGTGCAATAGCGTGTGCGAATCAATTTCCTTGGGCATAATTTCATGAAGGGGTTTTTTGTTTTTTTTTTTAATTAGATTAAAGGGTAACAGAGGTTTGTGCATTGGGTGTTATGGCATGTGCAAATTACTGACCGGGCCTATTCACACCATGTTGTATGTATTTTTGTTTTTCCCTATGTAAGTCAGGGTATACAAACGTAATGGCCATGTGTACGCATTCATGACATAAAATGTGCGCATCGTGATGAAAAATCCAAAGGAAATAATATTGAGAACTGTATTATATATAAATGTGTTTGTGTTTAAAAACAAAAAACAAGATCCAAAGTCTTAAAATGAACAAAAAAAAAGAAGGTAGAATCAGCTACTGAAACTTGAAAACGTAACTGCCAAATATCTGTAACGAGTCATTATCTTCAGCATGTATTAACTCAAAATTCCAGCACACCTTTGACATTAGAACCAACATGAAACCAACAAAACCAACATGAAGTACCTCACATACCAACTACACTTACAATAAATTTCTTCAAAGAGAAGCCCAATGAACGTAATGAAGTCACCCACATCAAATCACTATTTTTAAAAAAAAAAAAAAAAAAAACAAATTATGCAAAGTCCCCCGCACTGACATACACACACGCCATAACACTCCAACGCACACACCAAAACCCCAAATCAAACATACCCCAAATCAAACCTACAAGCAAGAACATAGAAGAAAAAAAACAGCGTGGTTTATATTAAAAAAAAAAATTAAACCTTAACTTTGAAATAAGAACATACATAAACTGTTGAAGTTTTTCCACACCCCGTCATAATCAATTTGATCTATCAAGTTTGAATTGTTACATTGCTGAACAACATTTTCCATCTCAATGGATCAAGTTACATATTTCAAACATTTTGTTCAAATTCCACATACGCACACACCTGCATCAAAATCAACGGACAAGTGCTTATAAAAAAATAACAAACAAAACAACAAATCAACATGAATACACGCTCACACCAAATAACAACATTTTAATTTTCTAAAAAACAAAATAACGGCATGCAAAAGTAAGCGGCTAAGTAACTTGCACATGCCATACTCTGGTTTGGTTCAAATCGAATCGTGGTCATCTCTACATATAAGTAATAATTTGTTAGAGAGAAAAATAAATGAAATCATTTTTTCCATTAAAAAAAAATAGTAAAAATGTCTATTTAACATCAAATGGGGGAAAATCATCACTTTTAAATTAATTGAGGTGACAAATTCGGATACATAAATAACTCAGAAGGAAAAAATATTATAAGCCTATCATTCAGGGAAAAAATGTCATTTTTCTTAATAGATATTGATTTTGATTCACCCTCTATATATATATATATATATATATATATATATATATATATATATATATATATATATATATATATATATATATATATATAGACCTAACACCTAATAAAATGGTTGTTTACGCATTATAATGCAGAAGGAGATGTACCTCTGGATCATGGGAGACAATCTATTTGCTCTCGATTTCAGAAGAACCTTTCCTTTCCATTGCTACGTATTGCCGGACCACCCTTACCTTGATAGCTGATTTATTCTTGAAGGTTGATATATCACGAGCAAGATCGTAAACGCCCATGCTGGAAGAGAACTGTGTATTTTGAAGAAATTTCTGCGTTATCGTTTGTTTGTATATCGTATACCTGGATTATATAGGTTGTAGTTGTGTGTAGAGTTACCTATATTAATTCGCATTCCCATTCCCATAGTATTAATTGCTGCCGTCGATTCGAGAATCGGTTCGATCGATTCGTTTTTTAAACAAACGTGTTGCGGTTATTAATCTAGGGCTGCAATTAATACTCTTTCCTTTTACATTTCTACCGTCTTTTAATTAAATTAAATTATAAATTATTTAAAGAAGGCAAAAAAATATTTCGACTACCCCAGTTATACGGCGCCGTTTTGTTGTGGACGGGAACTTTGGCCTAAAAATGCATTTACTGCTTCTTATGACTATTTTATAATAGAGGATTTATTACTAGATATAATATTTAATTTAGAAATTCAATTTGTAAATTAAATTGGCAAATTTTCCTGTGAGACGGGACTGGTAAGTGGTACTTTTTTGTCGAAAAATAGCACTTTTTTTCTTAAAATGTGACACTTTTGAATAGTTAAAGGAGATCAAAATTTAAATATTTATGCATTTACACAAAATGATCTTGTGGCACTTTTATATATATATATATATATATATATATATATATATATATATATATATATATATATATACATTAAATAGTTATTTAGAAATTATTAATTAGTTATTTAACTTATTACTCTTGTCTTTGAATTAGTTTAGGTAGTTTAATTATTTAGAAACTACCAAATAATTAATCATTTTTAGTTTAATTAGGAATATTTGTATTCAACTATATATAAAATGGAGTATTATTTAGAATAATGGGAAGCAAAAATTCAATCCCAAAAATGGATCAATGGGAGTTTTGGGTCTTAAGCAAACCCAATGTTTTTTCTTTTCATTTTTCAACTATTATTCTTTGTTCTTTTTTCCTTTGGCCCTGTTTGGTAAAAAATTGGCCTATAGGCCAATTTTAGCTTATTTGACCACTATTAATTGTTTGATTTAGTTAAAATATCAATATAAATGTTTGGTTAATTAGCTTTTTGCAACTCCAAAAGGCTAAAATTAAAAAAGCTACTCCTAGCAACTTTTTCAATTAGCTTTTTAAAAAAAGAAATTATACCAAACAGCTATCAGCTAACAACTAATTTACCAAACGCTTTTCTACAATCAGCTAATGTTATCAACTATTTATACCCTCTAATTAACACAATCAGCTAACAGCAAACAGCTATCAGCTAACAGCCATTTTACCAAACAGGGCCTTTATGTTTTCTTGCCTGTGACGAGAGAACATAACAGGCGTAGAGTGGAGGGCTTTTAGGTCATTGTACAGCCATTGATAAGGGTGAAGAATTGCAAGGGAAGAAACGGAAGAGGACCAAAGAAAGCTCTGAGCAGGTTAGGTTGTTTGAATTGCTTGGGCAATAGTTTCAGCATGTATGAAACTATGAATTTAATTATTTAGAGTTTAGTTTTGTATTTTTGATTTCTATTGAGAAGTTTAAGCATTTAGGGAATTAGTTTTTTTTTTTTTTTTTTTTTTTTTTTTTTTTTTTTTTTGAGTTTACATGGTAATATTAGATTTTTGGTATCTCTTGCCATCTTCTGTCCTATTCAGTTTCTCCTTTCGATTCTTCTATTGAATGAGTATCAATAAGGTTGCTTAATGATTTAACTTTGAGGTTGCTTAAGGTTCTATCGGGAAGTGTTGTGTTCTGAATGTAATATTTGTGTTGAAATTTGTATTGTACTTTGGCAAGGATTTTCTATTGGAGTTACGTATGATTCATTGAGTTCAGGAGTAAGACAATGACTTCTATAATTGTTACTAGTATTTCTGCTGTTAGTTCATATTGAATCATATCGTTTTGTAATTTTGTCTTTCGGCTTTTGGAGATGACTAACAATTTAGAGATAATTTAGAGATGAAGTTGAATACCTTGAAAGAGAAGGCGTTCCAAGGATCTTTTCCATGACTACTCGCTGGGTAGGTTACAGGTCACCAGCAGAGATTATTGGTCAACTAAATTCTGGCAGGAGCTCAGCCATGAATATAATAGTAGGGCAGAGAGGGCTGGATTAATTCCACGTTCATGGGAAGACATGATTAGAGGTGGAAAAATGCTTAATTCTCGCTTTTGCATGCAAAGAGCGGTATGTTATACTTCCATTTTTTTAAAAATGTTTTTGCTTTAAATTGTTAGTCATTTTCTTTCCTATATTTTTGCAGTCTGGATGTGAAGATCAGACGTTGAAAATTTTTTTTAACCTTGCGAAGCTTGTCAACGCAGAATTCCCGTCTTTGAGTTATCTCTTCTGGATGTAAATAAGGCAGGTTTTGCATCTGGACCTGCATCTTTTTCAAACCGTAATCAAAACACTAATTCTGAAGATGCGAGATCCGTGAATTATTGTGGTGGGGGTGGACAATCGCTGGGTTTAATAAATGATTTAGTATATTTGTTTCGTAGTATGAAGGAAAATAATTAAGTAACATCTCAGTAGTTATTTGATTTGCTTTTTTGTGGTCACAATTGGGTTAACGAACGCGGTTTGATGTCGTACCTATTTAAGTCAAATGCAACTCTGGAAGAAAAGGCAGAAATGGTGAAGATTGCACTAACTAGGAATATGTGATTGAGAGAGGTAAAAATATTTGGCTAATTGTTAGTCCAACTCATTATTCTAATTGTTGTTTGTAGCTTGCTGCTTCTGCTGCAATTATATGTTAACTAGAAGTATATCATTGATCTCAAATTGTTGTACTCTTTCAAGTATTAATGCCCAATATAGTCTTCAATTATGCTGGTTTTACTTTATTTAGTCCTAAGTGAATTTTTGTGTTTCCCTTATTAATGTTTTGGTCTGAGCGAACGACATGGATCATATAACTAATTGACAACAGTAAAGATGGTACATTTGTATTTCTATTCTTTAATGAAAAGTGTTACCAGCTCATTTTGTGTAAATGCATAAAAATTTTAAATTTTGATCTCTCGATAACTATTTTAAAAGGTGTCACTTTTATGGAAAAAAGCTACTTTTTGACCCAAAAAAAACATCACTTACTTGTCTCATGTCATGAGACTGTCTCGGTCATATGATAATTTGTTAATTTAATTTACAAATTGAATTTTTAAGTTAAATTTTATATAGAGTAATAAATTTTATTTAATTTGAATGAAAATTTTAAATACTTTATATTATTTAAAATAAAATTATAATTATGTCATAAAAATAAAATCTTAATCTTAATATATATATATATATATATATATATATATATATATATATATATATATATATATATATATATATATATATATATATAAATAAGTAAAATCCTCTTAGCCAAGTTTTCTCTCCAAAACTTAGGGGTATTTCTGTAATATTATTTAATAATAATAATAATAATAATAATAATAATGATGTTATTACCTTAATTACGAATTATTATACTTTCCTTTTGAATTAGTATTTTCCACCTATAAATACAAATTATACTTTCATTTTCACTCTATATTGTTCTCCGGTTCATGATTTCATTTGATTTCTAAGATTTATATGGTTGTTTCTGAATGCAGCCTGCAAAGCTAGGGACTCAGATTTCATAGTTCATTTCAAGGTAATATTATGATTCCGATAGGTGTAAACTATGTTCATGTTTTCATCTTTATTTTGATTTGTTAGGGATTTGTATATCAGGATATGTTGTTACAGTGTGTCCAAATATATGTTCAGTTACTGGTGTAAATGTATGTATATTTGGGGTATATGTTATTTGATTTTGACATTTTTTTCTTTAAATACCCTGAGATCAAAGTGTTGCATTCTGCATGTTGGATTGATTGTTTTCATCAATTTATTGTGATTTTTTGTGTTGTGGTTACCTGATTAAAAAGCAGGACCTCTAGCCTACTATGAATGGGTTTCAACAAAAAGAAATTATGGATGAGGAGGCTTGGTAACAGAACCCTAATGTTTTAGTTTTTATGGAAGAGCGTAGAGATGCGATCGAAGATGATAACGACGGTGGTTTTGATAATTTTGTAAGATTTTATGAAACTTAGAGTTAGTATGTTGACTTTGAGATTTGTACATGTCATTCAAGTTTCTATGTGTTTTTTTTAACAAGCAGCGTTAAGGGTTTACGTGGTTCGTTGGGCAAAACAACAATCAAGCAAAAGCTAAATCGAATTGAGGGGTGAAGACGTTGTAGATAGAGGCCATTTCTCATCCTACTTTGCCTTTTTCTAAAGAGAGTGGGAATGTGAGGGTGAGGAAAGAGAAAAATGAAATGAAGAGATTTTTTTTTTTTTTTTTATTTACCAGAAGTTTCTATGTTTTCCTTATACAAATTTATAGTTGTAAATTTATATTAATAAATGATTATTGTAAATTTCTATTAATATAATGTAATAAAGTCAGTAGCATTAAAAAAATGATTTTTAAGACAAGTATAATTTATTTTATATTGTGGATACATTACTTTTAATAATTTTAATTTAATAATATTATACCTTTTTTGAAAGGAGCCAGGGTGGCATTTTATTCAAAGTAATGCGAGATTTGTGCTGGTGGGTTCGCATCCCAGTACATAGCTGAAGTTTGACTAATAACTGAAGTAGCTAAAGCATGTGCTAAATAGTTCTCTGATCTAGGAACAAAAACAACTAAACAAGAATGTAAAGAATTAATTAAATTCCTGCAACCATCTATTGCGTAGCCAACATATGATCGATCGGTATGTGCTGAAGTAGTTAGATATTGTTTGACCGTTAAACAGTCCGTGAGTAGTTCCAAGTTTTCCTCTCCACGATTCTTGAGCCAAGACAGAGCTTCCTTGCATGCAAATGCTTCCGCCATAAGAGACGAGAAACATGTTGAAAGTGAAGAAACATAGGCAGAGATATATTGTCCGTTTCCATCCAAAAGAACTGCACCTACCGAGGCCGTATTTGTGGCATGGTGATAACTCGCATCCACATAGCACCTGCGAGTGAGTTGCCCCGGCGGATGAAGCGGTACCGGGTGTACAGCAGGCGTGGCCGTGAGTGCATTGGTGTGTGGCGGTGCGGCATTGCATTTGGTTTCACGGTGCACGGCGCACCATGCTTGCATCGTGATGGTGGCCGTTCTTAGCGTCTTTTTCGGCATTGGCATGTAGGCGTCCCAAACGGCATTGTTTCTTGCTCTCCAAATATGATATAAGATTGCAGCTGCATACACCAGACCATCAGTGTCTAAATTATTCAAAATCATATTAAACCATTCATTAAAAATATTCGTCTGGACAACAGGGATTGGGAGGCTAGCTTGCCCCCATACTGCCTTGGCATAGTCACACGTGACCAGGGCATGCATGGTGTCTTCATATATCATTCCACACATAGCACAATTGGACTCAATATCAACTCTCTTGTTTCGCAGATTCATAGTAGTGGGGAGAATGTCACTCAAGGCTCTCCATAGAAATGTTTTCCATTTTGGGGGGATTTTGAGCTTCCATAGCACTTGCCATTTATTAAACGGTGTAACCGTATTATCATACCTGCCAACAATACACTTATATCCACTTTTCACAGAATATAATCCTCTTGGATCATCATGCCAATACCATGTGTCTTCATACTCTGGTGATACAGGAATTTTCATTATTCTGGGTACATCTTCTGGCACAAAAATATCTGTTAAAATGGAAGTATCCCATGTCCCGTTATCCTGATCAATTAAGCCAAAAACTCGTGCATTAGCCAGTTGTGGTGGCATTTCTGTTTGAATCATTGGATCCTGCTCATCCTGTAGCTAGGGATGATCCCATATTCTTGTATCCTTACCATTCCCTATCCTCCGCCGCACACCAGTACAAACCATGCTTTTTGCTGCCATAATACTTCGCCAACAAAAGCTTGGATTATTCCCAAGATATGCCTCTGAGAAAGTGTCTTTTGGATAATACCTGGCCTTATAAACACGTGCCACTAGGGATTCTGGCTTTGTGAGTAAACGTCATGCCTGCTTCCCCAACATTGATAAATTAAATGCCCTGAGTTCCTTAAAGCCCAAACCCCCATACTTCTTAGGGATGCATAATTTGTCCCATGCCTTCCAATGTATTCCCTGATTAGTGCCTGAGTTCCACCAATACCTATTCATGGTCCTCTCAATTGAAGAAACAACATTCATAGGGAGTAAAAAAACACTCATTGAGAAGGTAGGCATAGATTGAGCCACACTTTTCAATAATATTTCCTTAACAGCCTGAGAGAGCAGCTTCTTATTCCATGAACCAATTCTCTGTTTAATATTTTCCTCAATATACGAGAAAGGTGCCTTTCGATTTTTACCAATAAAAGACGGGAGCCCAAGATATTTACCAAAATTCGGAGCTTGCAACACCCCCAGTTCCTGCGCCACCATGTCTCTATTCTCCTCAGTAGTATTTTTGCTATAGCAAATACTAGATTTATGATAGTTTACTGCTTGTCCTGACAACTTCTCATATGCCGTTAGGCATCCTTTTATCACTCCTGCTTCCTACAAATTGGCTTTAAAAAATAACAGACTGTCATCCGCAAAGAAAAGATGGGATATTGGGGGAGCTCCCCGAGTCACTCTACATCCATGAATTCTATTATTGAATTGTGCCTGTTGTAACATTATAGAGAGTCCCTCTGCACATATAATAAATAGATACGGAGACAATGGGTCTCCCTGCCTCAAGCCACGGGTAGGTGCCACCGAATCAGTACGAGAGCCATTAATCAAAAACCTGTACGATACAGTAGACACACATAACATAATCAAATCCACCCATTTTGTATCAAAACCCATGGCCACAAGCATCCCATGTAAGAACGACCACTCCATACGGTCATACGCCTTTGCCATATCTAATTTTAGGGCAGCCCATCCAACAGCAGCACACTGTTTCCTGTGCAAAAAATGGCCAACCTCCGATGCTATCAATATATTATCAGTTATAAGCCTATCGGGTATAAACGCACTTTGGGATTCTGATATAATCTCATCCATCAAGGGTTTCATTCTATTAGTCATAACCTTTGCCATTACCCTATATATCACATTGCTCAAAGCAATTGGCCTGAGATCAGATACTCTTTCCGGACTTTGTTTCTTTGGGATCAATACCACATCTGTTTCATTCAAAGTTGCTGGGAAGCTGCAATTATCCAAACAATTGACAATAAAGGATGAAATATCCCCCCCTACCACATCCCAAAAATGTTGATAGAAGCCTGGATTCATTCCATCCGGGCCTGGTGCCTTATCAGGATACATAGAAAAAAGAGCAGCCTTGACCTCATCATTAGTGAATGGCCGAATTAAGGACTCATTTTGTGCCAGAGTGACACGTGGGGTAATACTGTTAAAGAAATTTTCCCCATTCTCCGGGTTTCCCGAGGCAAAAATATTTTGGAAGTACTGCAAAACAAACCCCCTCATGGGTTCACCTTCCACCCAATCCCCATTATCATTCATAAGCTTATCAATATTATTTTTCTTTCTACGATGAGAGGCATACCTGTGAAAGAATTTTGTATTGGCATCGGCACCCTTGAGCCAGTGTTGCTTAGCTCGTTGTCTCCAGAATGCATCCTCCTGTGTCTCTGTTCGGCATAAACGTTCCTCCAAAGATCGGAACTCAGCCAACGAGGCTGGATCCGTTTTTCCTCTCAACCGCAGCTGTTCTTTTCGCAAATTCATAATTTGCTCCCCGAACATATGAAACCTGTCACCCCCCCACCGAGATAGCCGAGAGCCACAGAATTTTATGCAATCCTGCAGTCCACGGTCCTTTCCTTCATTCCATGCCTTTTCCACAACACTCCGACATCTCTCATCATACAACCATGCATTCTCGAAACGGAAGCCCCTCTTACTAGCCCCACCCCTCCCTACGGATTCATGGATGCTTAGAAAGAGAGCCGAATGATTCGACTTGCGAGTTAATAGATTAGATACTCTGGCTCCTGCAACAATCTCTCGCCACTCATCCGAAGCCAACACTTTATCCAAACGTTCCTCTATCCAGTCAGCCGTACCTTTTCCCCTTTCCCACGTAAACGGATATCCCTGCATAGCCATCTGAGATAGGCCACACTCCTCAATAGTATCCCCAAAACCGCGTAGGAGCCTATTAGGGTGTGGATTTCCTCCTCGTTTCTCGTGCTGAAACAGAAGATCATTAAAATCCCCAACTACCACCCAAGGCAGGTTAGACTTGGTAGCCAAAGATCGTAACTTTCCCCATGATTCCTCACGTCTGGGCCGCTGAGCCAAACCATAAAAACCAGTCATTCGCCATTTAGGGAAGCCATGCATACTGACCTCAATATCCACATGATTATCTGAATAGCTGAGTAGACTAGCTGTATTATTACTCCGCCACAACAACGCTATACCACCCTTCACACCATCACTATCCACACAGAAAAGACCATCAAAACCTAACTTGACACGTAAACGTTCAGCATGTGACCGATCGACCATAGTTTCCATCAAAAAAATAAAGTCGGGTTTCTTACGGGACACAAAGTCCAGAACTTCACGAACTGTCCGTGGATTACCCAAGCCACGGCAGTTCCAGCTAAGGGTACTCATTGGGTCGGGCGGGTCTGGGAACCAGTACCCGCCTGTTGCAAGTTTTTTGACTGCTCTGTCATGACAACATCCACCCCCACATTCCCCCGCCCACCATCATCCCCCATCTCACGGCGCCGCTTAGACACGGCCACCAGCTCCGCCTCCCTGGCGTTACCGGCCCGACTAGCTTCCGCCGGCGCTCCAACACCCGACGCCACATCCGCCATCTGCCTCGCCACCATCTGCCGGCCGGTTGGCAATAACCAGCTCCCTCCGACCGGTCGAGGACCACGAGACCCCCCCCCCCCCCCTCGCCTTCAGTTCCCGGCCATACAAATATTCCCCCACCGGTAATGCCGAATCCCTCGCCCCGCGACAGAATTTGTATGAATGTCCCAAAAGTCCACAAAAATAGCAATATGTGTGCAGGCGTTCATACTTAAAGTTCACCCAGCAACTTGTCTTATCCCGTTTAATAAAATTCATGCGCCTCCTCAAGGGTTTGTCAACAGCCAACGAAACCCTAATTCGATGAAAAATCTTCCACGGTGCATTATCAAAACGGTCATCCACCTTGACAAACTTTCCCAAGAAATTTCCAATCTGTTCTAATATCACAGCAGACGCATACCCCTTCGGCAACCCATGGAGTTGTATCCATAAATCCACCGAATCAAGTTCAACATCACCCGGCGGCATTCCATCCGGAACCAGCTTGCATACTAAAGTGCTATTATCAAACGACCAAGGACCATCATTCAGAACACGCTGCATATCCGTCACATGATGAAAGATAAATAAGAAACGACCCGGCTCCACCTCCGTTGCCTCAACACCACTGACCGGTTGCCATACAGATGCCATAACCTGGCTCATAAACTCCAGTTTAACCAGCTTCCGTGTTAAGAAACGTCCAACCACCGCCCATTCCTCCTCCACGGTGTCGGTTCCACCACTGCCGTCGGCTGCTTCCATCGCCGGCATAAAAGCCGCGGCCTCCTCCTCCAAAACAAGATCAGCCCATCTCGCCGTCAAACCTGCTACGCCGCTACTGCTGTTGTTCGCTGCCATGCTCGCACAAATTGCCGTCAGAGAAGTTAGATGATAAACCAGATAGAAAGTCCGTACGTGAAAGTCGAGATATCGACAAGAAACCCTAGAGAGAACTAGGTAGAGAGAAACCCACGATTCTTAAAAGAGTTGTATTCATTTTTTAATAATAATAATAATAATATTATTATACCTTAATTATAAAAATTCTACCTAATAATTTTAGTATTAAATGTCATACAATAATTACCATAAACATAAACAATGTTTAATAATTGCCAAATTCTATTAGGCAATAAAAATTACTATTTATAAAATCTTTTGTAATATGGACACATTATTTTTAATTATTTAGATTTAATAATATTATATCTTATGTATAAAAATTCAAAATAATACTTTTAGTACTATTGAATATTAATTGACTAACAATTATCTTAATTAATAAGGCAATTAATAGGTATTTAGATTTAAAAAAATTTCAAATATATGAATTATACATAGTAGCATGAAATCAATTAGTAAGACAATTATATTAGGTAATCTAATAAATAATTTACTTTTAAAATTATATCACCTCTTTAATAATGAATATTTTCTTAAAGTATATACATAGACTATGGTTATCAATATAAAATTAAAAGTATATATATATATATATATATATATATATATATATATATATATTATATATAATGTATAATATTATTAGTACAAAATAAATTATACTTGCCTTAATAATTAAATATTAATATTATTGCCTAATAATTATATATTGTCACCTTTTTCAGTGTAATTATTATGATAATTTATATACATATATATTTTTTACTTAATGTATAATATTATTGGCTTGAATTAAATTATACTTACTTTAATATATAATTAATTTTTAATATAATTTCCTTATTTTTATTAAAGGTAATTATTCTGATGCACAAATATTATTTTCTTATTTTTAATATAATTTCCTTATTTTTATTAATTAGTACAAATATTATAATTAATATAATTAATATAATTAATGAAATTATTACGTAATTGCCACAATATTTGATAATTATAATTAATATTATTAATGAAATTGAGAAATATAAGATTTCTTCCATAAAAATCTTTGTGGCAATTTCTTCCATATAAGAAAATGCATCGGATTAGAGTTTAAATTTATTCATACAAAATTTAGAATTTATATATATATATATATATATATTATAAAAATAATCAAATGTTAATGCTAATAATATTAATAATAATAATTTTAAAATCAGAATTATTACCCTAATACTTAATTTATAATTCTGATTTTAAAATTATTATTATTAATATTATTAACATTAACATTTGATTAGTTTTATAAAATATATATATATATATATATATATATATATATATATATATATATATATATATATATATATAATGTATAATATTATTAGTACAAAATAAATTATATTTGCCTTAATAATTAAATATTAATATTATTGCCTAATAATTATATATTGTCACCTTTTCAGTGTAATTATTATGGTAATTTATATACATATATATTTTTTACTTAATGTATAATATTATTGGCTTGAATTAAATTATACTTAGTTTAATATATAATTAATTTTTAATATAATTTCCTTATTTTTATTAAAGGTAATTATTCTGATGCACAAATATTATTTCCTTATTTTTAATATAATTTCCTTATTTTTATTAAAGGTAATTATTCTGATGCACAAATATTATTTCCTTATTTTTAATATAATTTTCTTATTTTTATTAATTAGTAAAAATATTATAATTAATATAATTAATGAAATTATTAGGTAATTGCCACAATATTTGATAATTATAATTAATATTATTAATGAAATTGAGAAATATAAGATTTCTTCCATAGAAATATTTGTGGCAATTTTATTAAATTATAATTAATAAAATATGAAATATAATTAAAGAAATGAAATTATTAAATAAACAAAACATGAATATTTCTAATCATACATAGTTTAAATTCAACAATAAATGTATTTTAGTTTTTCAGTTCGGAACATGAACCGGCCATTCCAGTTCGCGATTTTAATAAACTCTAAATATCGCGTTTTGATTATAAATTGTAATTGGAATATTTTGGTTTGGTTACTATAGTATCTGGTTTGAACCAAATTATAGTAATAATTTATTGGAGAATAAAAATAAATAAAATATTTATTTTAAGGGTAAATATGTCCATTTAACATTTCAGGGGGAAAAAGAGCCACTTAAATAATTGAGGGGGAAAAAATGCTATAAGTATATAACATAGGGGGGAAAAGTGTCATTTTCCCAATCAGAATTATAAATTAAGTATTAGGGTAATAATTAATCTATATTATTATTATTATTATTATTATTATTACTATATAAAAACAAAATCATCCCTTCAAAAAAAAATAAAAATCATCCTATTTCATTTTTCCGCCTAAACTTTTGTATTAAAGCTTATTTGGTAAGTAAATGTCAAATGGAAATTAAATAAAATCTATTAATTGGTAATATTACATAATTGGTAATATTATGTATGGTATTATATTCTATAATATAATTGATAATATTATTGTTCAAGTATAATAAAAATCCTATGTAATAATGTAATAATAATAATAAAATAAAATTAAAAATAAAATAAAAATTATAACAATAACAACAACAACAACAACAACAACAATAATAATAATAATAATAATAATAATAATAATAATAATAATAACAATAACAACAACAACAACAACAAATTTAATAATCCAAACAAAACTATATACAAAATTAAATTAAAATTAAAAAAAATATATAGGAAGAAGACAAAGGTGGCTCCCATTTGTAAATGATGTGTGATCATTTTGATTCCACATTGAAAATGTTTGGAAAGATGAGCTCTTAAACTTCTCTATATAAGAGGAGCATTTACAAACATATAATTGCTTGCCCATCAATGTGGGCAAGTATTGAGAAGTCCAAAGGTTTTTTTTTTTCAATTTTTTTTATTTATTTTAGTACTATTGACCTGACAAATTATGTTGTGGATTTGTGTCCACCTTGCAAGGTAGACACGGTTCAAAAATTGTTCATAATTATTAGTATATATTTAAAAAACTATGAACATATAGTTCTATAATTATAAACATAGTGTTGTGAACATAATTATGAACATATAGTTATGTAATATGAATATAGAGATTCAATAATTGTGAATATGAAGTTAAAAAAATTATACTTATGAATATGAAGTTCAAAAGTTATGAATATATAGCTTTATAATAATGAACATATAGTTTAGTAATTATAAACATAGAACTGTGTCCACCTTGCAAGGTGGACACGGTTTCACAGCATAACTATTCGATTAACCCTGTTACATGTAAACATTCTCAACCTATTGAAGCCCAATGTGTCAAAAAGGCTCTTATTTAAGAAACCTTATCTTAATTGCTTCTTATTTTAGTTTTTTTTTTTTTTTTTTTTAAATTTATTAGGGGGTTTGAGAAAGATTAACTCAAAATGTATATAAGTTGTTTTAGTTTTTAGCAGTTTGGAGCAAATTGCTAAGTTATTAAATAGTATTTTTGGTGTTTTGATTAAATATAAAATGTTAAACAGACGAATTTCTTAAAATTTTGGCAAATTTGCCAAATAATCAAATTACAATAACAACAACAACAACAACAACAACAACAACAACAACAATAATAATAATAATAATAATAATAATAATAATAATCCAAAAAAAAACTATACACAAAATAAAATTAAAATTAACAAAAAAAAATAAAATAAAACACAAAGGCGAGCTACCGGCTCCCTTTGTAAATTATGTCGGATCATTTTGATCCCACATTTAAAATGTTTGAAAAGAGAGAGCTCCTCTATATAAGAGGAGCAACGATCATCTTATAAACATAATTGCTTGCCCATCAATGTGGGCAAGTATTGAGAAGTCAAAAGGTTCTTATTTTTTTTTGAACGCTACTAGCTCTATTACATTGTAGTATCTGTTCATATACTTTCTCAACCTACTGAAACACAAAGAGCTAATAACGCCTCCACTGAGGCTTGAACTCACAACCTTCCTAATGGAAGTCCAACCTGGGTACCATTGGACCACATAGTCCTGGTAAGCTTCCAAAAGGTTCTTATTTAATAAGCTTTAACTTTGTCTTCTTATTTTAGTTATTTATTTATTTATTTATTATTAGTGGGGGTTGTTGAAGATTAACCCAAAATGTATGTGTTGTATTAGTTTTTAGCAGTTTGGAGCAAATTACTGAGTTATTATATAATATATTTTGGTGTTTTGATTAAAGTTACAATGTTAAAATGACGAATTTATTAAAATTTTGACAAATTTATGAACAATCAAATTACAAATAATAATAATAATAATAATAATAATAATAATAATAATAATAATAATAATAATAATAATAATAATCCAAACAAAACGATATGCAAAGTAAAATTAAATTTAAAATTAAAAATAATAAGAAGAAGACAAAAGGGAGCCATGGGCTTCCTTTGTAAATGATGCTGGATCAATTTGATCCCACAGATGAGCTCTTGAGCTCCTCTATATAAGAGGAGCATTGCTCCTCTTACAAACATAATTGTTTGACCATCAGGGCAAGTATTGAGAAATTCAAAGGCTCCTATTTTATTTTTGAGTACTATTGACCCGACAAATTATGTTGTGAAACCGTGTCCACCTTGCATGGTAGACACGGTTCTAAAATTGTTCATAATTATGAATATATAGTTCTATAATTATGAACATAGTGTTGTGAACATAATTATGAACATATAGTTATGTAATTATGAATATAGAGATTCAATAATTGTGAACATGAAGTTCAAATTAAAAATTATGAATATATAGCTTTATAACTATGGACATATAATTAAGTAATTATGAACATATAGTTTTGTAATTGTGAAAATAGAGTTCAATAATTATGAATACGAAGTTCAAAGATTATGAATATATAGCTTTATAATTATGAACATATAGTTCAGTAATTATTAACAAAGAATTGTGTTCACCTTGCAGGTGGACACGGTTCCACATCATAACTATTCGATTGACCCTGTTACATATAATATCTGTTCATATAAACTTTCTCAACCTATTGAAGCTCAACGAGTCAAAAGGCTCTTATTTAATAAACCTTATCTTAGTGACTTCTTATTTGAGTTTTTTTTTTTAAATTTTTTTTTCTAATTTATTAGGGGGTTTGGGAAAGATTAACCCAAAATGTATATGTATTGTTTTAGTTTTTAGCAGTTTGGAGCAAATTGCTAAGTTATTAAATAATATTTTTGGTGTTTTGATTAAATATAAAATGTTAAACATGCGAATTTGTTAAAATTTTGTCAAATTTGCCAAATAATCAAATTACAACAACGGCATGACAATAACAACAACAACAACAACAACAACAACAACAACAACAATAATAATAATAATAATAATAATAATAATAATCTAAATAAAACTATATACAAAATAAAATTAAAATTAACAAAAAAAAAAAAAAGACAAAGGGGAGTCACGGGCTCCCTTTGTAAATGATATGTGATTATTTTGATCCCACATTGAAAATGTTTGAAAAGATGAGCTCTTGAGCTCCTCTATATAAGAGGTACACACATAATTGTTTGCCCATCAATGTTGCAAGTATTGAGAAGTTAAAATGTTCTTATTTAAGAAACATTAGCTTTGTATTCTTATTTTAGTTTTATTTATTTATCCATTATTTATTATTTATTTATTATTAGTGGGTTGGGAAAGATTAATCCAAAATGTATGTGTTGTTTTAGTTTGTATGCAGTTTAGAGCAAATTACTGAGTTATTAAATAATATTTTTGGTGTTTTGATTAAAGATAAATTTCTAAAATGACGAATTTGTTAAAATTTTGGTGAATTTGTCAATCTCAATTTTTTTTTTAAATCGTCAATATAATAATAATAATAATAATAATAATAATAATAATAATAATAATAATAATAATAATAATAATAATAATCCAAACAAAATGATATACAAATTAAAATTACAATTAAAATTGGAAAAAAAAAAAGAAGAATGATGTGGGATCATTTTAATCTCACATTGAAAATGTTTGGAAAGATGAGCTCTTGAAAATGTTTACAAACATAATTGCTTGCTCATCAATGTGGGCAAGTAGTGAGAAGTCCAAAGTGTTTTTTATTTTTTTTATTATTTTTTATTTTTTTTTATTTTTTTTGTTTAGAAGTAAAGGAAAATTAAAAATAGAAAGAAAATATTTCAATAATAATATTTTACACCACCAAGTAGAAAAGACATATTTTTAAAAATAGTAAATGTAAATTAAAAATGGAACGAAAATATTTCATTAATAATATTCTACATCATTAAATTAAAATGTAACAGAAATTAGGTAAAAATATCAATACATCTATATTCTAATTGACTAATTGACTGAAAATAAAAAAATAATTGACTGAAAATGAATCTAATATTACTAATTGACTGTAAATATAAAAGGAAATGAATATTAATAATTGACTACAAATAAAAATTGCTCCATAATTGACTAAAAAAAAAAAGAAATGGTCAGATCATTGCATTTTAATTCAAAATGGAATGAAAATTAAATATTGGAAGAAAATATTTCAATAATAATATTCTACATTATCAATAGTAAATGCATATTTTAAACAATAGCAAAGGTAAATTAAAGGTGAAACGAAAATATTTCAATAATAATATCTACATCATCAATTAAAAATAGAACGAAAATTAGTTAAAAATATCACTGCATTTGATATTCTAATTGATTAATTGACTGAAAATAAAAAAAGAATAACTAATTGAGTAATATTCTACCATTATATATTTTAATCCAAGTAATCCGTCCTGATGGATTGAATGTGTTAGATCTAGACGAAGATGAACAAGATTGTGTTGTCACTATCAATGTCGTCTACAAAGAGGTTTCAATAATGTGTAAATATAATTGGCGATATTAACTTTTTTTAAAATGAAAAAATTGTTATATATCTAGACAAATATAACTGAGTTGTTAGAGAACGAGCACATTTGCCTAATTTATGAAAATTCTAAATAATGATAAATAAAATCTTCAAAGTTATAGCACCATATGCGTACATCTAGACATTAGCTATTAATTTGAGTAATTATTTGCACAAATTCAAGCAATGATAACATCAAAATATATAAACGATCCAAACCATATCTTTAATTGCACTATATAATATTTGATGTTCTAATTTAAATAATTATATATTGATTCATATATTCTTAATATATTACAACAAATTCATTCCGTGCATCGCACGGGTGCAAATACTAGTATATATTAAAGCAAAATGGTTGGCACAAAACTTTTCCCCGCAAAACGTAGGGGCATTTCTGCAATATCATCCATTATTATTATTATTATTATTATTATTATTATTATTATTATTATTATTATTATTATTATTATTATTATTATTATTATTATTATTATTATTATTATTATTATGCAATCCAATTAATATGCCATTATTTACCTATTGATTACGCTCCAATTTTTATTTGACTCATATTGTTCTGGCGGACAATCCTCTCCATAATTAATGACACTCCTGAGTTATATACTTATAGCACTTACCCCCCCCCCCCCCCCCCCCCCTCAATTATTTAGATAAGCACATTAGTCCCTTCAATTATTCTAAAAGTGGTGGTTTTTCCCCCTAATATATTAAATTGACATTTATACCCTTAAAATAAACATTTTATTTATTTTACTTCTCCAACAAATTATTGCGTATACGTAGGGATGACCACGATTCGGTTCGAACTGAATCGGACACTATAGCAATTGAACTAAAAGTTTTCGGTTATGATTCAGATCTAGAACCCAAAAATTATGAATCAAAAAAATTGGATCCTGAACCGTGAACTGGCGGTTCCGGACCCGATTCGCGATTTTGAACCGTTTTTATTTTAAAATTTTATTTTTATTTTAAAAATAGTCTACATTCAACAATAAATGTATTTTATTTTTTCAGTTCGGAACATGAACCGTCCGTTCCGGGATTTTAATAAACTCTAAATATCGAGTTTCGATTCTAAATTGTAATTGAAATATTTCGGTTTGGTTGCTATAGTGTTTGTTTGGTTTGAACCAAATTATGGTCATAATTTGTTGGAGAAGAAAAATAAATAAAATATTTATTTTAAGGGTAAATATGTTCATTTAACATTTTAGGAGAAAAAACAGCCACTTGAATAATTAAGGGGGGAAAAGTGCTATAAGTATATAACCCAGGGGAAAAAAATGCCATTTTCCCTTAGTATTAATCTCCTTTTCTATTTTCCTTTTAAGCTAATAATTTATATCCAAAATTATAGTACATTTATTTTAATTTCGTTTCCTTTTCTATTTTTCCTACTTTTACTCCTAACAAATTATTAGTATTACTCTCCTTTTATTTTTTCCTTTTTACTGATAATTAACCTTATTATTACTACTACTATTATTATTAACTGAATCCCGTTTTCATTTCTTTTTTTTTTTTTTTCCTTTTCTACTGCTAATATTATTAGTATTATTATTATTATAGTAATAATAATTCATTATTATAGTATAATATTTTAAATTAAATTACCCTATAATTTAATATTACAAATGATCATCCTTAATTAAATTAAATCATCTTTAATTAAATAATTTAAATTAAATCAGCCTATATATTTAGTGTTACAAATAATAATCCTTAATTAAATTAAATCATCATGAATTAAATCATTTAAATTAAATCAGCCTATATATTTAGTATTACAAATTACAAATAATCATCCTTAATTAAATTAAATTATCCTTAATTAAATTATTTAAATTAAACCAATCTTAATTAAATCAATTCTTAATACAAAACGTAAAATCAGCCTTAATAACAACACAGAAATCCAGAATCATCCTATTAGCCAATTATTATTACAATAATTACTATTACTATTTACTATAATAATAATAATAATAATAATAATAATAATAATAATAATAATAATAATAATAATAATAATAATAATAAAATCAAATGAAACAGACTTGAAGAATCAAACAGGTAAATTACCATTACTATTAGTCTTTGTATTTAGTATTTCATAATTAAATCAAATCATCCTTAGTTTGCATCCTTGAGTACATAATTTAGAACACAAATTATTCATTTGTAATTCATTTGCACAAATTCATAGTTATAAATACCCCATTGGTCATGCTTCTCATTCATTTGCAATCCTCTTCCTATTCTTTTCATACGCTAAACTTTTCAACTTTTCAATATGGCTTACACCTTCAATCTACTTAACCAAATCACCGCTACCTCCACGAATTGGGCGATACAAGTTCGTCTAATCCGAATGTACGAGTCAACATTCAACAATAAGGAAGTCCTATTTAAAGTGCAAGTGAAATCTGACCAGCGGCATAATTATCGTGGCCCTTTCACAGTAATGAAACTCAACTGTGATGCAACACTGATCTCAAAGGTCCGCGAGTCTTTGATGCGAGAGAATCAGGTTATTTATAACATTTAATTATTTACATATTTGAAACTCCAATTTTACTTTTTTTTTTTAAAAAAAAAAATACACATTGAGAATTTCAATCATAATTAATTACACATGAATTGGATATTTGTTCAAAATTACACAACATGCAAGACAACCACATAAATGTAATATTCCCCCATGATTAATTTAGTAATCACTATATTTATCAATTTATGTTTATTTGTTTAATTTGAATCATATTTAATTTGTGTTTGTTAATATTGTTTTCAAGGATTTGTCTTCTGGAGATGAGGTCACTACACCTGTAAAGAAAAAATCCAAGTATGACGGTGAAATTGATGCTGATGAAGTTGAACCACTCAAGCGTTCAGTGAAACATTCTTTGAATGATCAGTATTCTACTAATGTTGTGGGAAAGAAGATTAAGGCGGTTGTGAAAGAAGAGAAGCTTTGATTACAAATAGTATAACCAATGCATCCTACTTCTTTAATTTCATTGTAATTTCATTTTCAGTATTGCTTATATTTTGTTTTCAAACAGACTTTTGAATCTGCTACTATGTGTCAACATTTTGTTTTCAATTTCTGACTATACAAATAAAATGGCTTTTTAAATTTCATTCTAATTATGCATTATATGTTTCTGTGTAATTTTATAATTTCATTTATTATTATTATTATTATTTTTTGAAAACTTGCAGTTTCATTTTAGTTACATAGAAAGTAATAATTATTAAACAAAATAATGATTGCATTATATCTCTAATTTGATTGCAAAATTAAACAAAATATGTAATAATTATTATTAGGTACGGTAGCTTGGAATATTTTCAAATTTAGTTCGTTAAACTTAGATCATCTACCGAACAAAAATTACAGTTGAATACTATAATAATAATAATAATAATAATAATAATAATAATAATAATAATAATAATAATAATAATAATAATAATAATAATAATAATAATAATAATAATAATAATAATAATAATAATAACGAATTAGTCAATTTATAAATGTTACTATTATAGCAATAGCAATTATTATAGTATTTCAATTAAATTAAATCACTCTATATATTTAGTATTACAAACAAATGATCATCCTTAATTTTAATTTTTTTTGAACGCAACTCTATTACAATGTAGTATCTGTCCATAACTACTTTCTCAACCTATTAAAACACAAAGAGCCAATAACACCTCTACTAAGACTCAAACTCACAACCTCTCATATGGGAATCCAACCCGGGTGCCATTACACCACAAGGTCTTGGCAAATCATCCTTAATTAAATCATTTAAATTAAATCAGCCTATATATTTAGTATTACAAATAATCATCCTTAATTACAAATAATCATCCTTAATTAAATTAAATCATTTAAATTAAAAATCAGACTATATATTTAGTATTACAAATAATCATCCTTAACTAAATTAAATCATCCTTAATTAAATTATTTAAATTAAATCAACCTTAATTAAATCAATCTTTAATACAAAACATAAAATAAGCCTTAATAATAACACAGAAACGTGGAATCATCCTATTAGCCAATTATTATTACTATAATTACTATTACTATTTACTATAATATTAACAACAACAACAACAACAATAATAATAATACTAATAATAATAATAATAATAACAATAATAATACTATAATAACGAATTAGCATTACAAAACGAATTATTCACATAAAGAAACGTGAAATCATGCATCCTATTAACCTTAACGAATTATTATTACTATAATTACTATGCACGTGTAATTCATGGTATTTAGTATGCATGGCAATTATTATTCATCTGTTACTATGCACGGGAGTCATGCAATAGCTATTAATATTAGTATTTAGTATCTCATAATTAAATTAAATCATCGATCCTTGGTTTGCATCCTTGATTACATAATTTGGGACGCAAATTATTCATTTGTAATTCATTTCTACAAATTCATAGTTATAAATACCTCATTGGGTGAGGATTTATTTGGTTTCTATTTATTTTTAGTGCAACATTTTCCAACACAAAACAGAAAGGATAAGCATTGCGATTATAGACCATGAGGAAGATTACATCTTCATGCACAATTGGGTCAAAGAGGAAACATTATCATCAAAACAAATGTATTTCTCCTTTCAAAACAAAGGTATTATCATCAAAACAAAGGTAATCACCAAGTTAGCAGACCGTGTAATTGAAGCTGAGTTAATAGATGGTGCTAACAAAGGAACAAAAGTGTTGATCCCCAGAATGTCAATGTCACCATCTGATACCAGGTTGCCATTCAAGTTTCAACGAAGAAATTCCCATTGATGTTATCATATGCAATGACTATTAACAAAAGTCAAGGTCAAACATTGTCACATGTAGGATTGTTACTTAAAAAACCAGTTTTTGTTCATGGTCAGTTGTACGTGGCTGCTTCTCGAGTTAACAACCCAGGTGGTCTTAAAATATTGATTGCTAAGAACTCAAGTTCCTCTATTACATCAACAACCAACGTGGTATACCACGAAGTTTTCAATAATTTGTAATTTTGTCACTCTTATTTTTCTATATTATTGTATGTTAAAGTAATTTCTTTATTGTTTCTATTTTCCATTTTATATTCCTGTTCCAACTTTTTATATATTACATCATCTCTTAAAATTTTTCACACAATAAGATGAAGTGATGAACAATATTCATCCCGTGCATCGCACGGGTATCATACTAGTTAAATAAATGAACAATCAATTGCAAATATCTATAAAAATAGGGGATATTTTATAGATATCTCTCTATAAATTTATAATAATGTAATATACTTTTACCAACCTAGCTCTCTCAATAATAAATACATCATTAATTGCAACCACATCACCCTTTCAAATAAAAATTACCTAAAAAGTATTTTTTTTTAAAAAAATAAAAAAGCTAATTCATTAATTATACGATGAAAAGTTTACAAAATAGAATGATAAAACATTCTTACAATCAGACATTCATTACCTTAGTGGGATTTTAGTTATTTCCCTAGTTTTGAGGATACTATATAGGTTGTACGATGGAGAGATGGCTACCAGAAGGATGGAGATGTATCGTGTACCTTTTCTGCTAGTTTTCTCTCTCTCCAGCAGGGGCGGATCCAGAAACTTTTACCAATGGGGACGAAATATAACAAAAGAAATAGTTTGAAGGAAAAAAAACACTTAAAAGTATGACCATAAATATTGTTGGTTATGTGCGAAAAATAAAACACATCAAAATTTTTTAAAGATATTCACAACAAAATATGAAACATAATTAATTTGATAAAATAATTGAAATAGAAAACACATTATTATTATTATTATTATTATTATTATTATTATTATTATTATTATTATTATTATTATTATTATTATTATTATTATTATTATTATTATTATTATTATTATTATTATTATTATATATAGATGTGTAAATCTCACCATTAATTAATATTTATAAGTCATTAAAAAATTGTGTGTTGAATAAAACCATACGACAGGATTCAAACATTGGCCATTCTTAAAGCTAATCACATGATTTATCACCTAATCTAACCATCTCTTATTAACTTTTATCTATTTTTTATACTTATCCTAAAACATGTACTATACATATATATAGACATTTTGCCCATGAATATAAATAAATAAATAAATAAATAAATATATATATATATATATATATATATATATATATATATATATATATGCCTCCCTGAATAGACATTTTGCCCACCATACGAGACTTGAGCTATTGTATGCCTCCAACAATACGAGACTTGAGCTATTTTCAATTTACTTGTTGCTACTAACTTGTCTCACCCCAAGGGCAGCTTGTAGAGGAGTCATACTGTCATATGGAACCTGCAACTCAGCAAAGACAATAAAAATGAAGAAGGCATTACGGAAGATACTAATTTAAGAAACTTTTCAAGATAGCCACTCAATCTAAGTCTGAGAAATACTTCAGTTAGACTATGCAAGAAAATGGAGAAGACATTAGGGAAGATAAAATCATATTCGACTCTATAATCAGGATATCATGTGTTAATATCAAACTCTATGGACAGTATAACATCTAGAACTTTTAGAAAAAAGTGTGAAGTGTTTAGGTCAAAAAGTAATATAAAGCAATTTTGATTGCATAACGATTCTTTCTCCCCCAACGTATTTACGTCAGTATAACTATAGTAAGATTTGCTCATATATGCTGATCTAAATGAAAAGTAACAGCTTTCCAAAAAAATGAAAAGTAACAACTAGAATAGCAGGACAACATAGAGGCATTTGAAGGGAAGCCTCCAATGTAGAAACATGTATATTCCAATGTAGAATGACCAATGTTGGAAAGCACAATGACCATTTTGCTAAACTTGACATGCATTATTGAGGCACTGGATATAAAAGAAACACAAAAGAATTGAATCTCCATATTAGACCTTCTTAAAAGCCCCATCAGCTTCCTTGCATGCAGATTCTAATCTCCCGCACAAATTTTAATGTTCTCAATTTAAGTAGACAGGTAATTTCCCTGCTCACTCCAATCTAAGACAAGTATTTTGCCTAGCTTTGCAAAAGAAATATACATTAAAATTCCAATAGTAATGACAATTAACTGATCTCATAAACTAATAATCAGCATCTTGTGAACCCACACAAGTACAAAAGCTTAAAGTTTTAAAAGGAATTAAAACTTACATCTATTTCAGGAAGCAAAGTTATTTGTGCATACACCTCATATGTCTCTGGTTCAGCCTACAGCCAGGGTTGTAAAAATCGGTCTAGGCGCCCGCCTAGGCGCTAGGCGCCTCTAGACCGTGGCAATTTCCCCTCTAGGCGCCCGTCTAGGTTACCGGCCGCCTAGGCGTCCGCCTAGCGCCTAACTCGACCGATTTGGCCGCCTAGCGTCTAAGTTAGTCGAGTTAACTCGTCCATTTCGGTCAAGTTAACCCGATCGGCTCGGCCTATTTTTTTTATTATATATATATATATATATATATATATATATATATATATATATATATATATATATATATATATATATATATGTGTGTGTGTGTGTGTGTGTGTGTGTGTGTGTGTGTGTGTGTGTGTGTGTGTGTGCGCGCGTGCGCGCGCATACATATATATATAATATTACATATATATACTCGTAGACTAGTTTGATACTTTGAATCTTTGGATGATTGAAGTATTTGAGTATTTCATATTTGAGTATTTTTTATTTTTAATATTGTTTTAATGGTTTTTTTTTTTTTGAAAATCATTGTTTTGATGTTATGACTTATGAATTATCATTAATTCATTTATTTGGATGTGTTATTTGATTAAACGTTGAAAACAACCTCATTAAAATTGTCAAACTGCAAGTCTACCACTGTTTTTTTGGTGCCCGCCTAGCGCCGCCTAGACCGCCTAGGCGCTGTCCGGGCGCCCGACTAGCGCCTAGCGCCTATTGCAACCATGCCTACAGCACAGGCAGAGGTACATAATTCAAACACAGGCAAAGGCTAATTATAACCAAATGTGTGAAGTAAACTTACCTGCAGACGAACATTTAGAACTCTGCACAGTCTTCTCATCTTTGAACTCAATAACCTTCTAAAATTGGGTGGCACTTCATACCTTTGCTGCATTAGGGAACAAAGTGCTTAGCTAATGAAAATATATCAGTCAAACTAAAACAGACAGATAAGAGAAAAGATAAACATGGTAAATGAAAACAATCAAAGATGTAAGCATATTATGAAAACAAAATCCAAACCAAACAATTAGATTCTACAGAAATCAATATACAAATTTCTCAGCTCAAAGACTCAAATTCAAAAAATCAGATTTAATGAATAACACAGAATAGCAAATAGGAAATCGTCTTAAACAGAGAGGAAATCTTTTTTCAAATCGAGGGCATGAATATCAATAACATGAATATTTCATCTCCAATATGATAAATCACGAATGCTAAGAAGCACCTACCTAGAATTCTGGAAGTGAACTCTCGTTGGCTGTCATAGGGGAGAGGAGTCATCGTCGGTTACTCCCAAAGTCGCAGGGGAGAGGAGTAGTCGTCGGCGTCCTCGTCTGCTGCTCGCAAAGTCGCAACTCGCTAGGAAAGGGAATCCTAATTGGAGTCCTGCTGCTCCGATCGGTTGGGGATGAAACTGAGTGTTGGTCCCAAAAGAGGTAGGGTAAAAATCTAGAGGGGGGGGGGGGGGGGAATAGACTTTTAAACGTTTTCGCAAATACAACAATTGCTAAGGCGACAGAGTAACCAAGACTCTTAACTAGATTGTTAGAGTCTTGTGCACAACGGAATAATAAAGTAAGTGTTTGTGGTGATTGTGTCAAGTATATCCACGTGACAAGCGAGTAACAAGCAGTAAGTAAATAAAGCAGTAAATGACACAAGGCAATTATAGTGGTTCGGGGGTGGGAGGAGCAATTCACTATATCCACCACTTCTTGGTTCCAAGATATAATGAATTTCTGTGATCTAGTGTGTCTTGTAGAAAAACAAGTTTCTCTTGCTTCCAACTTTCAGACTTCGTAGATGGATCTTCAATATGCAGCAAGTCTCTCAATGATGAAGATTTTAAACACTCTTGAATATTTTCTTTGTGAGCTTCGAATCTCTGAGTGTTTATCTCACTTGAATATTTTTCTCTATAAGCTTTCTCTAGCATATTGGATTCGTATGTACTGGTGTTGTTCTTGTTGTTGGAAGTACTTTGATCTGCTTCAATCTTCATCATTTTATAGCTGGTTTTGAGAATTTGTAGCTGGTATTGAGAATTTGTGTGTTGGAAAAAGACAATCATTCTTGTAGCCTTTTCAGAAGATCTTATTTCAAAAATAATATATTTTAACTTGTAAAGAATAAATTTCAAACCTGAAACCTTAGAGTTTATTCATCAAGCTTTCGACCATCTCATCTGTACAAATTATTAGTCATTATAGCATTCTCCTTGATGTACTTCTTTCTTTCCACAGATGCTTGATCTCCAAGCACTACAAGAAAAATGCACATAGACAACGGTTAATAACCGTTGTCGTAGGGGTATAATTTCTGTTGTTGAAGCCGGTGTTGTTGTAAGTCTCGCGCATAGACAACGGTTTTTTAACCGTTGTCTTTTCTAGAAACAACAACGGTTTTTTAACCGTTGTCTATTAAGTGTTGTTGAAGCCGGTGTTGTTGTAAGTCACGCACATAGACAACGGTTAATAACTGTTGTCTTTTCTAGAAACAACAACGGTTTTTTAACCGTTGTCTATTAAGTGTTGTTGAAGCTGGTGTTGTTGTAAGTCACGCACATAGACAACGGTTAATAACCGTTGTCTTTTCTAGAAACGACAACGGTTTTTTAACTGTTGTCTATTAAGTGTTGTTGAAACCGGCGTTGTTAAAAGTCACGCACATAGACAACGGTTAATAACCGTTGTCTTTTCTGGAAACGACAACGGTTTTTTAACCGTTGTCTATTAAGTGTTGTTGAAACCGGTGTTGTTAAAAGTCACGCACATAGACAACAGTTTTTAACCGTTGTATTTTCTATAAACGACAACGGTATTTTAACCGTTGTCTATTAAGTGTTGTTGAAACCAGTGTTGTTAAAAGTCACGAACATAGACAACGGTTTTTAACCGTTGTCTTTTCTAGAAAAGACAACAGTTTTTGACCCGTTGTCTATTCAATGTTGTTGAAACCGGTGTTGTTAAAAGTGATGCACATAGACAACGGTTTTTAACTGTTGTCTTTTCTTTAAAAGACAACAGTTATAAACTGTTGTCTATTGTGTGTTGTTGAAATCGCTGTTGTTAAAAGTCACGCCTATAAACTGTTGTCTTTTGTAGAAAAGATAACAGTTTCAAACTGTTGTCTATTGTAAAATAGACAACGGTTGTCTCAACCCATTTTTAACCTGCTTAAATTTTAATCATATAAAAAAAATCAATTTATCCATTCACCATGGCCAAGTATAGTTACATAATTTTGAAGAAGCTAAGCAAGGTTCAAAATAACAAGTCAAAATACTTTCATTACTAATTCTAATCGAATCATCATCCAAGTCATAATACTATAAAAAACAATTCTACGAACCAAGTCTAAATGATTACAACGTCAAATCATACCTACTCTATATAACATGATAGAATATCGGCTCATTCAGAACGCACCAGATCAATAACCGCTTTGTCATAATCAACTTGTTGAAACTACATGTAAAAAGTGAGTAAATAAATTAGTACGTAGTCAATATAACATTATAAGAGATAGCTAGATAGATAGATAGTGAGTATTGGCAGCAGTGTTAGTGAAAGAATAGCAAAGGGAACTAGGCAAAAAGAAGACACTACCAATTGCATTTGGTAGGTTTGGTCCATAACCAACCCAAAATAAAAATAACAGTGACAATCAAAAGCAACAGCAATATTTTAAATAACCAAACCAAAATGCAAGAATTCCAAATCTGAATAAACTAAAGCAACCATGATATGAAATAGACACCATACATATCATCATCCATCTAAAAATACACACAATAACTATCTGTCAACTTTGTTTGCTAAAAATCTCGTAATGCATCAAATAGCAGTTAAAGATAAGAGCTCTAATATATGTCCTAAGAGAATTTTGTGTTTTAAATTTGTTGCTTCAGTTTATGTTTACGGTCTTTATCTCCTCATATTTAACTATTGGATATGTTTACAAGGGTTCATCTGTATTTTCATTCTTTTTCGGCAAGAGGGACAGGGAATGGAGGTGGGGCAGCTGTTTTAATTGTGAATAGAATGTAGAAGATCGATCTGTTTCTTCTGCCATGACAACCAACCTTCTGGTTGTTTTTTTTTAACCAAACACCCATTTTTGCTTAGATAAACTACCCGATTCAAGCCCTCTTTCTTAGCATTTTCTGTCCAAAAACACTGCAGATGTAATAAAACTAGTTATTATTATAAATAAATAAATAAATAAGAATAGGAATCTCTAAAAGTCTGATTTGCTCTAGCTATACTGTGTGTTTAGCTGGGTACATATATGGCTTGGATTTGGACAGGTCTACAAGTGTTCATCACATGCAATGGTATGTTGTTAGGCACTTAGGCTTTCACCATCTAAAGTGAGACAATTAAATAAGATGTGTACCATCTATATGTAGTGTGTTATGCTGATATAAATCTTATTAAGTGTTTTAACTATTGAAATTAGAAATTTTTGATAATCAAAAGTCAATCGTGTTAAGAGATTACATGAAAATAAAGAAACCTGGAAACCTTCGGAGAAGTAATTCTCAATCCACTTCTTGTATGGATGATTACGTTTACCATCAAGAAGCCCCCGCAACTCCTTACCAATGTAGGCATAAAGTCTCATGCAAGGTGTCATAGCACCAAGGGTATAAGCTGCCAACTTCGTTTTCTCAAAGGGAGTGGCAAGTTTACCTGGAGCTTTCACCCCTTCAACCTTCCCTGATGCTGTAGCCAACAAGAAATCCATGTACTTAGATGTTGCTGGATTGATAGTACTCTCCTTGTATTGTATTGTTTTTTATACTTATTTATTTTGTTCTCACTTAGAACTATTTGCATCAAGTAATCATGCTGGGAGTAAGCTCCCTGATGTGTTCCGTTGAAGATTGGCTGTGAAGACATCCCACTTAAACTCAAGTTAGAAAGTTAGTATAATGAAAATAATTAAATCTAAGAATTTGAAAAAAATATATTGAAGTTAAACTCAAGCTTTTAATTACCCTGGAGATTTAAGCGATAGAGAAAATAGCAATCAAATATCATTGAAGCCAAAAATTGATTTGATAAATTATAAAAACAGAAAATAAAGAGCTTTTAATGTATGTACTGATAATAATATACCTCCAAACTTTTTTGTTTCATCAGTTCTGAAATCCTGTAAGCTAGGATGACTTCACAGCCAATCTTCAACTGGAACACATCAGGGAGCTTACTCCCAGCATGATTACTTGATGCAGATAGTTCTAAGTGAGAACAAAATAAATAAGTATAAAAAACAATACAATACAATATAATGAAACAACATAAACTTCCACATCATCTAGCAGAAATCAAATTTCAGCAAGTTAGCATAGTATAAGTCACACTAGTGCAATACAATTCATGGAAAAGAAAGTAATCAAGTGACTTATGTATGGAGTTGAGATAGAATGCGGTTGTTCTGAGGGTTATTACATAGAATGTTACATAATAAGTTACACTATTAGCTTTAAAGTAACAACATCATCAACTCTTCAAAATTGTATGAAAACAGGAAACCCACAGATAATGCACAACAATGGCTTCTACTAATCAGCAGCAGTTTATGATTTCTTTTGACAAGTTGCAAGAGCTATTCTATATTTTGTTGTTAAACAGCAAGGGAAGGAATGCAAGTTTGCAACCACAGGTCAGAGACTGTTCTTCCCTTTTCAACTCCAGCAGCAATCCAATATCCAATGAATAACATATATATATATATATATATATATATATATATATATATATATATATATATATATATATATATATATATATATATATATATATATATATATATATATATATGTACAGAGAAAATATGAAGCACCATTTTCAGCTGTCACCCAGCTCCAACCCCTTCCTCATGAACATACCCAGGAAGTAAGAAAAAATCTATTTTTATGCCCCAAGACAACACTCACTTTTTGTGTCTGAAATCTGAATTTAACTTGGCCCGCTTTACATTATAGATAGAGAAAAGGCTGTAAAGCAAATAACATTTGGTCTGTCCCAATGCAAAAGGCCCCGGCATCAAGCTGGGTAATCCCAAAATAATAAGAACAAGAGCTGTGAGCTGTAAATGAGTCTAAGTTGATGTTTATAAAGTAACAGAAATGTTTTGCCTTACAATTTAACAGATTGCAAGGGAATCACTTACTCATCTTCATGGGCCATACCAACAGCATTGGTGAATTTCTTCTTCTTGCCCTGTGTTCAAGAAACAAAAGAAAAGAACATGAGTAACAATTCTATTAAAAGCATTTCAAATGTAGAGACTTAACTAGAATATAGTTTACCATGGTGGTAAACTATTTATATGGTGGTAAGGGCTATTAACTGTGAACAAACACTTCTACCAAAATTGAAATATTTATATCGTGGTAAGGGCTTAAATTACTGCTATTCTTCAAGCGAGATACCAGGTTATACCATCCAGGATGACTTGGTGATTGCACACAACTCAATTCTAATTTAGTTGTTGCAGCACTGCAGCTACATGAATTTCACTATTATTCAACTCTACTAAGTGCTAAATTCATTGCAAGCTCATGGTGTAGGAAATCTTTCTAAATTACTTCAATCCAAGAAAGTTTCAGAATACCTCTAATCCCTTACATGAAGCATATTGAACCATCTTAATCTATTGGGATTAAAGGTGGGGTCTAACCTCTAATCCCTCCACCTTAAAACTTAGCAAACATGGGAATGTTAGCCTAATCTATCTAAATTCCACGTAGCAAACTGCCCCTAAAATTAATATAGTATATGGATTATATGGAAGTCTAATGAAATGATAACTGAGAGTATTGATTAACTCATTTCTTTTTGACAAATCAAAATGTAATTGCTGCGTCCTCGAGAGCGAAACCCTACCTCCCATGAAACTAGAACTCTGCAATTACTGAAGCAATTAATAATTCAGAAAATAAATTATATAAGCATGCCTGCTTACTATGCCCACACCTTGATAAGAGGAGGATGGAAAGCGTGGTGATATAAGACGACGAAGAGCAGGTAGCGGAGGAGGAGGAGAAAGAGGATTCGTTGGTTCCCTCCACAATATAGGTAACACGACGTCAGCGAAAACCGAAGAAAATAACCAAAACAAAACGACATCAAATCTAACCTCAGTTGGGACTAACGACCGTCGCCGCGACGCCGCCTCCACCTGCAAACTACGACCAGCGAAGGGGGCAGACAATGGCGATCGACGCGCAGATGGGCGTAGGGTTGGAGTCTTCGGCAGAGAAGAAGCACAGCGAAGGGCGTAGTGGCTGTGGGGTTGTGGGGAAGAGGAAGAGTTCGGGTGGAGGCGGCGAGAGCACGGTCGGGGTAGAGCACTGGGCGACAAGCAATGTCTGAGGAGATGGCGGTGTTTAGAGGGCAAATTTGCAAAGAAGACATAAGTGTTCTGACGGGAAACTTTAGCAAAGAGGGAAATTTGGCGCTACTAAAAATTTGCGGAGGGAAACAATATATAATTGAAGGAATTATTTTAATTTTGCAAAAAGGGAAATAACATACTATATACTGTGTACTGATATAATTAGGAAAATAACAAAATTTTATTTTAATTGTATAATAAGCTTTCATTTTTTTCAAATTAAATAAGTATATTATATATATTCATAGTTTTATAGGAACCGAGTCCACCATAAACTGGGTATATAGGTGTATAGAACGGGGTAAGAAAATATTAATTTTATTATCGGGGGCGCTAGACTCAAAATAGTACCGGGTATATAGGTACAGAATGCGAGGTAAGAAAATAGTAGCTTTATTACCCGGGGTGTACAAGGTATATAGGTACCGAACGAGAGGTAAGAAAATAGTAGCTTTATTACCCGGGGTGCTAGGTCCAAAATAGTTCATAATTTCTATACTATAGATTCTAAATTTCTATACTATATGTTCATAATTTCTATACTATAGATTCATAATTTATATACTAAAGATTCATAATTTTTATACTGTAGATTCATAAAATCTTTACTGTAGATTCATAATTTCTATACTAAAGTTTTGTGATCTGTGAATACAGAGTTCAACAATTGGAAATATGAACATCCAAAATTATGAACATAGAGTTCTGTAATTGTGAACATATATAGAGTTCAATCATTATAAATATGAATTTCAAAAATTATGAATATATAATTCGGTAATTATGAACATAGAACAGTGTGCACCATGCACAGCATAATTTGCCCTTTATTACCCAGATAGCTGGCGGCCTAATTATTACAAAGATCGCGGCAAAAGAAATGGGCTATAGCTAACTGTACGATATCAACTACTCTTTCATATCCATTCTCCACGTGTCCTATGCATGCCGGAAGGGTCGATTACCAACCCCGGCCCCTATCATACCGCCCTTACCCCGATCCACACCATTCGGAACACCACACTGCACCGCCGGGGCCGTTCTAGTCCATGTCGGACCGGCGCGACCGCACAGGGCCCCCATTTAAAAAAAAAAAAATATTATAGATATAATCTATTATTTTGTATACTTGATAATTTATTATTATTTTTTTTTGAATTCATAGATTGGTCTTAATTATAATTGAAAATAAAACTTTAATGAATTGAAATTGAAATTTTGGTGAATAATTTTATATATTTAAATATGAACGAAAATAGAACTATTAAATTAACTGTTGAATTGTAATCTTTCTTTGTTAAAGTGCCCGGAGGTCAAAGCTGTCAACCCAAAATTATAGGTAAAAGATAAGGTGTAACATTTTAGTGAACAAGGGTTGGTGTGGTTTAGTGGGTTTAGCTTTGTTTATTATGTTAGAGGTCTTGGGTTCTATCCTTCCTAGTAGCATTTTTAACCTATTTTATACAATCATTGTCTTTGTTTTCAGAGACAACACATAAGTAAACTAATTATATCCTAGATATTGTGCATAAATACATAAGTGTTAGTGTGGCTTGGTGGGTTTAGCTTAGTTTGTTATGTTAGAGGTCTCAAGTTTGATTCTTGTTGTTAATATCCTTGTTTATATTTTATACAACTGTTGTCTTTTATAAAACAATGATGCGCAAAGACAACGGTTTTTTATAACTGTTGTCTTTGTAGTGTTGTGTATTCAAATGCGCTTAAAGACAACGGTTTTTTATAACCGTTGTCTTTGTAGTATTGTGTATTCAAATACACTTAATGACAACATACCAAAGACAACGGTTAAATAAAACCGTTGTCTTAAACAAATAAAGAACGCGCAACGACAACGGTTATATAAAACCGTTATCGTTGTAGTGTTGTGTATTCAAGTGCTATTAAAAACAACACATAAATGACAACGGTTAAATAAAACCGTTGTCTTTTAAAAAATAATAATGAGCAAAGACAATGGTTTTAAAAAACCGTTGTCTTTGTAGTGTTATGTATTCTAGTGCGCTTAAAGACAACACATCAACGACAACGGTAAAAAAACCGTTGTCCTTTAAATAAAAAAGAGCGTGCAAAGACAACGGTTAAATAAAACCGTTGTCTTTTTTTAAAAAAGAGCGCACAAAGACAACGGTTTTAAACAACAGTTGTCTTTCTAGTGTTGTGTATTCTAGTGTGCTTAAAGACAACACACCAACGACAACGGTTAAAAAAACCGTTGTCGTTGTGGTGTTGTCTTTTCACAAAATGCACAAAGACAACACACTTACAACAACGGTTAAGTAAAAACCGTTGTCTTTGACAAAAGTGTTGCATCAAAGACAACGGTTTTGGACCAAACTGTTGTCTTTTATACAAAAGACAACACTTTTCTTAAAAACTGTTGTCTTTCTAGTGTTGTCTATGTGCATTTTTCTTGTAGTGAAGATAGCTTTATAATTCTTCGTATGAGATTTTCGTATACCTCATTCAATTCTTTGAGTTTGGGTGTGTGGGCTTGTTTAAGTATACATATCATATGCATACTCATTCAATTCTTTGAGTTTGGGTGTGTGTGGGCTTGTTTGAGTTTGGGTGTGTGGGCTTGTTTAAGTATAAATATCATATGCATTCTTCTTCTTCTTCTTCCCTTTTTCTATATCTGTTAATTTTCCTTTCATGGTCTATGACAAATCTAGACTTAACAAATAAAATTGGGGATTATAAAACTACAATTTGGCATATCAAAATCTATTACAATATATTCCTAACACTGAGAGAACATTTTGAGTCCGTAGCTTTAGCTTGAAGAATGAAGATGATCGGTTGGCGTCTCGGGGATGAGAGTCGTCAAGAGAAATGAGGGGGGAGTCCAGTTTCTGTCAATAAATAATATTACTAAAATTAATTAATTATTTATTTATTTTACACATTTACACTTACACTATATATATAATCCGACATCCGACCACGCTTGATGGTCGGAAATTTGTCAAAGCCAACTAATTAAAAAATAATGGTTATAACATTTCCGACCACCATTTGAGAGTGGTCGAAAATACCGTCCACATTCCGACCATCCAATAAGGTGGTCAATAATTTAGAAAAAAAAACTTATATTACCGTCCACTTTTCTGGATGGTCGAAAAAGTGGACGAAAAATGTCATTTTTCCAGCAGTGTGCTCTGAATCGAGCGTCTCAGCCATATCATCAACGATGCTGTCAACAATAAGAGTTGGAAAGGTATCCGTCTTTCAAGGTATAGTCCTATTCTCTCGCATTTATTCTTTGCTGATGATATAGTTTTGTTCTTCGAGGTTTCGCATGATCAAATTAGAATTATTAAAAACTGCCTAGATATTTTCAGTCTTGCCTCTGGGCAAAAGGTTAGCTTGGGTAAATCCCAAATTTTTTTCTCACCCAATGTCTAGTTTGAGATGGCTAGGAGAATTATTGATATTGCAAGTATCCCCCAAACCAATGATTTGGGGAAATATTTGGGAGTCCATTCTCTTCACGGGAGAACAACTAACAACCTTTTCAGGCCTGTTCTGGAGCGTATGTACACTCAGCTTGAAGGTTGGCGAACACGCCATCTTTCACTTGCAGGACGACATGTCCTCGCGCAGTCTGTTTTGACCATGGTCCCTTACTCTCTCATGCAGACTACCTTTATTCCAAGTGGGGTTTGTCATTTGTGATAATATTGACAAGAAAATTAGAAGTTTCATTTGGGGTAGCAAAGAGGGCGAGATTAAATTGCACTTCATCAACTGGGATAACATCACGAGACCGAAAGGTGCCGATGGCCTTGGTTTGAGAAAGACTAAGGATATGAACATCGACATTTTAGCAAAAATGTGGTGGCGTTTTCTCAACGAAAAAGACAATCTAAGCTCTGGACCCAAGTTCTTTGTAACAAATACAGTAAGGGGGAAGTAGGTACTAATGCTATTACAGACAATATATAAGACGTACTGCTTCTAACTTATGGATGTTAGACATATTTGTTGGTCCCGATAGGGTGGTGAAAGTCTAGAGGGGGGGGGGGGGGTGAATAGACTTTCAACCTTTTTTAAATTAAATTACTCTTTGGTAACTTCAACTCTAAGTAACAAGTAAATAGAGCAAGTTTGTACTGCACAGCGGAATAATAGTAAAGAGTTATGCTCAACTTAGTAAATTAAGTGTGCAGGTATAAGTAAGTTAGGTACAAATGATATGTAAAGTGACAGAGATATCTTGAATATATAAAGGAGATGGTTCACTCAATATATAATGACAATATTCAAGATTGTAAATAAATATCGTATCACTTCGACCGTGTGACCAATGTTACATGCAACACGTCAAACTTGCTTAGAATAAATCACTATTTAAGCTCGAGAAGTTTGAGTCACATGCATACGTGAGAACACACTAAACCCGGATGATTAAGATTAACTGTGAATAGTAAACGGGTTAGTCGGATGAGATAGATAAATGTAGCAAATAATGTAAGTGCGGTATGTAAATGAGAGAGGCAATTTATAGTGGTTCGGAAGTGGCGTAATCTTCCTAGTCCACTTTTCTCCTTTCACTTCTAGGAGAAATTCACTATTTTTCACACACAGTTACAATAGTGAACAAGTGCTACACAGGCACTTCCTCCGGATGTCTTGCACACAGCTACACCCAACTCTGAGTGTCTCGCACACAGCTACACTCAACTCCCGAGTATTTCGCACACAGCTATACTCAACGCCAACTAAGTGTCTTGCACACAGCTACACTTAGCAACTACGAGTGTTTTGCACACAGCTACACTCACTAGAGTATTTTGCACACAGCTATACTCTTTCTAAAATTTACAAATACAAGGATTTGTATTTCTCTCTCCAACTAGATTTTGAGACTATTCAGACTAAGTCTCTTTGAATATTTGAGCACTAGCACTTTTGAATTTTGCACTTGTATTCTATCTCGTTTTTCTCTGTTCTTCTCACGCCCTTTGTCTTCAAGTCTTCATGGCTTTTTATACTCAATCAAATATATCCGTTGGAGTGGGATAATTTGATATTTGAATTTTGAATCTTCATAGCCTGATATTGTTGACAGTAGATCTTCAATTTTGATTTGATTTGTCAACTTGCCTGACAAAGTAATTATTTCTAGCACAACTTTGATTTTCTAGTTGTTTCTAAAAATATTACTTTAATTGTCAATTTGAATATCCAACGAATCTTTGAAATAAATTCATCAGATAGAATTTATTTCTAGGATAAGTTTGGATAAGTTTTTATATTAAGTTTGGATAAGTTTTTATATTCATGCCTTCATAAATATTTTTTCCGTTCTGATCAAATGTCTTTCAGGCAATTTTGGAGTCTTGTGGCATGTGGGTGGACTTGGAGTAAATTCCTTCGAATTTATCCAATTTCTGATCATCTTGCTCTTTTGCCACATTGTGCTCCTTTGACTTGAACATCGTGCTCCTTGACTTTGAACATTGTGCTTTTTAGCAGAATTGGTCACATTGTGCTCCTTTGGTAAGCATCGTGCAACATAGGTCCTTGGGGGAATCGATCTCGGGTGTGATAGTTTAGAGTAAGGACCTCTACCATTTCGCCGTTAAGCTCATCCGGTCATTCCTTGCAACGCCATTGCTTTATGCTTCTTTCACGGATGAATACTCGTAGGACCAAAATTAATTTCTCAAATTAATTTTGTTCTTCCTATGGTAGATTCCTTCTGATTTCAATATTCTGATTTATGATGCTTATACACACACTATAATATCCTTAATATATTTTCATATATTTTAATAAATTTAAAAATTAAAATAAATAAATAAGATAATGGTATCATATATAATTACATTATTTTAAAATATTAACTAAAATCTTGAACTTAAGAAAACAAATTATTTTATATGCTAACATAACATACTAAAAATAAAAAAATATATAATTACAAAAATAATTATATATATATATATATATATATATATATATATATACATATATATATACATATATATATATACATATATATATACATATATATATATACATATATATATATATGTATATATATATATATATGTATATACATATATATATACATATATATATATATACATATATATATATATATATATATATATATATACATATATATATATATATATATATATATATATATATATATATATATATATATATATATATATATATATATAACATAACCAAGGTTATCTTACATAACTTAAAAAATTGAAGGGAATCACATTCCCTTCAAAATCCTATGTGGAGGGAATGTGACATTCCTTGGGAATCTTAAAGATAATATGAACCAAACATGGGAATGTGAGTTCTGGAATGTCACATTCCTTTGGTTATGTTATATAACCTGAACCAAACGCCCCCTAAGAGTTTATGTATATTATGTTATAAGGTTATGAGTATTATGTATTATGTTATATTATGCGTATTTTGTTATGAGTTTATGTGTATTATGTATTATGTTTTTTTTTTGACAATATGTATTATGTTAGATTATGTGTATTTTGTTATGAGTTTATGTGTATTATGTTATGAGTTTATGTGTATTATGTATTATGTTAGATTATGTGTATTATGTATTATGTTATATTATGCGTATTTTGTTATGAGTTTATGTGTATTATGTATTATGCTTTTTTTGACAATATGTATTATGTTAGATTATGTGTATTCTGTTATGAGTTTATGTGTATTATGTTATGAGTTTATGTGTATTATGTATTATGTTAGATTATGTGTATTCTATTATGAGTTTATGTGTATTATGTATTATGTATTATGTTAGATTATGTGTATTATGTTATGAGTTTATGTACATTCGAAACAAAGATTTTTTTTTTGAATTTAACATTAGAAATGGGGAAACATAATTTCTAAAAAAACATGATCAAAACAACGACGTCGTTTTGGCCAATGAGTCCCAATACATAAAGTTTGCCTGAGAGAAAGAAGAAGATGCTAAAGTGTGAGCAAGTAAATTAGCCAATCTCGGCACTAAGCTAATGCATAAATGAGTAAAATAAGGCAAAGCTTGTCGACAGTCGTTGATTGCAATTCCGGCATATGACCGAATGTTGATGAGGGATGATAAAGAACTCCGGAGCTCCGAGCAGTCGGTGAAGAGATTTACAGATAATATATCACGCCCCCTAAGCCAAGATAGCGCTTCCCGACACGCAAGGGCCTCGGCCATCAACGACGAGAAGCACCGAGGGAGACGTTCGCTAACCGCAGCCGAGAACGCCCCGTCTGAAGTGAGCAATACAGCTGCGAACGAGGCATCCCCCGAGTCTGGACGGTAACCGGCGTCAATGTAGCATCGCAGAAGAGGGGCCGGCTGCTGCAAAGATAGACCAAGGGCTACTGGCGGTGCCGACAAACGATGATGGAGCTGCTGCCATTGTAACATCGACGATGATGCCTGACGCCAAACTTTCTTCGGGGACGGCAGATTCCGCTCCCAAACGGCCAGATTCCGGGATCTCCAAAGGTGGTATAGAACTGTCATAGCCACACCAACTTCTTATTAGGACACAGTATTCATCAAGTTAGCAAACCACACAGGAAAAGTGATACCAACTAAATTAGCAACAGATAAAAGAAACTTTATTCCAAACTAGCTTGGCAAAGACACACAAGACAAGAGCATGCAAGGTATTTTCATGTTCATTGCTACACATTGAGCATGTAAGGTCCACATCGACTCTCCATATGAATAAATTATCCGTAGTAGGGAGGATATTATTAATGGCTCTCCATAGAAAAGTCTTCCATTTGGGGGGTGGGGGGTGGAGACATTAGCTTTCCAAAGGGGAAACCATTTATCAAAGTTCCCCGGGCTATCAACAGAATCACCAAGAATGCTCTTGTATCCATTTTTTACCGTATAACACCCCTTTGGGTCTCCGTGCCAAAACCACGAATCCTCGTAATCCGGGCTTATTGGGATCCTAGAAATACGTCCCACGTCATTTGGTAAAATATTAGTTAAAATAGAGTGGTCCCAAGAAACAGTATCCTGATCAATCAAACCTAATACCCTAGCCCCTTGTAACTCAGGGGGGCATAACAGAATGAACCATGGGGTTTGTCTCAACTGGCAACCATGGGTGACCCCAAATTAAAGTATCTTCCCTGTTACCAATTCTGCGCCTAACACCATTGCAAATTAGCTCATGGGCAGCCATAATGCTACGCCAACAAAAACTTGGAGAGTTCCCTAAAGTAGCATTAATAAAAGTAGTGGGGAAATATCTTGCCTTATATACTATTGCTGCCAGCGAATTGGGATCAGTGAGGAAACGCCATGCCTGCTTACCCAACATAGCTATATTAAATGCACGGAGATCCTTGTAACCTAATCCTCCAAACTTCTTAGGAACGCATAGGCGATCCCATGCTCTCCATTGAATACCTCCATCACCCTCTGATCCCCACCAATAACGGTTCATTACTCTCTCAATAGATAAACAAACTGAGTCAGGGAGTAAAAAAAACACTCATAGAAAAGGTTGGCATAGATTGAGCTACACTTTTCAAAAGAACATCCTTACCAATCCTCTACTTAATTTTGTCCTCAATATATGAGAACACTGCACGTTTATTCCTCCCTACAAAAGATGACAACCCCAAATATCTTCCAAAATTATCAGCCTGCTCCACGCCCAAAACCTGGGCCACCACCCCTAGCAACTGCAGACGTGTTCCTGCTGAAGCACACACTAGAGTTATGATAATTGACAGCCTGACCAGAGAGACACTCATAAACACCCCGGCTTCCTAGGCAGTTGCTTTAAATAAAAGAAGGTTGTCATATGCAAAAAATAAATGTGAAACGGGGGGGGGGGGGGGGGGTGGACTCCTCTAGCCACCCCACAGCCATGAATATTGCCATCCAGCTGAGCCTTCTGAAGAACCAAAGACAACCCCTCAACACAAATAATAAACAGATAAGGAGAGAGGGGATCCCCTTGTCTGAGTCCACAAGAAGGAATGACTTGACCACTGTTCACACCATTAATGAGGAAATTATACGAGACCGTGGTAACACACAACATAATCAAATCCACCCAACGATCTGCAAAACCCAGAGCCACCAGCATTTTTCTGGAGGAAAGACCATTCCATATGACCATAATCTTTGGCCATATCAAGTTTTAAACCCTCCCCCCACCCTACAACCCCACATTGCTTCCTATTCAGGTAATGTCCTACCTAGGCAGCCACAAGAATATTATCAGTAATCAACTTTCCCGGGACAAAAACACTCTGGGACTTAGAGATTAAATCCCCCAAAAAGGGCTTCATACGATTCGTAATCATTTTTGCCATGATCTTGTAAACAACATTGCAAAGGGTTTTCGGCCTCAAATCAGAGACAGACTCAGGCACACGTTTCTTAGGGATAAGGACAACATTAGTATCATTAAGGCCCTCAGAAAAAGAGCATGTATTCAGATAGTTAAGCACAAAAGTAGCCACGTCCTCCCCAACTACATCCCAAAAATGCTGATAAAAACCTGGATTTATTCCATCCGGACCAGGTGCTTTATCAGGAAACATGGAAAATAGAGCAGTTCTAACTTCATCAACAACAAAAGGGCACAAAAGATCATCATTATTTTCTTGTGAACCCCGCAAGGGCACAGAATAAAAGGAAACATCATCATAGGCAGCATTATTAGAGCTAAAGATATTATGAAAATAACTCAGAACAACAGATTTCATGGCATCCCCATCTACCCAATCACCAAAAACATTCATAATCTTAGAGATGGCATTTTTCTCTTTGCGAGCCAAGGCATACATGTGATAGAACTTTGTATTGGAGTCTGCACCCTTCAACCAGTGTTGCTTAGCCCGCTGCCTCCAGAAAACATCATCCTGAGCCTCTAGTAGAGACAACTGCGCCTCTAGCCGCTGAAATTCCGGAAGAGACATTGCATCCTTGCGATCACGGAGGAGAAATTGCTCATTAAGAAGACATTTAATCTTATCCCCAAATCTATGAAAATGTTCTCCTCCCAGTGCCGGAGCCAGTCACCACAAAGAGACAAACAATCTAATAAGCCTCCAGCCCTACCCGCCTGCCATGCAGACTCAACCACATCCCTGCATCCATCATCCAGTGGCCAAGCCATCTCAAATCTGAACCCCCTTCCCCTACCACCTCCCCTTCCACTTTCGGCCTCAACATTGAGAAAAAGAGCCAAATGGTCCGACGAACGCGTCAAAATATTTTCAACACACGCATCAGGACGGACAGTATTCCACTAGGCAGTCGTCAAAACCTTGTCTAACCTCTCCTCCATCCAACCAGCAGCCCCCCTACCCTTTTCCCAAGTAAACGGATAACCCTTCATTGGCAGCTGGACTAGCCCACAATCATCCACGGCATCCCCAAAACCGTGAACCCTTCATTGGTAGCTGGACTAGCCCACAATCATCCATGGCATCCCCAAAACCGTGAAGGAGACGGTAGGATGTAGGTTCCCGCCACGTTTCTCATGCTGGAACAAGAGATCATTAAAATCTCCTAAAACAACCCAGGGAAGCGGTGCTTTATTAGCTAACGATTTCAGGAGATCCCAGGAATCTATCCTCTTACTGCGCCCCGGGAAACCATAAAAACACATCATACGCACGCCTCTGAGCAAGGAATACTTACTTCCACGTCAACATGATTCTTCGAGAAGCTCAAGAGCCTTACCGTATTATTTCCTCCAGAACAAAGCCAATCCTCCACTCAAACCCACGTTATCAACGAAAAAAAGACCTTCAAAGCAAAGATTGATGCATAGACTTTCTGCACGTATCCACCGCACCTTGGTTTCCATCCAAAAAATGAACTCGGGCTTCTTACGAGACACAATGTCCATAACTTCCCGAACTATATGTGGATTTCCCAAGCCACAACAATTCCAACTTAACGTACTGCGTCATTTTAGAGTCTCATCCCAGCATTTTTTAAACAACTAGAATCCGGGAATATTAGAAGCTGTTGAGTATTGTTGTTTCCTCTTTCCTTATCATATAAATTACCACCTAGGGTCGTTACAAAATGTTTATTGGCGAAAGCAGGCAAAGCAACATTGGCTTTTGCAGGGTGACCGAAATGCCAAATTTTACATATCTAACGGACCTTATTGCTCTAATATGCGTTACATCTACACTTAACATGCGTCTGAGTGTATGTATAACTTAATATATGGATCAAAGTAATTTAAAATGCGTCTATTAATATTACAATGTGCGTTGGGGTATTCTTAAAAGAATATGCGTCAATTTATTCATTAGTATGCGCACGTTAACACATTATTATGCGTGTCTTTCATTCTTAATGTGCATGAGATTGTATACTCACTGACTTGTAGCCAAAAAACAAAAAAAAGGACTTTAAAAGTTGCGTTTTTTATAAGTTGAATGGCCATTCAACTTTAACAGATTTCCTTTATGGGAAATGAAAAAATTGCTGACAATGAAATAAACTTGTCACTTATTTTAAAGGTAAGTCATGTCTATCTCGTTGTCAGAACCATATGTAATTTTAGTACATGTAACATGCAACCGTTCATAAGCCAAAATTATGTTGAAGAGTCTATTTAAAGAATGGATAATCCATCACACCTTCTCATCTCAAAGCAAGATGGATTCTAAAAAAACAAAAAATGTTGAGAAAGACAAACAGTCTAAGAAGTCCCGAAAACCCCTTTCCAAAATACCAAAGGAAGATCTAGCATCACTGAAGAAGGATCTGAATGATCCAACTTTCGAAGAACGTTTTCAAGCATTTATTGACAACTACCCTGTTGAGAGTATTCCTGATGATTCAGACAGCGACACAGGCTCAAAAGTCTCTTTCAACACTTGGAAAATGGAGACTCTTTCCAACCTAGCTGATGAAGAGGCTGATGAAGAGGAAGAAGTCGACTCTAAAAATGGACCAATCTTCATGAAGAAAGAAAGGAAAGGTTAAGCTCGATTATGTTATGATGGACGCACGTTCTTAATATTACGTTTTAATGTAATAAGTGTCCAGTGTTTAATGTTTTTATAATATGAAGTTTATTATGGTGAAGTTGGTCATTATCATGATGCTTAAAAATGCGTTGATAAACCATTTAAATTGCGCAGCATTAAACCTTATGTGCGTTAAAAAGGGAACGCAATATGCCTATAGTAAAATCTTTATTTGCTTTAGATTGTATAATATGTGCCTTTAATATAATATGCGTATATTATAATGTGCTTTTATAAACACTTGTATACCAAAAATTAAAAAATAATATATATATATATATATATATATATATATATATATATATATATATATATATATATATATTTAAGTAGCGGTACATTAAGCCTTAGTATGTGTAACAAATCAATAGTATGCGTGTTGGATAGTGTATTAAAACTTTAGTCAATGATTAAAGCCAATAGAAGTTACATGCGTTAGATAACATCTAACATACGTGACATTAAAACTTAAAATGCGCAAACTGCACAAATACAATATTCTCCCGTTCTTTATAAAAAAAAATAAAAAAATAAACACCACGTTCATGACCTCTGCGAGCTTGTCAATTTCTTGGGTTTTACAACGATCTATACACCCACTTTAGCAGCACCCATAATGCATTCTTGACCGTTCTGTGGATCTGGTTTGAATGGGCAGGAAGATTACGTCTATCAAACTGGAAGTCGTGGCGGAGAATATCCCAAATTTTCCAACAATCTCAAGTTGGAAGTTTGCATAAAGGGATGTTTTGTTTTCAGGTTTAATTAGAATGTGTTGTTATTGAAATCAATTACAATAACAACAACAGGAGAAGGAGGGCGAGTATGATGAGGAGGGTATACATTGTGAAGAATGTAAAGAATACGACGATGAAGAACTGATGGTGGTTGTGCTAATGGTGTGAAAGACTCAATCAATTCCATTACAATGTATGTTGTATTGATGAGTGTTCCTCCCCTTTTATAGTAGAATAACTAGGTTAAATTGAGTAATTTGAGAAATTCAGTGTTAACCGTTTCATAAAATACAAAATATCTTTTTTCCATTTTAAATTTACCTATACTTGGTGTTGTATACAATTATTGATATAATCAAATATTATCCTTCCATATATCATAATATGTGCACCAAAAAATGATTTAAAATGCGTATGTTAATATTTCAATGTGCGTGAGGGATTTTTAACACTATATTATAATGTCCGTCTATGTAAAACTTAATGTGCGTAACCAAATGTATTAACATGCGTAACGAATTTGCGTGAATTTAATCTCTAATATGCGCTAAAGAATACTTTAGAATGCGTGTATTTAAGTGTTAGTGTGCGAACAAACTTAATGTGCGTATACTGATGCATTGACATGCGTAAATGCACACACCAGTGAGCATGCGCCAATACTTTAACAAATGTGCATGATTTTCATCTCTAGCATGCGCACATGAATAATTTAGTATGCGTATAGTCAGGTCTTAGTGTGCGAACAAACGGTCAAAGACAATTTGCCTTGTTGGTTAATACTCTGAAGTTCTTTATTCGAAGAAAAAAAAATTTAAGTCTTGAAGGGGGGGAGGGGGGGGGGGGGGGGGGAAGGAGAGGTTCGATCCTGGGCAGAGTCGATATATACAAAGTCTTTTACCATTTCACTATTAGGCTCATCCATTTATTTATTGTATCCCAAAAGATATGTAACCTTCCAACTGATTACAAATTAAAAAGCGTGTGTGTAACGCACATTATGATCTTAATGTCTGTTAGAGACGAACTTAATGTGCGTCTCCAACCACTTTAACATGTGTGTCGTGTGTGTGAATGATTCATTGTGAAATTGTAATATTTTAACGAATATGCGTGAAGTTAGTTTTTAATATGCGAACAATAATATTTTAACGTTTAATAATTTACATATGCAACATTGTATTCTTATTGCATGCATTTAAAAGACCAAATCAACGCATATTATGGATTTTGCACCACTCACATTAAAAAAGGTATTAGTCCTACTGTGTGGATAATAATAATAATATAACAATAATAATGCACATTAAATTTTTGTTTGTTTATTTAATGACTATCAAGTAAATAAACAAAAAAATATATAAGAGCCAAACAAAGATTTATTATTTACAATGAACTAATTTATACACTGATCAGCTACTACTACTACTACTATAATAAAAATAATAATAAAGAACATCCCACTAATGATATAAATCAACACCAACCAACACAACAATTCAAGCAAGCACACATGATAGCTTATTTTATTAATTATAACCCCCAGACAAACGACATGATCCGTCTACACCTTTTGGAGATATTTCTTTTGGTTAAGCCTGCATTAAGGTACCAAAGGATATATCTCCACAAGGAGTAGAGGATCCTGTAACACCCCCAAAACAACAAGACCTAAAAACAAGTCTTAACACATGCAGATTAACAACAAAACACTAGCACAGCGGAAGATAGAAAGATAACTGGATAAAAGGAATCCAAAACGGGGTGTTATGCCACGTATACCACACTTGGCATACGCTAAGGCGACAATCTGCAAGTGTATCACTATCCCAAAAACAACAAACTAGAACAATCTAAAGACATTGGCACGCAGGCCTCAAAAAACACTGTCTAAAGATACAGGTGCTAAGCTACTGGCTCTAGACATCGCGCTCGACTACGCATCAACTGAAAGATACAAAGATAAACATCGGGGCGACGCCCGGTCAGCGAAAAATGCTGGTAACCCACCAATACCGTTAAGTATCATAAATAGGTAGATATATAATATGAAAACCATTTTCAAAACGGAATACATATATATAAGTCAAAAGCCAAGATCAAAAGACAACACAAGACTCACCACTCACAAGGATAAAACCGGGAACACATCCCAACCACAAAGATTAACCACACACAAGGATAAAGACTCACCCAACGACAACACATGCCAAAACACCACACCACAAGCCTCCGTGACTACACACGTCACGAGAAAAGAGAACTCACCACAACAACGGCTTCACAAGCCCTCGTGACATCACCCATCACGAGTTGATATGCCTTCCTTATGCCCTGTTCCAACCTTATGGCTACCCCCAACCTCGTACCTTCGGTGCCAACCATTACCTCCAGAAAGCCCCTGTACAGCCAAGTCCAACCTTATTCCTCCGGGACCGTCGTCCCCCACCTATAACCACCAACGAAAACCCACCAATTCACGGCAACACATGCCCGGATAACACAATGTTATCCCCCAAACACGTGGACTCAGCCACAACTCCATGAAATCACGTCACGGCCACCACGAGGACCGCTGCAATACCTTGGTGACTAGCGTCCCATACCACTAATCGTGCAATCCAGGTAAAGCCACACACGCACCACCACTCACACGAAACGAACAACGGATTGCAAAAGAGGTATGAAACATACTTAATCAAGAGACAGGTCACCACCCATCGACAACAACGACACTAGCATTAAGATAATAACTAGCAAGCTCAACAACGAGGAAACTCAAGATAGTTCCGAGGAACACACAAGACACCACACGGTTCAACGAAACACAATGTTGAACACTTAGCACGATACACAACACCAAAGATCTTACATGGATACCTACCATAAACTCTAGACCTACGAAACATCAAGAAGACGCTCAAATAGCTCCACAAAAGAACAACGGAAGGCCAAAAGATCAAAGACCAAGACAAACGAACCACGGGGAACAAATCCCGAACCAAACGCCACCGTGTTCCCCGCGGGTGGACCCACGGGTAGTGCCCCACCCGTGGTCCCGCCCGCGGGTACACTACCCACAAGGCACATGTTCCCCGCGGGTAGGCCGGCGGGTGGTGCCCCGCCCGCCGTTCCGCCCGTGGGTACATCCCTGTACAACAACAAATCCCTTCGGGGATTTTCTCCTTCAAACACAAATTCAAGTCCAAAACATGTCAAATCTCACCAAGCACAACAAAATGACTTGAACCAAGGAAAATGCCAAGCAATGGCACAATGGAAACCTAAACACAAGCTCTAGATATGCAATATCACAAGATAAATGCATAAACTCTCACATTTCATAGCAAAACACAAGTATAAGCCAAGAAATCATATATAGGTAAGCAAAATAGGTTCTGTAGAGCATGGGTTACCTCTTGAAGACCAAAAGACTCTTCTTACACCACAACAAGCCTCTCCACTAAGCTCACTAGCCAAACCCACTTCAAGATCAAACCAAAAGATCATAAAGATCCAACCTTTAAGAAAAAGACACCCAAGATGGAACCAAAAAGACTAGACAAGCTTAGATCTTACCCTTCTAGATGCCAAAATAGAGGAAAGATTGAATCTTGGAAGCAAAACTTGGAATCTTGACAAAGGCTTCTTTTGGCTTGAAGAACAAGCTACTCTTGTTTTCTAGAGAGAAGGTAGAAATATTTTCTAGGAAATGTAAGGGAATGAAATGAAGAAGTCTTCTAGGTTTAGGTTAAAAACTAGCTCTTGGTGAAAAGACAAGGATACCCTTACTAACTCTTAGAAAGTGTAAGGAACAAGGGAACTCCTCTCAAAGCACAAGGTACAACACAACTTAAAGATTGACTAGTCAAATACTAGTCCTTGAGTATAAAAAATCAGGATTTTAGGACTCAATTCCTCAAAAGAAATAGAATTAATTACTCAATTAATTCATGGTTTGGAGTGTGGATTTTTGGGGTGTCACAGATCCTGCGTATGTCTGGGCTAAAATAACACATTCTAAACCTGAGAAGATTGACTTCAATGAATGTAAACCCCAACTAATCCAGAAGTGTTAAATTTCTCCATTTGTTATATGCAACTTAGTGGAGAACGACAAGATCGGGATTGGTTACGGTTTAGACCCATAAAAGTATACCTTCTCAGGTTTAGACTGTGCCGTCTTAGTTGAGAACCACATGGTCCCCCACGGCTATCACCACCGAGCTCTACTCAAAGGACGTCGGCTTTGCTCGTAGCTCGTTTGCCCCTCGAAGCATAGCAGTAACCACACGGGAGGCTACAGATGTCAGCTTGCTTCTATATCCTGTGCCCCTCCTAGCATAGCAGCTTCCCGCTCTGGATGGAAGTGGGGAAAGATGGGGGGGACTGGGGAGGGCGGAAGTATTGTGGTGTTATATTTCATTAAGGGGATGTTTAATTCCAGGTTTAGAATGTGTTGTTATTGTAATTAATTACAATCACAACCAGAAGAAGGGGGCGAGTATGAAGAACATGAGGGTAAACATTATGAAAAACATGAAGAACACGACGAAGAAGAAATGATGCTTGTTGTTGAGATGGAGTGGGTAACTCAATTGATGCCATTTCAACATATAATAGAAAGAAAACCCTTGATACTCGATCGTTGGGTGTTCCTTCCTTTTTATAGGCGAAATACTTGGTCACATTACCTGACTTGAGAAATTTAATTTTGACATTTCATAAACATTGAAATGAAATGGAGTTCAGACAATTAATGTGCTTCGAATTGATATATAACGTGCGCGAAATACTAGTACTGCGTGCGTGAATTACAAATGCTTTAGATTTATCAAGAAATAATATAATAGATAAGTTTTTTTATTACAAAAAAAAGGAGGTTCGTTTTTTTAGTCATTTAAAGCATTGAATGACCACTAAAAATACTGTCCGTTTCGCCAACTACACATGCGTAGTTAATAGTCTTGAATGACAATTCAATGTTGAAAGATTCCCTTTATGGAAAATAGATAAATTACTAACAACGATTAGTCTTGTCACCTACCTTGCCCATACGACTAGTACTTCAATAGTGACGGGGTTCAAGAATTTTTAATGTGCTTTAATTCCCTCTGTAATATGCGCGATAAAACACTACAATATGCACGTGTATCTACTATACGGTGAGTTTGTTGATAATAATTTATAATGTGGGATGATATCAAACACGTTAGATTTTCCAAGATTTCCTTTTTTGGGTTAAAGCACTGAATGACCATTAAAGTGCTGTCCGTTTCCCCAACTACACATGCATAGTTAATAGTTTTGAATGACAATTAAATTTTGAAAAGATCTCCTTTATGGGAAATAGATAAATTACTGACAACGATTAGTCTTGTCACTTACCCACGCAACCCCAACGTATGGGTGTGTGGTGGGGGAGGAGGGGGGGATTTAGAGGGGTGAGGTGGTTAATTTGCCTATATATGACAATTCTATATGTAAATCACTTTATAGCTTTAGGGTGCGTTGGATTCACGATTAATGTGCGTGACCAAATACTTTAACATGCATGTATTTATTACTTAATATCGGCTCATGGATACAATAATATGCGTATAGTCAACTTATTCGTTGACGCACGCTGTATTATTTAGAAACGCACATAGCAACTAAGTAAACGCATATTAAAAGATGATCTACAACCACGAAAGTAAATGTCCCCCCTCCCCACCCACAACCCGTACCATGTTATTCGCATATAAAAGGGAGGTAACATGCAACAGTTGAACATCAAATTTTATTACCGATTGTCTAATACTCGTTCTTGGTTTCTTTGCAATATATGGATAAAACAATGGCGTCAGGTGACATTTTCACACCCACGCTAGATCCCTCATCTTTTCTTCATCTCCTTCTTATTTTTCAAAAACTTTATCCTGCTCATATTCCCCCTCTCTCTTGTTGTTTTCAACATAATTAATTACTAAAGCAACACATTCTAAACCTGAAACAATTGACCTGGACAAAGAAGCCCAGGTGACGGTTTTTGACCTCTGATGAAGTCTTAAACCGTTTCCAAATGCTTTGTCCTTGTCAATTGCAGTTTCCAAATACTATCAAACCAATGGCAAAGAGGCATTTGGCTTGCTTTTTGCTTCTTGGTGCATTGGTTGATAATATTTGGCAAATATGGCCTGTTCTGAAGGAATAAACCTGGGGACAGGCCGTCCGCCCTGCAGCCTCTTGTAGCAACATAAGCCCCTAATCACTGCTGCCTGAAAGTGATTTTAAAAAAGAAGGCTTAGCTACAAAACATGTTTCTGTTGGTGTGTGAAGAACAAGATGAAGACAGTGGCTATGAGATGAAGGACGGCTGGAAAGATGGTCATTATGAGGAAACCAATGCACATTATTATTGTTATTGTTATTATTATTAATATTGTTATTATTGTTATATCTTAGTATTTGTTTAAATGTGAATTTAAATTGAATTACCGGTGGTTTTGGTTATGAAATGAATTCACGCATTTGAATGTGTCATTATACTACTTAATATGCGTCTTGATACTTTAACAATCACGAATGATTATTAAGTATGCGTATAGGTAAGTATTAGTGTGCATCAAGCTGTATTTTAGATGACTTGTTGCCTTCAACAACAAACGGTCAAAGACATTTTCCCTTGGTGAGCACATTCTTTGATTAATACTCTAACTCAAATATGTAACCCTTGTTCTTCCAGCTGAAAACAGATTTAAAAAAAAACACAATATGCCTATAATTAAGTGTTTATGTGCGTTAGATTGTATAATATGTGCCTATAATAAAATATGCCTATAGTATATAATGTGCGTTTATGTACAACTTAGTGTGCATTTATGTACAACTTAATGTGCGTTTATGTATAACATAATGTGCATTTATGTATAACTTAATATGCGTTAGATTCCATAATTAACGACTTTTAACAAGAACGTTAAAATATGAATTTCATTCCTTTAAATTCATAAAATTCGCCCAAATATCTCGGGCATAGATCTTAAACAAGTATATATTGATTTGAATCAATACTATAATAATTTGTTTAATTGTATATATTATATGTGTGTGCCTAGTTAATAATGGTACACTGTGCATGTTCGTATAACTTAATGTGCGTATCCATATGCATAACATGCGTAATAGCACACGCCAGTGCGCGTGGAGAGTACTTTAACGACTGTGCGTGAATTTTAACTTTAATATGCGCACATGAATACTTTAGTATGCGTATATTAAAGTCTTAGTGTGCGAACAAACGGTCAAATACAAAGTTGCCTTGGTGCGCACATTTGTTGATTAACACTCTGCTGTTATTTTATTCGAAGAAAAAAAATTAAGTCTTTTGTGGGGGATTCAATCTTGGGCAAAGTCAATATGTACAAAGACTTCTACCATTTCACCAGTGGGCTCATCCATTTATTCATTGCATACCGAAATATATGTAACCTTCCTACTGATCACAAATTAAAAAGAAAACAATATGTCTGTATTTAATTGTTTATGTGCGTTAGATTATTCATTCAATGCCTTTTAACAAAATCATTTAAAAAGTGAATTATATTCATTTAAATTCATCCAATTATCTCAATCGTATAATGTGCGTTTATGTATAACTTAATGAGCGTATCCAAATGGATTAACATGCGTAACAAAATTGCATGAATTTAATCTCTAATATGCGCTACGGAATACTTTAGTTTGCGTATATCTAATACTTAGTGTGCTTCGGATATCAGTGACATGTCCTAATCAACAACAAGCGGTCAAATACAATTTGTTGATTAATACTCCGCCATTATTTATCCAAATAAAATAATTAAAGTCTTTAGAGGGGGATTCTGTCCTGGACAGGGGGTGAATATGTACAAATACTTCTACCATTTGCACAGTGACCTCATCCTTCTATTAATCATATACCCAAAATACACAACCTTAGTTAACAACTGATCACAAATTAATAAAAAAAAAAACACAATATGCCTTTAGTTAAGCCTTTATGTGCGTTAGATTCCATAATCAATAACTTTTAACAAGATCATTACAATGTAAATTTCGTTCATTTAAATTTATAAAATTCGTCCAATTATCTCGGGCATAGATCATAAACGAGTATATGTTAATTAAACGAGTATATATTGATTTGAATCAATACTATAATAATTTGTTTAATTGTATATATTATGTGTGTGTGCCTAGTTAATAATGGTACACTGTGCATGTCCGAATAACTTAATGTGCGTATCCATATGCATTACATGCGTAAATGCACACACCAGTGCGCGTGGCGAGTACTTTAACGAATATGCGTGAATTTTATCTTTAATATGCGCACAGTAATAAAAATTTTAAGTCTTTTGGGGGGATTCAATCCTGTGCGGAGTCAATATGTTCAAAAATTTCTACCATTTCACCAGTAGGCTCATCCGTTTATTCCTTGTATACCAAAATATATGTAGCCTACCAACTGATCACAAATCTAAAAGAAAACAATATTCCTGTATTTAATTGTGTATGTGCGTTAGATTATTCATTCAATGTCTTTTAACAAAATCATTAAAAAAGTGAATTACTTTCACTTAAATTCATCCAATTATCTCAATCGTCGATCTAAAAATAATGACTTCTGGTCATTTGAATTCAATTTCGTGCATCACAACAAAAAATAACTAAAATACCACTCCGGGTATTAAAAAAAATAAAAAGAAACAAAAAAGGCAAACCTTTCTTCTTCACCACGACCAGTTAGAAAATCATTTTCAGTGCTTTTTCGCTTTACACCCGCCATTTCCAGTTTGTTCACTATTAAGCAGGTACCTTTTCAAGCTTTTAGTACTTCAACAGTGGTTAACTACCATCACCTTGCGCCGCAGCCCGTTTTATTTTCAACTCCGTTGAGTTACTAAAAGCATATATGGCGTCTGAAGAACATGCAACCCACACGGCCGAATCCAGCCAACTGCCACCTTCTAGAAAAAGGTAAATTTCATATATTCATTTCACATACGCAGTTTATAGTTTAATTTCACGCACATTAGGTTTTGTATGTATAATTTTAAGATTTTAATTTCTCACGCATTATGATTTTAATTGACAATTCCTAATAAATTCAAATTCACGAATATTATTTCGTTGTACATATACTTCACATGGATTCATCTTAAATGTTTATTTTGCCGCACACTGTTTACTATTTATACGCATATTCTATTTCTATGATTTATAATTAACCCCAAAATTTATAAAATTGTTGTACGCATTTTAGTGTTATGCTTTAACACACCCTAACTTGTAGACTGACACACATAAATTATAAACTCACATACCTTCGAGCTTTGCACTCATGACATTTTCCTTATGTAATGTGTATTTAGACCAATGCACACATATTATGCATTTAATCTCTTTTGCAGTTTAAAAGAGCAACAGTTTGTATTTGTTTGTAAATATAGGTTCCAAACGCAAGAGGGAACGTAATATGCAGATCGTTGTAGCTGAAAATGATGAGGGGAGTATTCAGTTTTCAAAAAAGACTCGAACCTGCAAACCTAAATCCGATGACATTCTTGAAAGGTTTAAGGAAGTTCAGAACAGGGGGTCATCCTCTATGTTGGTTAAGGCCATTGCAAAATTTAGTCCAGAACAACGATCTACAGTTCAGGAGATGGGATTTGGAAGTCTTTTAAATCTGAAAATTACAGAGTTCCCGAACCACCTATGCTACTGGATCCTGAAACACTATGATGGAATGGCAGGCAAGCTGACGCTACGTTCAAAAGAAACTTTGGACGTAACTGAAGATGATGTGGAAGCTGTTTTAGGCTTCCCTAGGGGACCCCTTGAGATTATATACAAGGGAAAGAGGGCCTCCTCTACTAATGCTTTATTCAATTAGTGGAAGGCTAAGATTGTGGCAAAAAATTTGTCGAGTGTGACGTATACAGAGGCTGTTACAGCAATGCTTGCTTGCACTGATGGGGGGAAATGGTTCAAAATCCATTTTATTCTTCTCTTCAACTCCATGTACATTGAAAGTACCAAAAATGGATATATTAAGCCACATATTCTGGAAATTGTGGACAATGTAGACAAAATTTCACATTTCAATTGGTGCAGATTCCTCCTCCGAATCTTGAGTGTTGCAGCAGTCAGTTGGCAGAAGAAATATACTGGATATTTTCCCGGTTGCATGTTGTTTATGCATGTAAGTTTTGATGCATATTGAATTTCTGTAAAAAAAAAGAAGGCAATATGTGGCAGTTATTGATGTTAATGATCTTTTCATTTGTATTCATGTACATTATGTTGATAGAGTGATTCTCCACTTCCAACGACCTATCAAAAGGTCTATTCCAGCATTAATAGGGTGGACAACTGCACTTCTAAAAGAACGGCAGAAGACCGAGGCTGAGGCTGGTGGTTTTGGACGGGGAAGAGTCGAGCCACGCAATCCAGAATATATATCAACCCAACCAGGCTCTCACATTCAACTACCATCACCTCCCATTCCTACTGTTGATGCTCAGAGTCACCCTAAGACAGAGCATGTGACGATTTATGCTGAGGAGGTGTTTTTTTTTTTAAACGCATATTATGTGATAATCATATGCACGTTAAGTATTTTTATCAAGCACATTAGGATTTACTTTGACGCACATTAATTGATAATCCTTTGCATATTGCCATGGTTATATACACATTAGTTGAACGCACATTAACACTTTACAGGACACACATTAAGGTTTGTTAGATGTAATTAACATTGATACACATCACGTACTAATCATACAAGCGTTTGTTTCCCACACAGGAATATTGCACTGGATATGAAGAGAGTTTAAAAAACTTCTGTGGCGAGATGAACAATCTTATTCAATACAACACCAGATCATCCTCCGTTATTCACAGGTGTGGAATCAACTCTCTCCTAAGAGGAAAGAGGTGCATTTAGAAGCCAAAGCTCATCATTTGCCAACCCTGAAACATGTATTGCAATTGAACTTGCAATACAAAATAAACTGAATTATCTTAAAGAGTCTTGTGATATCCCTGCTTCAGACTCTGGAATTAGCCCCATTCACAATGTTCAAAGAACCCCCATTCCAACACAAACACATAAACAAATAAGTACTTTAGATGATATTGCACGTATTGCTTCTCTCTACAGTACTGAAGGAGAACAAGACGACGTTTCAAAAGAGGGGCATGAGGATTCAGAACAACTGTCAAAGTCTGCTGAAAAAGAGAGCGAGCAGGTTAAGGCGGTTGCCAGTGAAGCTCACACAGACATTGCAGAACAAACTAGAGTTGAGGAGGTTGAGAGTGAGCAGGTTAAGGCTGTTGCCAGTGAAGCTCATGCAGACGTTGCAGAACAAACTAGAGTTGAGGAGGTTGAGCATGCTGAGCTTCCAGAACAACTTTCACTGCTAGACAGTGTTAGACATGCTGCTGATAATGAGTGTGAGAAAACTATGACTGCTGGAAATGAAGAGCACCTAAGAGTCACACAAGACATTATAGTAGATGACATAGAGCAGGGTGAGATCGAACTACAACTTCAAGTGTCATGTGTTGATGTACAGGGTACTGGGAATGATGCTGAGCATGTAGTATGTTTTTTTCAGAAGTTGAGAAACAACAACATGAAAGCATACCACAGCCATGTCATGAAGTAGCTCATCTTTCTCTCGATGGAGTGTCTTCTAGTGTTCAAGCAGACATATTACCAGTAGTAGCAGCTTCCAAGAAATATGGAAAGGCTATATCACAGCCTACTGAAGAGCATCAACAGAAAGAACGGAGAACAAGAAAATGGTCGGATTAATTGAAATCTCCATTCTTTATAAGACAAGTGCAAATCAGATCAACATTCACTCCTGCTGAGAATGCATTTAAAGTTTGGGTTGAAACTGCAGATCAATCGATTTAGTAAGTTATACCTAAAATCCCTATTTTGTTTTTTGTTAATTGAACCTGCTAATATCTTGATTTTTTATTTTGTTTTTTGTTTTTTTCTAATCTTTATGTTAAATATTTTTATCTGCATATTTGTAGTTATCAAACAGTGTTTAAGAATGGTGACAAAATCCTATTCATGAGGAATTTGAGATCATTGCGAAAGGATAATCATGTCGATTCTTCAGTGTTGGACACTTGGAGTCTAATTCTCAACTACCTGGAGTATAACTGCAGTTCTAAATAATCAGTTAAGAGATTCTTTTTTACAACAAATCCAGTGGTAAGTTATTTTTTGAACCAGTTATAGTTTCATGCACATTTAATAACATATTGAAGTATATATAGGATTGAAACTGTAATTATAAACTTTTTCATTTAGAAAGGCACACGATAACATATGGTTTCACACAAGAGTAAAAAATAAAAAATAAAATAGCATCACTTATTAATGAAATGTATAATTAATATCTAATTGTCATAATTTTATAGACACATTCTATTGTGAATGCAACAACGGAAGAGAGCACTGATGCATTGTACCAGAAGTTTGAAGAATATGTTGATGACGAGCTTGATGCTTTTGACGATCCTTTGAAACGCCGTTTGGTACATTATATTCTAAATTCTTTACATAAAATTTGTATTTATTGTTTCTCTGTGATAACACATTTAAAACAAATTCCAAATTGCAGTTCTTTTTTCCAGTCATCAAATCTAACCACATATATGTAATATGCATTGATATGATACTTGACTATACCCGGGTTGATATAATTGACAATTCCTCCGTCAGTGGTAATAAAACAGACAAATATGGCAATATACCTGGTACATTGGTAAGTATTGACTCACACATTTAAGTCATTATACAAACTTTAACATTTTGTTATAATTTTTTAAAAAAAATAATTTTCTATTTTATTGCAGAAAGACTATTTTGCGCGATATTTGCATAGGAAGATGATGTACAGCGCTGCACAAGCACTTAAAAAGCTCTAACAACAAGAATGCAGATGGAATGGAGAGATTCAAAAAATAAGGATGATTGTGGTGTATTTACAATGCGACACATGGAAACGTATATGGGCACTGGAGCGAACGATTGGGACTGTGGCCTCCGGAAAGAAAAGAAGACATATCTTGATCATCTCAGGGTCAAGTACATTGCAGCCATTTAAAATGCTGAAAATAACGAATTGTCACTTCAGAACAACGAACAAGCTGGTCTTGTAAAGAAAGTGACGAATTAGTATTAGTTTATGTAATTAACAAACATTAATATATTTTTGTTATATAAAATTCTTTTGTTACATTAAGCAAATTAAGTTATATTTTGACGCACAGTACAACTTGCGTGAGTGCATATCTTAATGTGCGTTCATTTGCATACTAAAAATAACATGGAAAATAATAATTATTAAAAACAAAAATAAAAAAAAAAGAATACAAATTCAAATCAATTAATGTGCGTTCATATTCACCATTATGTGCGAGTTATTAAAGTACAACGTGCGTGAAATCAGTTCTTGATGTGCGTTCGTTTGAGTACCAATTAAGATAAGTCAATTTACTCTCATATCTCTTTACTGTGCGTCTCATAACTCTTTAATATGCGTCACATATATCTTTAATATGCGTCACATATCTAATTAATATGCGTCTCATATCTCTTTAATGTGCGTCTCATATCTCTTTAATGTGCGTCCGTCCGTCTAATACTTCAGTGTGCTTCTGTGTTAAGTTATTTCGCGCATTGAACTTAAAAGATCTCCGTCCTGTCATTTTAAACAAATTTCGCGCACTCCGGTTGTTAAACAACTGAATTAGTACTCCACAAATAAAAATAGAAATCTTCCTACCTTCGCGTTGTTCAGTTTCCAAAAGCATTTTTCAAAAATTTTACACATTACAGTCGTCATTCACCATTCGAAGCTTCTTTTTTTTTTTTTTTTTTAAACACTGCACACATGGCGTCGCCGGGAAATGCTCCACAGTCTGAAAAATCTACTCAACTAGCAACTACTGTACAAGGTAAATTCGACACCTATTCATTCCAATAATATTGTTTAGTACAGTATGCTTCGCATGTTTATTTCAGAATGATGCAAAATAAGGTTTAAATACAAAAACAATGTCATACTAGTTCACGCATACTATGAGTTAAATTGCTGCAATATATATATATATATATATATATATATATATATATATATATATATATATATATATATATATATATATATATATATATATATATATATATTCCTTGACGCACACTGGTAGCTAATTACACGAACATCTTATTTTTGCGAATTGATTTTCAAATTGACACACATTATGTTTTAATTAAACACACACCTTAAGTAATGCTTGTATGCAATTTACGTTATGTCTTAACGCACAATAAGTAATAATCTAACGCATAACCTGTACTATTCCAAAGCACATTAAATTTCAAACTCACTCAATAAGTTATAATTTCACGCATATAATGTACTATCCTAACACACATTAAGTTTCAAAACTCCCATATCTTTATGTTTGATAAATTATGTTGTTTTCCTTGTGCAGACTATATTTAAATTAATGCACATTGATTATGCATTTAACCTTTCTTGAATTTTGCATTCAATTTATATATTTGTTTTTTTTAATTTTTTTTTTTTAAAAACTATAGCTAAAAAAGGCAAAAGCCAACAAAAATTAGACATGGTTGTTGCTACATCATCTGGGAGGGGCTGTACAGGTTACAAAACAAAGACATAGATCCAAAAATAGAAACCAAGGAATTTATTACGGTGTCCCTGAAGTTAAAAACAGGGGATCATCAGCTAGGTTTATTGATGCAATCAAACATTTTAGCCCTGAACAACGAGCTGCTGTCAAGGATATTGGTTTTGGGAGTATCCTTAGTTTACAGATTACAGAATTCCCAATACGGCTATGCTACTGGATACTCCAAACCTATGATCCAATGGACGGTACATTGACATTGCATTCTGGTTCTAAACCTGACGTAACAGAAGATGATGTTGAATCTGCTTTAGGCTTCCCCAGGGGACCACTTCAAATCGTATATGAGAAAGACCGGTTGTCTCCTACTCTCCCATTGTTCTTGGATTGGAAAGACAAAGTTAAACCAAAAAACTCGACCTCAGTGCTGTATGGTGAGGCTATTGAAGCAATGGTGGGCTGCACTGACGGAGGTGAATGGTTCAAAATCCATTTCACGGTCATACTAACATCTATGTACATTGATGGCCCTAAAAGTGGATATGTTGGTCCATGTATCTTGGAGGCGTTGAGTGATGTCACGAAAATTCGGGATTTCAATTGGTGTCGCTTCCTTTTGCAAAGATTGAATATTGTAGTACTTGCTTGGCAACCGAACCTAACTGGTTATTTCCTCGGATCCCTCCTGTTCATGCTTGTAAGTCTTAATATGTATTAATTCTATGTTAAATGCAAAAGATAGGACGTTATGTTGCTAACAGTTGTCATTTGTATTCAGATACATTATGTTGATCGTGTTCTGTTACAATTCCATAGACCTATTAAAAGAGCTATTCCAGCTTTAATAGGATGGACAACTAAACATTTAAAAGATCGAGAGATGGAAGAGTTTAAGTCTGGGACTTTTGGACGAGGCAGAATTCATAGACGTAATCCCCAATTTGTGTCCTCTCAAACAGATTCAGAAGAATTAGATTGTAATGATCAACCAGAAATGGAAGTATTGACATGTAGTGATCAACGAGCATTGCCACCTTTTCCTGCTGTTAAAGGTCAAAGACAGACTGAAGTCCAACATGTGCCGCTTGAAGGAGTGAAGGTGTGTTCTTCATTCTATGATATTTTTGTTTAGTTTTATTCAAACTACTTTCAGTTTTATTAGTGTATAATTATAACACACATTAGGTTTTACCATCACACACACAATATTTCATGTGCAAGCAAGTTAAAGTTTCTATTTGACGCACATTATGTGATAATTGTACGCACATTAATTCTTACAACAAGAATTCTGCATTGGTTATGCACAGTCTCTGCAAAGGTTTTCTGATGAGATGGTAAACCTAATTGAGTACTCAAAAAATTCACCATCCATGATTAAAAAAATGAGAATGTAAAAAACCTGCATTCAATGGCTATAAAGGCACTCAGTCCAGTGATTCAAGGCGTGCAGTCATGTCTCTCCCAGGAAGAGCGAGAAGCATTTAGCAGCCAAGACTCCTTTTGGGGCGATCCACAAACATATATTGCAATTGACCTTGCAATACAAAAAAGGAAAGAGTATTTGGAAGAACAGATATTTGAATTTCCCAGTTTCAACCTTATAAAAACACCAATACCAAACCCCATTTGCAGCAATGCTGATAGTGCTACAGTGACCCCCGTTGTCACTTCCAATCAAAAAGAAGCACAGAGAGAAACAAGTATTTCAGATGAGATTTTAAATATTGCTGCTTGCTACGTTGTTGATGATCTTCAGCAGACTACTTTGAATGGGAACAAGAATGACCAGGTTAAGTCTCGTGACAAAGAGCACCATGCTGACAGTACAAATAAAGTACATTTTGAAAAACATGCTCTTGCCACAGAATTTGAAACACATAAGATTCAGAATACAAACAAGACAAATGTTAAAGAAGCTGCAAAGGAAACAACAACACCTGTTGAGGGGAGACTACAGAGACACTGTATAGAAAGCAAAATGATATATGCAATGGACTCTCCGTGCTTTACAAGAAAACTGAACTTCACTGCACCACACACTGCGAATGAAATCATGCTCAACAACTGGGTTTATAACGCCAATTATACAAATATGTAAGTTACAGTTGAAATTCCTATCTATGAAATTAGTTCCATAATAGGTTAGTGTTTCCTGTGTGGTATTAGAGGTGAGTAATGTGTGTGAGTCTTATACTTAATGTGCCTGAGATTTCTACTTAATGTGCGTTTGTGTAATGCTTAATGTGCGTGTGTGTAATGCCTAATGTGCATGAGTTTTATGCTTAATGTGCGTCAGTGTCTACTTAATGTGAGTTGTTGTGTGAGTTGTTAAAACTTTAAATTGCATAATTTGTGTGCTTAATGTGCGTGAGTTTTGTTCTTAAGGTGTGTGAGTCTTGTTCCTAAGATGTCTGCGTTTTGTTCTTAATGTGCCTGAGATTTCTGCTTAATGTGCGTTTGTGTAATGCTTAATGTGCGTGTGTGTAATGCCTAATGTGCATGAGTTTTTTGCTTAATGTGCGTCAGTGTCTACTTAATGTGAGTTGTTGTGTGATTTGTTAAAACTTTAAATTGCATGATTTGTGTGTTTAAAGTGTGTGAGTTTTGTGCTAAAGGTGTGTGAGTCTTGTTCCTAAGATGTGTGAGTTTTGTTCTTAATTTACTTGAGTGTTTATTTAATAGGGTTGTAAAAATTCCGCCTAGGCACCGAGTAATCGGCGCCTAGGCGCTAGGCGCCCCTTGGCCGTGGCGATTTTCCCCCTAGGCGCCCGCCTAGGAAACCGGCCGCCTAGGCGCCCGCCTAGCGCCTAATTCGGCCGCCTAGCGCCTAACTCGGCCGATTACACCGAGTTAACTCGTCAATTTCTGTCGAGTTAGCCGAGTTAACCCGACCGACTCGACCTTGCTAATTTTTTTCATTTATATATATATATATATATATATATATATATATATATATGTGTGTGTGTGTGTGTGTGTGTGTGTGTATGTATAATATGACATATATGCACCTATACACGTGCACTGTTTCTCTTTTTTTTTTAGTTAGCCGCCTAGGTGACTGCCTAGCCCGCTTAGGCCCCGCCTAGGCCGTCTAGGCGCTAGGCGCTACTCTACCGCCCGACTAGCGCCTAACGCCTATTGCAACCATGTTATTTAATGCGAATTGTTGTTAAAACTTAAGGTACATGTGTTTTTGTAGGAAGACACACCTATATTAATTGTACTAGTTAAGTTTGCTTTTTTATTTATTTACTTATTGATTTTTTTACTTCATATCTGAATATTTTTGTAGGTATGAATTTGTTTTTAAACATGGGGACAAACGTTTACTGATGATTGAGTTGAGGTCATTGAGGAAGGGCAAACATGTGGAAGCTGGTATTTTGAATACTTGGGCTTTAATTCTAAATAACATGGAGATCTACACCTTTAAGTATCCTAACAAAAAAAGATTCTTTTTCTCAACAACACCAATTGTAAGTTATTTTATTATTGATTTACAATTTCATGCACATTAACAAATATCTTGGAGCACATACTGCATTGCTGACGAGATTATCATACTCCTGTAGGCATCTTCTATTGTGTATAAACCACCAGGATACAGTACTGATCAACTGTATGAAAAGTTTGAAGAAAGTGTTAATCATGACATTGACACTGCTACTGGTGACCTTACAAACTCTCGTTTGGTAAATTAAATTCTACATACTTACATTACATTTGTATTTATAATTTTTTCGAACTAACATGTACAAAATGCAGTTCTTTTTCCCAGTAATTGCAAATGATCAAATATATGTCATATGCATTGATTTGGATGTTTATCATCCATGCATACACATATTTGACAACTCTTCTGCTGATGGTGCTGGTATTGCCAAATATGGCGATATACCATTTCTTTTGGTGAGTCCTAAATCACACATTTTAAATCATTTTATGAAGTGTAATTTTTTTTTCTGTTTTTAATGCTTTTCTATTTATTTGCAAAAAAGACTACTTTGTGAGATATTTGAACCAAAAGGATTCATACAGTGCTGCAAACAGACTTAAAAAGATTACACCTGAAAGAATGCTAATACAATGGAGTGATACTGAGAACAAAGATGATTGTGGTGTATTTACAATGTGCCACATGCAAACATACATGGGGGGTGGAGTGACTGGTTTTCAAAGTGACATCAGTAAAAATAAACCATCAGATCTTGCAAACCTCAGGGTCAAATACATTACAGCAATTTTAACTGCAGAAATCAATGAACTGTCTGGAAAAAACATGGAAAAGGCTGGTATTAAAGACAAAAAATAGTGAATATTTTTGAGTCTTAATGGTTTTATTACATTACAGTAGTTCAGAATCTTGATATAAACTCCTCTGGTTTTGGAACACATTAATATATATATTTTCACACACATTATATGTTGGATGGACGCATATTAAAAATCACCTTATTAGTTCATACAATTGATAATCATAAATGTGTCCACTTAGCATTGAACGTGCTTTTTAAAAAATTTAGTGTGCGTTCATTTTCGTGATAAATAAGTAATTGAAAGAAAATAAAATAAAAAAAATAAACATGAAAAATCTTAGCATGTTTATAAACCAAAGTTAATATGCATTGATATTCGGTATCAATAATTACAGTACAACTTGCGTGAGTGAATATCTTAATGTGCGTTCATTTACATACTAAAATAATATGGAAAATAATAATTATTAAAAAAAAAAAGAATACAAATTCAAATAAATTAATGTGCGTTCATATTCACCATTACGTGCGAGATATTAAAGTACAACGTGCGTAACCTCAGTTCTTGATGTGCGTTTGTTTGAGTACCAATTAAGATAAGTCATTTTACTCTCATATCTCTTTAATATGCGTCTCATATATCTTTAATGAGCGTCCGTCCGTCTAATACTTACTATGCGTGCATGTATTACACAGTGTGCTTCAAAAATATAACTTAATGTGCTCCATTTTCATAACCAAATAAACTAGATCAATTTTCTGAGATGAAAAAAAACAAATGCAGATCCACGAGAAATAAATACTATATAACAAGAGAGAATGGAAAAATTTTTGAAAAACAAAAACAATGGAAGCCGCAATGCTAAACGAACGAGTGAAGATAGACAACTGAACGATTCTTTGAAAAACAAAAACAACGGCGACGGCAATGCGAACGACGATAGAGAACAACGATGAAGGTTAATTTATTCAAAATTACTAATTTGTCCCTCAGTACGCGAATACAAGTAAAAATAAGCGAATTTCAATGTTTGAGATCAACGGTGAAGATATTTTAACTCATTAAAAACGAACGACAGCCATACAACCGCACATCCGCACCTAACAGTGCCAACCGCACCAGAACCCGCACCTATATATATATATATATATATATATATATATATATATATATATATATATATATATATTATCAACCTCATATATACACTAAGTAGCCTTATACAGTAATATATCTGTTAAATTCCCCTATTTTTTAACATAACTAATAATAAAATATAATTTCAGTTGCTATTAATGACTAAACCAGCCTATGTTAAGAAAGTATAGTCGGGTTAACAAATTAGTTATTGATTAGGAAAATTATTCATTTAAAATCCTTGGCTTATACACTAAATATATCTGTTAATATAACAGAAGATTATATATATATATATATATATATATATATATATATATATATATATATATATATATATAGTTAAGTTCAAATGAGGACCACTATATTATAGAGGACTGTGCGGACTAATTGGGTTTGAAACGTGATGTTTATATGTATTCTTGTGTGCCATTGTGTGTTAAATTGTATGCATGATACTAATTTGTTGTGTGCCCGTAATCAGTTTGCAAAATCCTCTATATATTGTGGTCCTCATGTATACTCAACACTCAACTCTCTCTCTCTCTCTCTCTCTCTATATATATATATATATATATATATATATATATATATATATATATATATATATATATATATATATATATACTCTTGATCCCGTATCAATAATGACATTCCTTATTAAATTGTAGACTCATTCCATGAATTATTATCTTATATAAATTTTTCTCATTTTTTTTTTTCACAACCTACAAAAGCTAGCACAAAGAGTCAATATTACCCTCACCGAGACTTAAACTCATGACCTCTTATATGAGAGAGTTACTTCGTGCCACTAGACCACAAAATCATTAACAGATTTTTCTCCTTTAATTATTTTGTAAGTGGCAGTTTCAATTCATAACTTATAGATTTTGTTTACATTAACAATTTATTTTAAATTTCTAAATTATCAAAGAACATATTAGTCATTTTGTAAACTTTTTTCAAATTTCCTCCATGAATCTTCATGCATACACTACTCATACCGCAAAGCCATTGTTATATACTTATTTATTTTAGTATCTTGATTGAGGAGGAATTTGAGAAGCAAATAATGACAAGCATGATATCTATTAGTATAGAAGATGACTGAATTGTAAGTTCAATATATTAATTTATTATAAGTTTTCATTTTATTGTATGTAAATTACTACTCCATAATTTTGATATCTCACTGAGTTCATACCCTAATGGCTAATATATACAATTTAGTTATCAACATATTAAAATAAATATTTCTAAAATTCATTATGTAAATGAATAATAATTTGTTTCTAATATTTACCTCCAAAATCTAATAGTAAATATTCAATATCGTTTCCCTTAGAATCTTTATCTCTAATCTATCTCATAATTCTGCTCTATCAATAACATACAAGCTTATTAGTATGGAAATAATAATAATAATAATAAAGAAATTGAATAACAGTTTCACATATTTGAGTGTATATTGTTCAATAATGAAACAGTAGTTATATTGAAATTTTTTTGTAGTTGCATTGTAATGAAACTACAGTGTGTATAAAATGAATCTGAATAACAGTTTCACATATTTGGGTGTATATTGTCGAATGAAACCATAGTTGAATTAAAATTATAATTTAATGGTGTTGTAATAAGACTACAGTGTGTATAAAATGAAATTCAATAACATGTCTCACTGTAATAAGACTATTCTATGTATAATTCGAATGAAACTGTAGTTGTGCTGAAATAAAATTACAATGTATATAAAATGAAACTGAATATGTTATACATGTAGAGCTGCTTACGCGAAATGGCTCGGTACGAGTGTCGTTTCTTTTCATTAAAAGAAATGGCACCGTTTTGGATCATGGTCCACAATGCTCTGTACAGTATAATTTGCCAAGTATACTAAATAAACAAAGGGAATGAATTTGGCCCAAGGGACCAAACTGCCCACCCCAATCACAGCAGAGCGTTATGCTGTGCAACCGTGTGCACCATGCAAGGTGCACACGGAATTGGATCCATAATTTCTATATTATAGATCCATAATTTATATACAAAGATCCATAACTTCTATACTATAAATTCATAATTTCTATATTATAGATTCATAATTTCTATGCAATAGATTCATAATTTCTATAATATAGATTCATAATTTTTTAATACTATAGATTCATAAAATCTAAACTGTATAGTTATCAAATTAGGAACATATAGTTCAGTGATTTGTGAATACAGAGTTCAACAATTGGGAATATGAACATAGAGTTTTGTAATTGTGTATATAGAGTTCAATAATTATGAATCTATAGTATAGAAATTATGATTTTATAGTATAGAAATTATGGATCTATTGTATAGAAATTATGGATCTAATTCCATGTGCACCATGCATGGTGCACCCGGTTGCACAGCATAATTTTCGAATCACAACAATCATTATTGTCTCGACCATGGTGCACACAAGCTGTGTGGACTATATTTTGTATACTATAAAATAATGTACATTCAGTACAAAAATAATATACTTTTAGGATATTAAAAATGCACATTATATTCAGGCCTTCAGGGAATGTACATTATATTGTATAATATACATTCAGTACACAATTCAAATAATGTACATTTATTAGTATATTAAAAATGTATACTTTTGTTATGGTCCACACAGCACTGTGTGGAGCATTGTCCACACAATAATTTGCCCAATCACAGAGGGTGGACCACTACTGCTAACTAGTGGACTGTAGAAGGCTGACATACTGCGTCATTGACTGAGTGAGAAGTCAAAGGGAGAGAAGAGTTGATAATGATGCCTTTGAACGGAGACCCCCGTCTTTTATACTACTCATAGGGCCGCATGTCGAGAACAGGTGCACAGACCACAACGCTCTACTCTCCTTCCCCATACGTGTGTCCCACCAGGTATCGCGCTCTCCAGCCAAATATCTCCCCGTGTGCCATGTTTTAGACCATGTTATAGTCATTGCCAACCGCATCACTAACTGCCTGACCGGTCCAAGCGGTCCACCCCTCCGCCGAATGGCCCCACTCCCCTAGGTGATTTGTCATAGCCGACCGGATCAAGCTGAGGCCCTCCGATCGGGAAAATTATGTCGTGCATCCGTGTGCACCATGCATGGTACACACGGATTCAAAAACGGCGTCGTTTTACTTAAATAAAAAAAATCATTTTCGATTACCGTTAGTTACGTAAACATATGTTCATAATTTTATAATTTCACATTCTGGATTTATAGTTATGAAATTATGGATGTGTAACTATGCAATTTTGGATTTATAGTTATGAAGTTATGGATGTGTAATTATGCATGCAATTCAGAATGTATAGTTATAAAGTTATAATTTCACATTCTGAATGTATAGTTATGAAGTTATATATGTGTAGTTATGCAATTCTGAATGTATAGTTATGAAGTTATGGATTGTAGTTATGCATGCAATTCTGAATGCATAGTTATGAAATTATGGATGTGTAGTTATGCAATTTTGGATTTATAGTTATGAAGTTATGGATGTGTAGTTATGCAATTCTGGATGTATAGTTATGATGTTATGGATGTGTACCAAGACTATGTGGTCTAATGGTACCCGGGTTGGACTTCTATTTGGAAGATTGTGAGTTTGAGCCTTCTTTGTGTTTCAGTGGTTCAAAGAAAAGTTATGCAATTCTGAATTTTATGCTGTGGACACGAGTCCAAAACGACGTCGTTTTCAGGGAAAACGACATTCAAAAAAAATTGATTTTGTCTCGCCGTTAACGACGTTATTCGTTTGTGGAATTATGAATGTCCAGTTATGCAATTATGAACACAGAGCTCTGGCATTATAAACTTACAATTATGAACATATAGTGATAAAATTATGAAAATAGAGCTTCGAAAATTATGAAAATAAAGCTTCGAAAATTATGAATGTACAGTTATGGAATTATGAACACAGAGCTCTGACATTATGAACTTACAATTATGAACATATAGTGATAAAATTATGAACATAGAGCTCTAAAATTGTGAAAATAGAGCTTCGAAAATTATGAATTTACAGTTTTTGAATTATGAATGTACAGTTAAGGAATTATGAATGTACAGTTATGGAATTATGAATGTACACTTATTTTTAATTTTTTTTTTGGTGAAAGAGAGGGATCCGAAGGTCCCAGAAGGGGTTAATAGATTCTTCTAGTTGTAACGCCGCGGGCATCCATCCCAAGAATGTTACTGATACCATCCGGGGGGGTGGGAGAATACTGTGGTTCCTTAGTTGGTGTTCTGTCCAAGATTTGCCATGAAGTCAGCATAGCTATTTCCTTCGCGGAGAGTATGCCTTAGATCACACTATTCGAACCGCTCCATGAAAGATTTACAATCTGAGATGAGGATGTTGGCTTCAAGACAAGAAGTGTTATCACCCTTAATAGCGTTCACCACAGAAATCGAGTCTACTTCAGCCACCAGACGAGCTAGCCCTCTGTTGTTGGCTATGATGAGTCCTTCCGGGAGGCCCCATAATTCCGCTATGAAGCTTGAGGTGGTACCAACTTTGGCCGAGAAACCCACTAACCAAGCACCTGTGTGGTCTCGAATGACACCTCCCGCACTAGCCATTCCCATGTTTGCCTTCCTCGGGCCATCCGTATTGAGTTTTGCCCATCCTTGCGTGGGTGGTGACCAACCGATCCAAAGCTGTCTCGCCAGCATGGTGTCATTGTGAGAGACGAGCAATCATTCAGCTTCATTGGCTTCCAAAACTGCACGGCGTACTACTGCATTGGCCTGTATAGAAATATGGTTAAACACAAGCTCATTTCTTGCTTTCCACATATTCCAAAGAATATAAACAAAGTCTGTATTCCAACTTCCCTTTCTTCCGCCATCTCCTATTGTTGTAAAGTTGTCCTTGATCCATCGTTGTATGGGGGTGGCAGCCACTCCGTTGAACATGGTCGACTTCTTACATCTACTCCAGAAGTCCTCCGCGAAGTCGCATCTCCTAAGGATGTGGTCAGGAGTTTCATCTCGAACAGTGATGATCATCAGATAAGCCGCGTCTTTCTCTTTCGGAGTTCGTTAGGAGCCCGTTCCGCAACACTTTCCACAGGAGTATTGTAATTTTTTCCGTATATTTGATGCGCCACAACCAGCCGAATTCATCATCTTCATCATCATGGCCTGCAATGAAATTATGACCCGATTTGATAGTAAAGAGACCCGTACCTGAGTAAGGCCACATAAGTGTATCTTGCTGTTCTTCTACTATGGCAATTGGCGTAGCACAAATGTGTTCCATCATGTGGTTTGGAAGCAGATCTCCCACAATGGAAAGGTCCCAAATTTTGTCCTCCGAGATTAAGGCGTTGACTTTCATATTTCTCAAATCTTCCGGGATCACAATGTCCGTCGTGTTATTGATAGGGCCGTCTCCCACCCACCAATCCTCCCAGAGCTTGATCGAGTCGCCTGTTCCTACCTTCCATTTCATGCCGTTAGCAAGGATAGACCTACCTTTTAGGATGCCTTTCCACCCCGGTGAAGTAGTGGCTTTGACAGGAATGTTCAGGAAGCAATCTTCTTTAACATACTTCTCATGAAGGGCTTTGACGCAAAGTTTGGTAGGACAAGTTACCATTTGCCATGCAAGCTTAGTTAGGAAAGCAAGATTGAACTCTGTTAGGAATATATTGTAATAGATTTTGATATGCCAAATTGTATTTTAAACTCCCCAATTTTATTTGTTGAGTCTAGGTGTCATAGACCATGAAAGGAAAATTAACAAAAATAGATAAAGAGAAAAATACAAGAATTATGAAGAAGAAGAAGAGAAAAATGTATGCATATGATATGTATACTTAAATAAGCCCACACTCGCCAATATCAAAGAAGAAGAAAATCTTATACAAAGAAATATGAAGTCATCTTGGAAATCAAGCATCTATGGAAAGAAAGAAGTACTTCAAGAAGAATGTTTTAAAGACCAATGAGTCCGTACAGCCGAGATGGATGAAAGGCTGATAAATTAATTCCAAGGTCTTAGGTTTGAACGGCTAAACTAAGAATGAGATGAAGTTGGAGCAGAGGTTTCAAAATCATTTCGAGAGCCTACCCACATGGAGCAAACGGCTAAATTATCTCAAAAATGTCATAGATATTATTTTTAATCAGATCTTCTGCAAAAGCTACAGATCCTCTGAAAAGGCTACAAGAAGTTCAAATTTGAGATCTGAAATTCAAATTTGAGATTGTTTCTTTCCAACGGACAAATTCTCAAAAACCAGCTATAAAATGATGAAGATTGAAGCAGATGAAGAACACTTCCACGAAAGCACTTCCAACACCATCAACGAACAGATACATACAGACGAGTGCTATATTCAAAAGAAAAATTCTCAAAAACCAGCTATAAAATGATGAAGATTGAAGCAGATGAAGAGCACTTCCACGAAAGCACTTCCAACACCATCAACGAATAGATACATACGGACGAGTGCTATATTCAAAAGCAAGGTTGCAAGCATCAGTCTAGGCGCCCCTAGACCGTGGCGATTTCCCCTCTAGGAGCTCGCCTTGGTGACTGACCGCCTAGGCGTCCGCCTAGCGCCTAACTCGGCCGACTAAGCAGCCGCTTAGCGTCTAACATAGTTGAGTTAACTTGTCCATTTCGGTCGAGTTAATCCTATCAACTCGGCCTTGCTAATATATGTCATATTATATATATATATATATATATATATATATATATATATATATATATATATATATATATATATATATATATGTGTGTGTGTGTGTGTGTGTGTGTGTGTGTGTGTGTGTGTGTGTGTGTGTATGTGTGTGTGCGTGTGTGTGTGTGTGTGCGTGTATACATTCATCTATACATATATACATCCATATATATAATATGACATACATACACTTGTAGATTAGTTTGATACTTTGAATCTTTGGATGATTGAAGTATTTGAGTATTTCATATTTGAGTATTTTAAATTTTTAATATTGTTTTGATGTTATGACTTATGAATTATCATTATTTCATTTATTTGGATTTGTTATTTGATTGAATGTTGAAAACAACATCATTAAAATTGTCAAATGGCAAGTCTGCCACTGTTTTTTTGGTGTCCGCCTAGCGCCGCCTAGATTCTGCCTAGGCGCTGTCCGGGCGCCCAACTAGCGCCTAGCGCCTACTGCAACCATGTTCAAAAGTGAGAAAATATTCAAGTGCTCAGAAGCTTACTGAGAAATATTTAGAGAGCACTAAAATCTTCATCTTTGAGAGACTTGCTACATATTGAAGATCCATTCAAGAAGTCTCAAAGTTCGAAGCAAGAGAAACTTGTTTTTCTACAAACAAGTGATATTCATACGAGAGTGTAGGAAGGGAGGAAAGTAACACGGAGTTGTGAAATCCTGGATTGTCACACGGAGCTGTGAGATCCGAAACAGTAGTGTTGGAGGCACTGGGCGTGATTAGTGCGGGCTTGGTGATCAAAGCACTAGATCACGGGATACATCGACCGGAGCGTGGAATACGGGGGGAAAGTAACACGGAGCTACGAAATCCTGTGAAAGTAGCACTGAGCTGCGAAATCCAAAACATCAGTGTTGGAGGCACTGGGCGTGATTAGTGTGGGCTTAGTGATCAAAACACTAGATCACAGAAATTCATTGTATCTAGGAACCAAGAAGTGGTGGATATAGTGAATTGTTCTTGGACGATAAGAGCAAGTGGAGTAGGAGGATTACATCATCTCTGAACCACTATAATTGTCTTGTGTCATTTACTGCTTTATTTACTTATTGCTTATCACATGGATATACTTGACACAATCATCACACACACTTATCTTTATTATTCCGATGTGCACAAGACTCTAACAATCTAGTTAAGAGTCTTGGTTTCACTGTCCCCTTACAAACTATTATATTTGCGAAAAGTTTAAAAGTCTATTCACACCCCCCCCCCCCCTTCTAGACTTTTACCTCAACTCTTTTGAGACCAACAATTGGTAACAGAGCATGTAACACCCCTTAAAACCGTGCTATTTAAAGCCTTAAAACATGCAGATATCTAAACCAAAACATCAAACACAGCGGAAGACTGAAAGAAGATAAATATAAAACATAGGTAACAGGGTGCTATGCCACGCTCACCGAAAGGTGAACGCACAGGCTACATCTGCATTGTTCAACATCTAAAACATCATAACAAAGTACTAAGTCTAAATTGGCTCACAGGCCACAAAACATAAGAGGGGAGCTATACTAGCTGGCACTAAACCGCGCACTCGTCTAAGCATCACCTGAAAGAAGCATATAAAACATGGGAAGACGTCCGGTCAGCGAATGATGCTGGTAACCCACCAATACATGTGGAATATCATACATAGATAAGATATAAGTTTGTAAAGCCATTTTCGAAACGGAATACATATATATAAGTCCAAAACCAAGAGTAATAGCCAACACAAGACTCAAACACTCTCAACAAGGACACGGGAACACATCCCAAGACTACAAAAAACAACAACGACTCACAAGAAGTCTCAAGGTATAATCTATCATCACACAATAGATTAATACCCGACATGCATCACTCAAAGGAATAAGGAAACATCAAATGACAACACATGCCAAGACAACACATGACTTTGTGACTACACACGTCACAAGAAGAGAACTCACAACAACGGCTACACAAGCCCTCGTGACATCACCCATCACGAGTTGATATGCCTTCCTTATGCCCGGTTCCATCCTTACGGCTACCCCCAACCTTATATCTAGTTCCAACCTTTATCTCCAGGACCCATGTACACCAAGTCCAACCCTATTCCCCCGGGAACCGTCGTTCCCCCTCCGACAACCCTCCAACAAAACCACCGATTTCATAGTACACGTGGGTACCGTTCACACTTGGCAACACATGCCTTGGAAACACATGTTACCCTAAACAAATACGTGAACCATACACAAAGGTCACAAACTCCATAATCGCGTCATGGCCACCACGAGGACCACTGCCGTACCTTGGTGACTAATATCCCATACCATTAATCGTGCAATCCAGGTACAACCACACACACCACACCACAATAGGAATCAACCAACGGATCACAACGAAGATATGAAACCATACTCAACAGGGAAAGGATCACAATCCGACTCCAACGATGATTAACACAAGTCATCATCCACAATAGGAAATGACAAAGAACGCACACGCTAGCATTTAAACACCGAACTAGCATGCTTATCAAACGGGTAAACCAAATGTAGTTCCGAAGAACACACAAGACCCATCACGGTTCAACGAAACACAATATTGAACACTTAGCACGATTCACGACACCAAAACCTACTTGGATACCTACCATATAGTTCTAGACATACGAAACGTCAAGAAGACACTCGAATAGTTCCACAAAAGAACATCGGGAAGTCAAAAGACCAAATACCGAGTCAAAAGAATCACGGGGAACAAATCCCGATCGTACACCAAAGTGTACCCCGCGGGTGGACCCACGGGTAGGCCCCTACCCGTGGTCCTGCCCGCGGGTACCAACACCCACAAGCCACGTTCCTGTGGGTGGGGCGGCGGGTAGGGCTCTGCCCGCCGTTCCGCCCGCGGGAACACACTTGTGCCCAAAATAATCCCTTCGGGGATTTTCAACACCAAGCTCAAATTCAAGTCCAAAACATACCAAATCTCACTGAATACAAGAAAGTGACTTGAATCAAAGGAATAGCCAAGAAATGGCATACAAGAACCCTAAACACAAGCTCTAGATATGCATTTTCACAAGATAATGCATAAACACTCACATTTCATAGCAAAATCACATGTAGAATCCAAGAAATCATCAAATAGGTAAGCAAAATAGATTTTGTAGAGCATGGGTTACCTCTTGTAGACAAAAACCTTCTCTTAACACCTCACCAAGCTCCTAACAAAGCTCACCTTCCAAACCCACTTCAAGAACACACCAAAAGATCATAAAGATTCTATCTTTAAGAAAAGACACCTAAGAAAACACTAAAAACACAAGATGGACATGGATCTTACCCTCCTAGATGCCCAAATGTATGAAAGGTAGAATCTTGGAGACAACTCTTGAAGTTTTGACAAAGCTTCAACTTGGCTTGAAAGAAAAGCTATCTACCTTTTTATAGAGAAGGTAGAGCTAGAATTTGGAAAGTGTAAGGAGAGAAATGAGGGTGTTCTACTAAGTTAGCATACAATACTAACACAAGGTGAAAAGTCAAGAATACCCTTAAACATGAAGAGGTGTAAGGAAACAAGGGAACTCCTTACAAAGCTCAAGGTACAACTTTGACTTTGGGGTTGACTAGTCAATTACTAGTCCCCGACTATTGAATTTTCAGGATTTTAGGAATTAAATTACAAATTGAAATAGGATTAATTATTTAATTAATCCCTTAATCGAATTTGGATTTTGGGGTGTCACAGAGCAAGTTGCCTATTTGGGTCAATCTATTTCTGACTGGTACCAACAATCAGTATTAGAAGCAAGTTGCCTATTTGGGTCAGCCTTGTTTCTGACAGCTAGGCAGATCCATTTTACCAGTGTGTGATTGGATTATATTATTATTTTCTCATGAGAAGATGAATAAGGATTTAGCACAGAATTTATTTTTCTCACTTGATAAATTTGATGATTGGAAAGTTCGTATGGAGGTTCACTTATCGGCCTTACATAATGAAATGTGGGAAGTAATTTCAAATGGCCCGATTGAAATATTGAAAGTGAACACATCATTTCTTCTATCACTGGACACTCCTTAGTTCATACCAATGCCAAAACCAGAATGGTCATCAGACGATAGAAAAAGGAATAATCTTGACAATATTGCCAAGGATATTCTATTCAAAGCCATTGATGATACAATATTCCCAAAAATTTGAAAATGCACAAGTGCTAAAGAAATTTGGGATACACTCATCAAGATCGGTGAAGGTGATGAACAAGAGAAGGATAATAAGCTCACTATAGCCATGAAGAAGTTCGAAGACTTCAAGATGCTATCAAATGAATGCATCGTTGATATGGAAGCAAGAATAATCAAAATTCTTGGAGAGATTAATGATCTTGGCAGAGAGATTAGCCAAAAAAAATTAATCTCAAGATCCTACGAGGCTTGCCATCTACATGGGACAAGAAAGTCACCGCCATGAGAGATCATAGAGATCTACGAACGCTATCAACCGATAAGTTATTTAGTGATCTCAAGGCATATGAGTTCGAGATGAAAGCCAAAAATGATGAAGAACATGAAGTTCGAAATTCAGCTCTATTGGTCGAACAACCGTCAACCTCCAGGTCAGTAGATAATATTGATTTTATGACTGATGAACAGTTTGCTCTTTTTGTTAAGAAATTCATGAAATTCATGCGAAAAGGAGACAACAAATATTCATCGCAAAGAAATCAAAATTTCTCTCGAGGAAACTAAAATGCCGTACGGAAGCCAAATGAAGAAAAAGATGAAGAAAATAAGGATCTATGCTACAACTGCCGCAAACCCGGACATTTTAAAATAAATTGTCCGTATCCAACCGTTAGCAAATATCAAGGCAAGAACGTCGAATCCACACCGAATAAATTCGACAACAAAGATCGGAGATTCAAACGCAACAAAAGAAAGGCTCTCATGAGCAATGAACCGAATGAAAATGATGAATCCGACGAATCGTCATCAAGCGACGAAAGCTCAAGTTCGGAAGATGATACGGTGCTAGTATGCAAATCAATTAAGTTGAGTTCAAGTGAAGATTGTCTTATGGCTCTTGGAGCAGAGGAAGAAGAGGTAACATCTAATTCTTTTACTTCAGTTAGTTATTCCTTTTCTCGTGAATCTATTGGCAATCTAATGCGAGATTGGCAAGAGATCTTGGCCACTCATTCTCAACTCAAGGAGCGCAATAATATTCTAATTCTTGAAAAAGAAGAGATGACTAAAAATTTGCACAATGCTTTACTTGAAGTGAGTAACTTGAAGAGTGAAAATATTAGCCTTCAAGAAGAGTGTAAAGCAAGAGAGGTTAGAGAACATAACCTTCGGGTTACCATTGCTACATTTACTAATTTGTCCAAAATTATGGATAAAATGGTTAACATGCAAAAGTCATCAGGAGATAGAACCGGACTTGGTTATGACTCCACATGTTCTCAAATCCCTCCAAAACTGACTAATTTTGCTACTACTTTAAATAATAAAGTTCAAGTGGTAAAATTTATAAAAAGTCAGGATAGCACAATGAAACGAGGACTTGGATATCAACCAAATGTAAAAATGAATGTTGAAAGGCCGAAACAATATAATATCACGGCTAAGAAACAAAAATTCAGTAAGCAAAATAGATATGCCAATGAGTTAAGTGCAAAAAGATTTCATAGAAAAGAGGGAAGCTTTTCTAGAAATAAAGCTGGGAGATTTTATCCCACTCAACAGGATTGGTTGTACAAACCTTATTTTAATGCTTTTTATAAACCAAGACAACAATCCTTTTCCCAGGTGCCAAAGTACAAAAATGATTTTCAAAACCGGGCACCAAAATTATTTTCTAGAGTCAACTTTGATTATCGAGTCTCAAATGGTTACAAATCACCTTATCTTAATTCAATAGGATCTAGGTGGATTTGGGTACCAAAAATCACTAACAACAAAGGACCCAAGCAAGTATGGGTACCTAAAAATAATTAATCTTTTTTGCAGGATACTTGGTACATCGATAGTGGCTGCTCCCGCCACAGGACTAGAAATAAATTATATCTAGTGAACTTGAAGAAAATCGATGAACCAAAAGTTACTTTTGGAGGAAATCAAAATTTTTGGAATTACCAAAGGAGTTGGTACAATTGAAAGAAATGGAATAAAAATTGAAGATGTATCGTACGTGAAAGGATTGAAGTTCAAATTACTGAGTACTAGTCAATTTTGTGATAAAGGCTATCTTGTGGAATTCTCCAAAGATAAGTGCCTAATAAAAAATGAGACAACAAAGGAAGTAGTACTCACTGGAGCAAGGAAGAAAAACATGTACGTAGTTTATTGGAGCACAAGCAAAGAGTCTGTATGTTTAATGGCCAGAAATTCAAATGAAGCAAATTGAGAATGACATAAGAAGCTCAACCATCTAAACTTCAAGACAATCAATCAACTTGTAAAGAAAAATCTTGTTGAAGGTTTACCGAATATTGTCTTCAAGAAGGACCAAGTGTGCGACGCATGCCAACTTGGAAAACAAATTAAATCGTTGTTCAAATCAAAGACACACGAGTCAACATCAAGACCGCTAAGCTTGCTACACATGGACTTATTTGGGCCGGTTGATCCAATAAGTGTAAGTGGTAAGAAATATGCACTCGTTGTTGTTGATGATTTTTCCAGGTACACCTGGACCGTGTTCATCAAGAAGAAGAGTGAAGTTGAGCAAGTACTACAAAAGTTGTTAAAGCAAACTACAAAACGAGAAGGACGTGAAGATTTTAAAAATCCGAACCGATCGTGGAACCGAGTTCGTGAATAGCTTGATTCAATCATTTTGCGATATACAAGGAATTTCTCATCAACTATCTGCCGCGAGAACAACACAACAAAACGGCATAGCCGAAAGAAGAAACCGGACGCTTAAAGAAGCCGCACGAGTGATGATCAGTGCATCCGGTCTTCCGAAAAGATATTGGGCGGAAGCAACCAACACTGCTTGCTACATACAAAATAGAAGCATGATTCACAAGAAGTACAAGAAGACGCCATATGAATTATACAAAGGGAGAAAACCAAATATTAATTATTTTCATATTTTTGGTTGCAAATGTTTTATTCATATTAATGATAAATTGCATCTAAAAGCCTTTGATGAGCATGCAAATGAAGGAATTTTCCTAGGATATTCGACTACCAGCAAAGAATTCAAAGTATTAAACAAAAGAACAATGGTGGTTGAAGAGTCCATACACGTGGTGTTTGATGAAAAATCGCTCGTCAAAAATGTTACACTGGACGTGGAAGACATGAAAAATGGTAACAAGTGTCATATTGATTTTGGTGATGATACGTGTGAAGATAATATTTTGCACGGTTTAGGTGAGCTGGAAACCAATTCTCTAGAAAATCTCATCTCTCATCCAGGATGTATAGGAGGTACAATTAATTATAATATTAATAGAGATGAGGTTAGAGATCCAATTAGAGATGAGGTTGAAGATCCAGTTGGAGATCAAGTTGGAGACCAAGTAATTAATGATGAAATTCGAACAGATCCCTCCAGTTCTCAACCAACGAACCCATCCAGTATCATGCACCCATTTGAACTAGATTTGAAATGGATTAGAAATCACCCTCCAGAATTAATTATTGGAAATGTACGTGATGGCGTGACGACAAGATCCTCTACCATGGTAGCATTGTTCACATCTTATGTGACAACCCAAATTATTTTTTTTTCTAAATTCCTATTTTATAAAGATTCAACGTATGATTATTTTATTCTTTCGATGATTTTATTCCTAAAACTTTGACCCAAATGTCTATCGAAAAGGAACCCGTGTATGTTTATGTCAGTTCCCCAGGCCCAGATAATTTTGTTTGAACCCAATAGCAGTTATCTTGGCCCAATTGTTCAGACCACTATCAAACCTAGTCTAGCCCAAAAATTTTTTGGAAACCCTAACCAAAGAAAAAAAATAGTTATATTATATTATTTATATATGTTGTATTGCTGAGAAATCTGAAAACCAAACAACCCTTTGTGTATTCCAAATCTCTGCCTCTTACCTCAACTATACAAAAAGAAGGAAGGAGTAGTAGCTCCGACTCTCACCCTCACGTCTCTGTCTCCCTCAATCGATCTTCAGCTGTGAGGCTTACCTTGAGCATCCATCTTCATATTCTCTCTTTCCTCTCCCTTTGACAATAGTGTAGACGATGGCGGCGACGAACCAAGAGCTCTGGTGGCGAACTCGTCAACTCTGTTCCTTTCCGGCTGCTGCGTGTTTCCCTGCGAAGCAACGGCCGGAGAAGCTCCTCCAGCGGCGACGAGCTCCGGCCCTCTTCGTCCTCTTTTTTCTTTGCGGCGTAGCAGCAGTGGATGAAGGTGGCAGGTTCCGGCGGGACCTGAAGCAGATCTGGTTGGTGATGGCGTCGGCAATGGCAGCAAAGCGGTGATTCTCCTTCCTTTGTTCTCGATGGTGCTAGCTTGGTGGTGAGGTTGTAACAACCCAAAATTATAAAACTTATATAATAAAGGCAAATCAAGCATTAATTCCCTAACAGAGCATAAGCTAAGCATAATAGTCGGGGTGCTATGCCACATCTAAGCAAGAGAATTCAGATGCACAATCTAAACTATCAATCAAATATAAACTATAATTAAAATCCCAAATACAAATCAAGGCAAGCAGGCTACTTTATCAAAAGCTAGTACTATCTAAACTAAGTCCACGAGTCCAACTAGCGCGCTCCGTAGCTACTCATTTGTACCTGAAAGCCAAATAATATATGTTCAGCGAATAATGCTGGTTACCCACTCCCACGCGTTAAGTACAATATAGGTAGATATAAGAAAACCATTTTGAAACCGGAATACATATATAATCCTAAGGAACTCTAATTTAAATCCAAGATCAAGACTCAACAAGCAACAGTAGATACAATCAATATAATCAATCATAAAGATACTAAAATGCATCCTAAGGTCACAAGACTACACAATACGATACTCAAGCAACACAAACAACATCAATGCTCAATCATTATCACAGTTAATCCTTCAACAACAACGACACGCATTCGTGCCCCAGCCTTATACCAAGTTCCAACCTAACTCCTCGCCATCCTTATATCTTTCTAACCTGTACCTCCAGGCCACCATTATATCGTCTCCCTTATCCCTCCGGAGCACGCATGCCCCCCACCGATAAACCTCCAACAATAGTGCCCACCAATCTGATAGCGCCGCAGAGCCATTCACATGACCCGAACCTTCAGTTCCATTACCAAGGGGTTAGCGCATATTGCTCTGACATGGCCCCGCAGCACTTATAACCTGACCCATGCTCAAAGGAAAGCAAGTCGAAGGTGGGTGTGTGCCTAATGCACAGTCACCACTAGCTTGTACCGCAGCACAAGAAGAGACACGGAGTGTCAACCGCCAACATAGTTATTTCCATCAATCTCATCTCATCATCATCACAGTCGATTGATCGCAACCAATCAATGATCCACAGACCATCATCATCACAGTCGATTGATCGCAACCTATCAATGATCCGTAGACCATCATCATCCAAACAACATGCACAAACACAGTAGTGGCCACCACTTCATAATCAACAACAATCAATTCACATCAACACATAACAAGGAGACAATCAAGGGAATACACAACAGCTATAAACCATCATTAACAATTGACAATAACACAACCATAAGACTCTTATGGGATCATACAAACCTCCTCCTAGGTCAACGGAATACCAACTCGAACCAGATGCAGTACATGAGACTCATACATATTAGAAACGGTACCTGAAACATCAAACTAGACTCATAAACATCAAATGGCGTACAACGGGGCATGGGAAAACACAAAAAAAAAAGACCAAACAACACGGCGCCCGTCCCGTTCCAGCGAGTGGTCGGCAGGTGGAGGACCACCCGCCAGCTGCCCGTCGGTGGGATGCCGCCTTCTAGCGGGTGCCCACCGGTGGGACGCCGCCTTCCAGCGGGTGCCCGCCGGTGGGACGCCGCCTTCCAGCAGGTCCCGCCGGTGGGACGCTGCCATCCACCGGGTGCCCGCCGACTGCCCGCTGGAATAGTAACACGGGCGTGGGTAGGAGGCGGGGACTCGTTCCCCCCACCTACCCCCCACTGGTACGACACCCAAGGTATATTTTCCCTAACACGGGAAATCATCAATTGACACCCAAAACACCTCCAAATACATCTCAACACATATCAACAACGATAGGGAATTAAACCCAACGAATCAAACCAAGAAACCCACACAATCAAATCTTACGTTCATGCTCCTAACACATCAAGGCTCAAGAATCAATTCCTAATCATGCAAGATCATCAAGGACAACAAGAACCCACATACCAATCCTAGATAGGGCTCTAGATAAACCTAAACCCAAGAATCATGCATAGGATCAATTTTCAACATCAAGATCAAGCATATGAATAAGTACAAATATCAAGACCATCAAGATAGCCAATTAAACACAATATAACCATTCAATTACAATCAACAAGATTATCAAGAAAGTCAAGTAAACACAATATAACCAATCAATTACAATTATCAAGATTATCAAGGTTAGCAATTAATCATAATAAGAACCCTAGGTAAAGCTCTATCAAGACTCGATCACAAGAATCACATAACGTTTATCGAAGGAGCCAATAAATATTATATAGCAAAGAAAATAGGTTTCGTACGACATGGGTTACCTATTAGCCTTAATAAATCCTCCCTTGGCTACTAAGGTTCTTCTCAAAGATTTTCCTCCGATTGATCTCCCTAGGCTTGGTGATGCGAAATTCCCTGGCTAGGTTTCTTGGGCATGTTTTCGTATAATTATGGGTAGTGAATGGGTTCTAAATGCTTTCTAATACCCTATTTATAGAGTTAGGAATCATAATTAGAATCCGAATAGTAAAGACCTACTTTCTTTTATTCCTAACAGGTATCTAGGTCTAGAATTCCTAGTTAGAATCTGAGTAGTAATATGTCTACTTTATTTATTCCTAACAGATATATATGTCTAGGATTTATAATTAGAATTTGAATATTAAAAGGTCTACTTTCTTTTATTCCTAATAGGTCTAAGACTTTGGTTTAGGCAAGGGTCCACAATCCATGGTGGACCACACTAATTAATTTAGGGATCCTAACCCTTATTAAATCCTTTTAATTATTATTGGCGGGATTAATTCAATAATTAATCACGGGCTTGAATGCTGTAACACGGGGTGTTACACTCTCCCCCCCTTACAAGATACTTCGTCCCCGAAGCTTAGAAATCATTTTGAGGATAACGAGTCAAAGTTAGCATAGTATCACATGTGGAAAAATTATATGGGAAATGTGCATACATACATATATAGATATACTGGGTTTAAGCCTAACTATCGAGCTCGCAAAATGCACCAAATAATAAGTGTATGGATATGCAACTCACATTATGTTGATTTTATGAATGACTAATAACATATCATAGAATCTTACCCATGACATGTTCATTGTTTTAAATAATTTATAATGATTTAACATATGGGATCACAAGTTGCACCAAACATGCATGAAAATATAATTATTTGTGTACCTAAATAAGGGGCTAATACCATGCAGGTGCAAATTCGAATGGCCACATAATCATTATAAAGCATATGCACATATATCAACACAGTCGAACCACATTTACGAATGGATGTGAACATTTAATAGGTAGTGTAGCATGTCTTAAGTCGAACACCATATATACAAGGTCTATACCTAATCATTGTGCTAAAACGGACTATACCAAATATATACTCACAATTACACAATAGCAAGCCTACAAGTCTATAGGCATAGGGCATGAAGGCCTGTGAACACGTTTCAAATTTCGAACATTAACTAGTCATGTCACATAACACGTATGCGTACTGTTCAATATGTAAAACTAGTGCATATGCAACAAATAGGTTCATGTACTCAACATCGTGGCGTAACCAAACAATTCTCATATGTATTCAGGAAGATCATAAATCATATAACAATTATTCAAATAGCAACAATCGGATTTTGAGAAGAACACTTTCATGTAGGCAATTAGGGACAAAAGGTTTTGTGCTTTTTATGGGGTAAAAAAAAAGAATCAAAATTTGCATATTCCACACTACAATTCATGTAGTAAGGGAGTAATCACATAACAAGTATTTGTATAGGTATTAAATACTAAAATTTAGCATATATGAAATATTTCACCAAATTCCATAAATGAATCTTTTATGCCTAATGGCCAAATAGCTATTCTAAGAACATATGTCGCAATTTGCCCCATTAGTATACATATCCAGTTCCCATGCACTGAGTTTATTTGTATATGCAGCCCCAAGTTACCATGTATACATATATCCCAAATTTTACACTAATCACCCATATAAACACGAATACGAACATGCAATTTATATCATGGCACTATCAAACAATTTTCATGTGAGAGGCAATATCTACGAATATCATGGATCATATAGCAATTAGTTAAAAATAACAAAATAGATTTTGGAGGAAAATGATTTTCACATAGGTGCCTAGAGGGAAGGTTTCTGTTTCTTGTGGCGTTAAAACGAATTTAGACCGGGAGAGTGCTAGAGAGGATGACGACACAGATTATGAGAGGACTAAAATAAATAAATTTAGGAAAGTCACTAAATAACTATATGTATATGTACATGCTGTCGGATTATGAAGGGATATATAGGGATAAGAACTAAAACACACACATATTTATATTGATTTATATTAGAATAAACAGTAATGCACATACGTGAGCACACATTTATGGTTATTAGGTGTTGTCATGCAGGAAGGGCTATGATTATGTGGTATCAGAGTAATTCAAGTGGTACGTGGACTAGTCATATAGGTAAGACATGTAACCAATAGATTATATGCACAAATTAATAGAAAGCGAGAACATATACAGAGAAAAGAAGCAGTGTATTAAATAATAGTCACGTGCTTTGTATGCAGTAGTATTCAATAATATATAAAAACACTATGTAACATCAGTCAACATAAAGTGGTATTAAGATTTAAGTCATAGAATCAATGATAAGCATTTAGTATAAAATAGCATATGGGTATGTCTATATATGGTAGTATAGATGTGGGCGGATGACATGCTCAACGAAGTACGTAATCACAGAAATAATGAATCACGCAAAACAATAACAACATAGTAGATATGAGAACTCAAGTTATACAGTACAGATAACATATGATGCAGGACGACACGATAGGTTAAGAATACAAATTACAAACACTATTCAATGTATAGACTAAAGATACAACACATTCGCAGAGAGTATTTGTAAAGAGCAAAAGAATGTTTATAGAAGATACACATACACAGTGTAATTGCGCAAGCAGAGTAATTATACACAACAAGAGATCAAATACTCACACATAATTATCTTAACTATAATAAAGCTATATGGTTTGGGAAGTAGTTAATGTTACAATTATTATTTTGGTGAGTAATTATTGTTACAATTATTATCTCTATCCTTATTATTATAAGATAGCCACAACATCCTTTACTTTAGAAAAAAAAAAAAAACACAACATTTGAAAAATAAAATAGCTATTTTTTTCTCCCCCATAACAAAGGATTACATTTATATTAAATTTACTCATACAAAATTTGAAATTTGCTTTCTAAATGTAATTATCTTAGTTATTATTCATATTGTGAAAATTATAATATAGATGAAATACAATTAATAATAAATCAATGTAATTATGTAAATTCTCTCTATAAGTTTATTTGAATATGTACATAATTAGAGATTATATTAACCATACAAAATTTTAATTTTAATTTTAATTATAATCTTGTATTCTATAAAAATAATAAATACTTGACCAATGGAAGCTCAAAAATATTATTATCTTAACTATAATAAAGCTATAAGGTTTCGGAAGTAATTAATGTTACAATTATTATTTTGATGAATAATTATTGTTACAATTATTATCTCTATCCTTATTATTATTATGAAATAGCCACAACATCCTTTACTATAAAAAAAAAAAAAGCACAACATTTGAAAAATAAAAAAGCTATTTTTTTCTCCCCCATAACAAAGGATTACATTTATTTTAAATTTACTCATACAAAATTTGAAATTTGCTTTCTAAATGTAATTATCTTAGTTATTATTCGTATTGTGAAAATTATAATATAGATGAAATACAATTAATAATAAATCAATGTAATTATGTAAATTCTCTCTATAAGTTTATTTGAATATGTACATAATTAGAGATTATATTAACCATACAAAATTTTAATTTTAATTTTAATTGTAATTTTGTATTCGATAAAAATAATAAATACTTGACCAAGGGAAGCTCAAAAATATTATTATATTAAATAATTTAAAATATTTGTATTTTTTCTATTTTTTATATTTATATTTATAATAACATCATTTTTCCCGTGCATCGCGCGGGTGAATTACTAGTATAGATTTATATTAGTATGGCAGGCTCAGCCTATGTATGACGTGCATGTATGTAGAATTAGGGAAGTTTAGGTTTATGTTTTAAGCAAAGCATGTCTGAATAACTCAGTACATGTATATTGGAATTATGGGTATAATATTAGGCTCAATATGTAATAGGGTTCACGATGATATTAGGTAATAAAATTAGGGAACAAGGATTACTATGTACAGTACATATATATTCTCCTACGTACCTATAGATTTATCTATTTACTATATATATGTAACTAGGAAAACTATTGTATATTATATATTTGGCTTGGGAAATTATTAGGTTCAAGATAGTATCCTAAATAATTTAAGGTTAGGCTTAAACTTAAGTTCAATCTCACAAAGATAAAGATATCAAATTCTCTCTTCCCCAAAAATAAAGTTATGTCCCTGTAATTTCTATGTAACTTATAAATAAATTAATTAGGAAAGTAATTCGACTTTCATGTTCGAGCATTAGATTGTTATTTACATGTTAAACACATAAGAAGTATCAAGGAAGACACACAAATGCACAATGGATCAATAAAACGAGAAGTCAAGAAATCAACACACCGTACCAGTGGGTGGTAGGTGGGAGTTCGACCTCCTGTCACGCGCCCACGGGAACGTAATTGTAAAGAGGTAATCACTTCGGAAAAAATCCCAAGAATGCACAAATTCAAGTCCAAACACTTCCACACTCACATGAACAACAAAAAGGGACTTAAATGCATGGAAAACCCCAAGGGATAACATTATTACGAGACTAACAAGGAAAACGAGAGATTTAAATGAAAGTCCAAGATATCAAAAGGATCACACACCACATTTCCCCTCCTTCCTAAATAAAGCTACATCCCCACAATTTTCATGTAAACTCATGCAAGTACTTATCAAGCTATAAGTAAGTTAACTATCAAAGTAATTTGAACAATCACGATTAGGAAGAGTGAGCTATTATAGGCCAAATAAAAGCATCAATTTCAAGTTCCAAAATAATTTAACAGATATCTAAATAACGCATGTTTGATAAGATAATTAAGCAACAATATGCAATCCCTTACAAGATCTATAAAGAAATCCATTAGGAACATAACCCAACTTTCATGTTTAAGAAAATAACCAAGTATGACATTTAAACGAAATCGATAGTCTATCAAGTTTTAACATGTCAATGTAAATTATTTATAATCAAAGAATGATATGCGACAAGGCATGTAAAAGTATGCAAAAATATCACAACTTTAGAACAAGCATAGCTAGGAAACGACAAACAAGTGTAGGAAACTTATCAAAAGCGATAAATAAACTCACAATCTCACCGCACGTCCTAAGATTCTTAAGTCCTTGTTCCTAGATTTCCTAGAGATCAATCCCACCATCTTAAAGTTCGAGCCTAACATCTTAAAGTCTTATCCTAATAGTCATTGTCCTGGGGTCGAACTTAGGCTCTGATACCAACTGTAACACCCCTAAATTTTATAACTTTTAAAACTTATATAATAAAGGTAAATCTAGCATTAATTCCCAAACAGAGCATAAGCTAAACATAATAGTCGGGGTGCTATGCCACATCTAAGCTAGAAACGTAATATGCACAGGTTAAATATCTATCAAAGTATAAACTATAATTAACATCCCAAATACAAATCAAGGCACGCAGGCCACTTCATGAAAAGCTAATACTATCTAAACTAAGTCCACGAGTCCAACTAGCGCGCTCCGTAGCTACTCATCTGTACCTGAAAGCTAAATAATATCTGTTCAGCGAATAATGCTGGTAACCCACTCCCACGCGTTAAGTACAGTATAGGTAGATATAAGAAAACCATTTTGAAACCGGAATACATATATAATCCTAAGGAACTCTAATTTAAATCCAAGATCAAGACTCAACAAGCGATAACAGATACAATCAATATAATCAATCAAAAAGATACTAGCATGCATCCTAAGGTCACAAGACTACACAATACGATACTAAATCAACACAAACAACATAATTGCTCAATCATTATCACAGTCAATCGTTCAACAACAACGACACGCATTCGTGCCCCAGCCTTATACCAAGTTCCAAACATACTCCTCGCCATCCTTATATCGTTCCAACATGTACCTCCAGGCCACCCTTATATCGCATCCCTTATCCCTCCGGAGCACACATGCCCCCACCGACAAACCTCCAACAATTGTGCCTACCAATCTGATAGCGCCACAGAGCCATTCACATCACCCGAACCTTCAGTTCCATTGCCAAGGGGTCAGCGCATATAGCTCTGACATGGCACCGCAACACTTATAACCTGACCCATGCTCAAAGGCAAGCAAGTCGAAGGTGGGTGTGTGCCTAATGCATAGTCACCACTAGCTTGTACCGCAACACAAGAAGAGACACGGAGTGTCAACCGCCAACATAGTTATTTCCACCAATCTCATCTCATCATCATCATAGTCGATTGATCGCAACCAATCAATGATCCGTAGACCATCGTCATCACAGTCGATTGATCGCAACCAATCAATGATTCGCAGACCATCATCATCCAAACAACATGCACAGACACAGTAGTGGCCACCACTTCATAATCAACAACAATCAATTCACATCAACACATAACAAGGAGACAATCAAGGGAATACACAAAAGTTATAAACCATCATTAACAATTGACAATAACACAACCACAAAACTCTTACAGGATCATACAAACCTCCTCCTAGGTCAACAGAATACCAAGTCGAACCACATGCAATACTCGAGACTCATACATATTAGAAACGGTACCCGAAACATCAAACTAGACTCATAAACATCAAACGGGGTACAACGGGGCATAGGGAAACACAAAACGAGACCAAACAACACGGCACCCGTCCAATTCCAGTGGGTGGCCGGCAGGTGGAGGACCACCCGCCGGCGGGATGCCGCCTTCCAGCAGGTAGCCGGAGGGCAGCCCCTCCGCCCGACGGCTGCCCACTAGAATAGTAACGCGGGCAGCGGGTTGGTGTCGGGGACTCGTTCCCCCCACCTAACCCCCACTGGTACGACACCAATGGTATTTTTTTCCCAACATGGGAAATCATCAATTGACACCCAAAACAAGTCCAAATACATCCCAACACATATCAACAACGATAGGGAATTAAACCCAACGAATCAAACCAAGAAACCCACACAATCAAATCCTACGTTCATGTTCCTAACACATCAAGGCTCAAGAATCAATTCCTAATCATGCAAGATCATCAAGGATAACAAGAACCCACATACGAATCCTAGATATGGCTCTAGACAAACCCAAACCCAATAATCATGTATAGGATCAATTATCAACATCAAGATCAATCATATGAATAAGTACAAACATCAAGACCATCAAGATAGCCAATTAAACACAATATAACCATTCAATTACAATCAACAAGATTATCAAGAAAGTCAAGTAAACACAATATAACCAATCAATTACAATTATCAAGATTATCATGATTAGCAATTAATCATAATAAGAACCCTAGGTAAAGCTCTATCAAGACTTGATCACAAGAATCACATAACGATTATCGAAGGAGCCAATAACTATTATATAGCAAGGAAAATAGGTTTTGTAAGACATGGGTTATGTGACACCCCGTAATCCGAAATTCAATTAAGGGATTAATTAAGTAATTAATCCTAAACCAATTGGTAATTTAATTCCTTAAATTCCTGAAATTCAATAGTCGGGGACTAGTAATTGACTAGTCAACCCAAAGTCAAGTGTTGTACCTTAAGCTTTGTGAATAGTTCCCTTGTTCCCTTACACATTTCATCTTATTAAGGGTAAATAAGACATTTCCCTTGTAATAGTCTTCCAAGATAACCTAAGAGACACATTTCATTTCTCTCAAACACTCTCCAAAATCATAAGCTCTCCATTCTCTCTAAAAAGCTAGTTAGCTTTCTCTCCAAGCTAAATCTAGGGCTACCAAGATCTTCCAAGTTTGTCTTCAAGATTCCACCTTTCCTACTTTTGAGCATCTAGGAGGGTAAGATCTAAGTTCCTTTTGTGTTTTTAGTGTTTTCTAAGGTATCTTTTCCTAAAGGTGAAATCTTTATGATGTTTTGGTGTGTTCTTAAAGTGGGTGTGGAAAGGGGACCTTGTTAGGAGCTTGAGGAGTGTTGTAAGTGAAGGATAAGTCTTCAAGAGGTAACCCATGCTCTACAAAATCTATTTTGCTTACCTATATGATGATTTATTGGATTCTACATGTGATTTTGCTATGAAATGTGAGTGTTGATGCATTGTCTTGTGAAAATGCATATCTAGAGCTTGTTATTAGGGTTCATGTATGCCATTGCTTGGCTATTCCTTTGATTCAAGTCATTTTGTTGTATTTGGTGAGATTTGGCATGTTTTGGACTTGAATTTGAGCTTGGAGTTGAAAATCCCCGAAGGGATATTTTTGTACAGGACATGGTACCCGCGGGCGGAACGGCAGGCAGTGGCCTACCCGCCGCCCCACCCGCAGGGTACGCGTGTGAAGTGGGAAGGTTCCCACGGGGTACAGGTGTAGCTTGGGCAGGGAGTAATATGTTTTCTTGGGCATGTTTTCGTATAATTATGGGTGGTGAATGAGTTCTAAATGCTTTCTAATCCACTATTTATAGAGTTAGGAATCCTAATTAGAATCCGAATAGTAAAGGCCTACTTTCTTTTATTCCTAACAGGTATCTAGGTTTAGAATTCCTAGTTATAATCTGAGTAGTAATATGTCCACTTTATTTATTCCTAACAGATATATATATGTCTAGGATTTCTAATTAGAAACTGAATAGTAAAAGGTCTACTTTCTTTTATTCCTAATAGGTCTAAGACTCTGGTTTAAGCAAGGGTCCACAATCCATGGTAGACCACACTAATTAATAGGGATCCTAACCCATATTAAATCCTTTTTAATTATTATTGACGGGATTAATTCAATAATTAATCCCGGGCTTGAATTCCGTAACACGGGGTGTTACAGAGGTTGCTGTTCCGGCGTCTTGGGCGACTGGTCAGTGCTGCCAGCAGTGACGTCGGTGGGGAGTGCATACTTTGGTTTAGAACGACGCATGGAAGAAGAAATAAATTAAAAAAAGGGTATAATCTCATTATGCTTATTTGAGTTATTAATGTTATAGTTCTAATTTAAATAAAGAGCCTGGTGCAATTTATAAGCAACTGGTTAGGTATGATGTAAATCTTAAGTTTGAATCCAACTCTTAGCATTTATTTGGGTCCCAACATTTATATTATGATTTTGGATGGACTAATGAAGTACTAATGACATCATAATGTATGATTTGATGGATAAGTATTTAATGATGGTGAGAAATTAATAAGTGAAATGGATAGAGCAGTTGGTAAAACATGTATTAAATCTTGAAATAAGCCTAGGTTTAACTCTTGTTATCAACATAAATTTTTCTGTTAAGTTGGATTAAGTGAAGTAGTAAAGGGGTCATGGTTTATTAATAACGTTGTTAATAATAGTTGGGTAGCAAAAGAGGTTCGATTGAGTTACAGTTTCTTCGTTAAATTGGCTAGCTCGGGAGAGAACTCAAGATCAAGTGTTGGCTTTTGGAAATCTACAAAGCTATAACCCATGGACTCCCAAATCTATTTTCAAGACTCTGTGAAGTCTTTTGTTGAGTAGAAATAATCAGTATATGTTGTGTTTGAGCTATTAGTTGATCTATTACTTGTCTATGATGTGTTGTTGATGTTCTGGATGAGTTAGAATTGCCTGAGTTGTTTTTTCAGATGAAAATACCTATCCGGTGCACTCACAGTGTGCACCAGATTAGAGCAGCGGCCCTAGCCGCGGCCCACCAGGAGGGTCGTCGGCTAGAGCCAGGGCCAACCGGGCCTAGGGCACTGCCCTAGGAGAAGGCCGTTGCCTAGGCCCGGCCTTGTGGCGGCCTACAAGGGGCGGTTCGAGAGGAGTCCCGCCCCAAGCCACTGAGTTTAATCTGAGAGGTTCTGTGCAGTGGCTGGGCCTTTGTGGCTCAGCTACGTGTCGTTTCGGGCCTGGTGTCACAGGCCCTTGTGGCTCGGTACCTCGGGACCGTCTTGACGCACATTTTGGCTTTGATTTTATTGTTTTTGGATAAAAAAAATGTGCATGTTGTGATAGTTTTATTGAAGATTTTGCTACACATTATAAATTATGAATTTCTCTGTGTTTTGAAATGTTTGGTTCTATTTCCTGATGAGATTTTTGTATTGAGTGGAGAAGTATGATTAGTTGAGAATATGATCTATTATGAAAGCATGACTAAAGTGTGATATTTGATCAATGAGATCTGAAGCATATTTTGTTGATAGTATTGCACGAGACTCAAGAGAAAGAAAAGTGAGTCAAGAGAGACTCAAGAGAAAGAAAGTGAGTCAAGAGAGACTTAAGAGAAAGAAAGCGAGATAAGAGGGACTCAACAGAAAGAAAGAAAGCAAGAAAGAAACCTCCACAGAAAGTATTCTATTTTACAACGAGTGTATGAGTGTATTTATATTATTGCTCGAGATTGCATTTGAGTATGTTATTGCACGAGATTGCATATGAGTATATTATTGCACGAGATTGCATATGAGTATATTATTGTAAGAGATTGCATATGAATATGTTGATAGTATTGCACGAGATTGCATATGAGTATGTTATTGCACGAGATTGCATATGAGTATGTTGATAGTATTGCACGAGTTTGCATATGAGTAGAGTATTGCTTGAGATAGAATAATGAGAATGTGTTTAAAGATTTGCGTATCGAGCATGATTGTTTAATCACTTTTGAAGTCTTGTATGTCCAGTTACATGATGAGAACTTGAGAGCATGAGAATAACTTCCGTATGGTTTATTAGCCTAATATTACTTGTAAGCATGAGTTGCTTGATAAGTTGTTGTGATGTTTACATGTTGAAATATCTATGTTGTTAAGTCTGGTCTTTTAAAGCATGCCTGTTGATGTTAGAGGTTGCAAGAATATAGAAAGCGTGTGATATGGTTATAGTTGCCTATGAGATGAGTTGTTGTACACAAATGTTATCAAATGTTTTCCTGTGACACTCCAAAAATCCACATTCAATCCATGCATTAATTGAGTAATTAATCCTATTGTATTTGAAGAATTAATTCCTAAAATCCTGATTTTTAATACTCAAGGACTAGTATTTGACTAGTCAACCTTAAAGTTGTGCTTGTACCTTGAGCTTTGAGAGGAGTTCCCTTGTTCCTTACACTTTCTAAGGGTTAGTAAGGGTATTCTTGTCTTTTCACCAAGATTTAGTATTGTAACCTAACCTAGAGGACTTCTTCATTTCATTCCCTACAATTCTTAGAAATAAGTTCTACCTTCTCTCTAGAAAAGAAGTGTAGCTTATTCTCCAAGCCAAGTTGAGACCCTTGTTAAGATTCCAAGATTTGCTTCCAAGATTCAACCTTTCACCTATTTGGGCATCTAGGAGGGTAAGATCTAAGTTCATCTTGTGTTTTTGGTTCCATCTTAGTTGTCTTTTTCTTAAAGGTAGGATCTTTATGATCTTTTGGTTTAATCTTGAAGTGGGTTTGGAAAGTAAGCCTTGTGGAGAGCTTGTTTTGGTGTAAAGTGAAGTCTTTTGGTCTTCAAGAGGTAACCCATTCTCTACAAAACCTATTTTGCTTACCTATATGTGATTTCTTGGATTCTACATGTGTTTTGCTATGACATGTGAGGGTTTATGCATTTGTCTTGTGATATTGCATATCTAGAGCTTGTGTTTAGGGTTTCTTTGTGCCATTGCTTGGAATTTTCCATGGTTCAAGTCATTTTGTTGTATTGGGTGAGATTTGGCATGTTTTGGACTTGAATTTTTGTTTGGAGAAGAAAATCCGCGAAGGGATTTGTTGTGGAACAGGAATGTTCCCGCAGGCAGAACGGCGGGCGGGGCACCACCCGCCGGCCTACCCGCGGGTACAATGCCTGTGGGAATGTGTTCCCGCGGGCGGGACCACGGGTGGGGCACTACCCGTGGGTCCACCCGCGGGGAACACTGTGGTGTTCGTTCGGGATTTGTTCCCCGTGATTCGTTTGTCTCGGTATTTGGTCTTTTAACTTCCCGTTGTTCTTTTGTGGATCTATTTGAGCGTCTTCTTGATGTTTCGTATGTCTAGAACTATATGGTAGGTATCCATGTAGGACTTTGGTGTCTTGAATCGTGCTAAGTGTTCAACATTGTGTTTCGTTGGACCAAGAGGTGTCATGTTTGTTCCTCGGAACTATCTTGAGTTTCCCCGTTGATAAGCATGCTAGTTTGTTGTCTAAATGCTAGCGTGTGTGTGGTTTGTACCTTCCATTTGGTTGATGATAACTTGTGTTATCCATCGTTGTTATTGTTGGGCTGTGACCCGTTCTTTGATTGAGTATGTTTCATACCTTCGTTGTGATCCGTTGTTTAACTCTTGTTGAGTTGTGGTGCCGTGTGTGGCTTTACCTGGATTGCACGATTAGTGGTATGGGACACTAGTCACCAAGGTATTGCAGCGGTCCTCGTGGTGGCCGTGACGTGATTATGGAGTTGTGGCCTGAGTGATGGGTCCACGTTTTTGGGGGATAACATGTGTTATTCGGGCATGTGTTGCCGTGAATTGGTGGTCTCGTTGGTGGTCGTTGGTGGGAGACGACGGTCCCGGGGGAATAAGGTTGGACTAAGAAGTACAGGGGTCCTGGAGGTAATGGTTGGAAAGAAGATACAAGGTTGGGGGTAGCCATAAGGTTGGAACCGGCATAAGGAAGGCATACCAACTCGTGATGGGTGATGTTGCGAGGGCTTGTAAAGCCGTAGTTGTGTGTTATTCTCTCGTGACGTGTGTTGTCACGAAGGCATGTGTTGCTTTGGCATGTGTTGCCGTTGGGTGAGTCTTTATCTTTCGCGTTGTGGTTAACCTTTGTGGTTTGGGACGTGTTCCCATGTTATCCTTTTGAGTGATGAGTCTTGTGTTGACTGTTGATCTTGGTTTTGACTTATATATATGTATTCCGTTTCGAAAATGGTTTTTATGACTTATATCTATCTATATATGATACTTAACGGTATTGGTGGGTTATCAGCATTATTCGCTGACCGAGCGTCGTCCCAATGTTTATCTTTGTATCTTTCAGGTGATGTTTAGAAGAGCGCGATGTCTAGTGCCTGGTAGCTTAGTGCCCTCATCCCTGTTTTGTGGCCTGTGCGCCAATGTAGTTTTAGACTGATGTTTTGGGGTAGATGTATACACTTGCAGATTGTTTGCCGTAGCGTTTACCGTGTTTGGTAAACGTTGCTTGACACCCCGTTCTGATTTCTTTTATCCATGGCTTGACACATGTGTTAAGGCTTTTATATAGGTCTTGGTTGGGGGGTGTTACAGTTGGTATCAGAGCCTAGGTTTGAGCCTAGGAAGGGTTAAGTCTAGACTTTCTAAGTGGTTAAGTGTGTTTTGAGACCTCTAAGCGACCTTAAGAAGCTAAGTGTTAGACTTAGGACTCTAGGTTGCGCGGTGAGCTGTGTGTTGCTTTTTGTCTTACTTGTTTGTTCTCTTTTGGCATCCTCGTTGTTGTAGCAGAAGTCTGTGATGCTTTCTCGCCAGCGTGTCGCAACGTTTGAGACGTGAGTGAAGTGGTTAAGAAATCTCGGTTGGCTGAATCTAGCAATGCTTCTGGGGTGATTGAACGATGGATCCAGAGTGGTACGTCCACAAGAGTATGTCCTAGTGCAGCTACTTTGCCAGCACTCCGAGATGTAAGAGGGCATGGGAGGATAGAGGTTCACCATCCAGCAGAAGGGCCATCCCAAGAGAAGGTGCTTACCTTAAGTGAAGTTCGAACAACTGACAGTGACGTAGTAGTGGGAACCTTCCTTGTGCAATCCGTGCCAGCAACAGTCTTGTTTGATTCAGGAACGTCTAACTCGTTCGTATCACCCGGACTTGTGAAGAAGTTGGGCTTATCTGGGGCTACGGGTGTGAGGTTAAACGTGAAGGTAGCATCGGGAGAAGTTAGGATGTGTGACCGTCTTTCTGAGGGCATCAGGATCAACATCAAGGGAGAAGAGTTCCCTAGCGATCTAATCCAGTACGACTTAGACGTGATGGATGTGGTCTTAGGTATGGACTGGTTGGGGCGGTTTAGAGCCCAAATCTTGTGCAAAGATCAGAAGGTGGTGCTACGGGGACCCAGTGGGAAAAGGGTATCATATCGGGGAAAGTTGGAAGAACCCGGGATTAAGCTAGTATCTATGACAAAGATGAAGAGGTATATGGATAAAGGCAATGACTTATTCTTGTGTTCGGAAGATAACTTGAAGGCAAAAGGAGAGGTAGCTCAATCTATACCCGTAGTCCGTGAATTTTTTGATGTATTTCCCGAGGAAATACCGGGTATGCCTCCTACTAGGGAAGTGGAGTTCTAAGTGGACCTTATGCCAGGCAAAACACCCATATCTAAGGCCCCATATCGTTTGGCTACGCCACAAATGCAAGAGTTGAAGACCCAATTGCAAGAACTCCTTGATAAGGGTTATATCCGGCCAAGTACATCGCCATTGGGAGCTCCGGTTTTGTTTGTAAAGAAGAAGGACGAAAGTATGAGGTTGTACCGGGAGCTGAACCAAGTTACCATCAAGAACAAATACCCCCTCCAAAGGATCGACGACTTGTTTGACCAACTCCGCAGTGCAGGAGTGTTTTCCAAAGTTGACTTGAGGTCAGGGTACCATCAGATAAAGGTAGCAGACAAGGACATTCCTAAGACTGCGTTTCGGACTCGGTACGGTCACTACGAGTTTATAGTTATGCCGTTTGGGTTGACTAATGCCCCTGCAGTTTTTATGGACTTGATGAACAGAGTGTTCAAACCCCACCTCGATGATTTTGTGATCGTGTTCATCGATGATATTTTGGTCTATTCGAAGGATAAGAGGGAGCATGTTGGACATCTTCGGACGGTACTTCAGATCTTGAGGGAGAAGCAGTTATACGCCAAGCTCTCTAAGAGTGAGTTTTGGAAAGACAGTGTGACGTTTCTAGGCCACGTGATTGATAGTTGGGGGATTTCGGTGGATCCAGACAAGATAAGGGCAGTGAGAGATTGGACTGTACCTTCATCGGTGGCGGAAGTAAGAAGTTTCCTTGGTTTAGCGGGTTATTATCGAAGGTTTGTTTTGGATTTCGCCAAGGTGGCTCAACCTTTGACTAAGTTATTAAGGAAAGAAGTGCCTTTCATTTGGGATCAAGCTTGTGAGTTAGCATTTTGAGATTTGAAGGAGAGGCTCACGACTGCACCAGTCATAATATTGCCATCAGGAACGGACGGGTTTGAGGTATACAGTGATGCGTCCAAAAAAGGACTAGGTTGTGTGTTGATGCAAAATGGGAGAGTGATTGCCTACGCCTCGCGTCAGCTGAAAGTTCACGAAGATAATTACCCTACACACGATTTGGAATTGGCCGCCGTAGTGTTTGCTTTGAAATTTTGGAGACATTATCTATATGGGGTGCGTTGCAAGATCTTCACGGATCACAAGAGTCTCAAATATATCTTCACACAAAAGGATCTCAACATGCGACAACGAAGGTGGTTAGAGCTCATCAAGGACTACGAGTTAGATATTCAGTATCACAAAGGAAAAGCTAACGTAGTGGCGGACGCCTTAAGTCAGAAATCGAAGCATACCACTAGTTCTATTTGGGTAGTGGCGGATGAGCTTTGTAAGGAGCTCCAACGGATGAACTTGGAAGTGGTGGAACAGGGAGATGTGGAGGCAGAAGTTCGTTGTTATAACTTAAGGATTGTACCTATATTTCTGGGAGAAATTAAGGAAGAGCAGCAAAAGGATGCATATTTGACAAAGGTAAGGGATGACCTAGCTAAAGGGAAAGGGGGACCATTTGCGTTATCTACGGATGGGGTGTTGAGGTACAAAGGCCGTGTATGCATACCCGCGTCATGTGATCAGTGGAAGTGACAGATTTTGGAAGAGGGTCATAACACACCCTATTCGGTCCACCCCGGAGGAGACAAGTTATACAAAGACGTGAAGGGCTTCTTCTGGTGGCCTAATATGAAGAAGGAAGTTGCAGAGTTTGTTGGGAAATGCTTTAACTGTCAGAAGGTAAAAGCGAAACGTTGTGAGGTAAATGGGTTAGTACAACCATTAGAAGTTCCACAAGGAAATTGGGATTCAATATCCTTGGATTTCGTGGGAGGTCTGCCGACAACCCGTTCGGGTAAGGACAAAATCTAGGTAATAGTTGATCGTTTGACTAAGACTGCCCGCTTTATCGCAATGAAGGAGACTTGGACAATGACACAGTTGGCTCAAGCTTATGTCAACCAAGTGGTAAAGTATCATGGAGTTCCGAGGGATATTGTCTCCGATAGGGATCCAAGGTTTTTGTCTCAATTTTGGAAATCCTTGCAAGCATCTCTTGGAACTAAGCTAAGCCTCAGTACTGCTTTCCACCCAGCCACCGATGGGCAAATAGAAAGGACTATCCAGACTATCGAAGATATGTTGAGAGCTTGTATGTTAGATTTTCAAGGGTCTTGGGAGGACCATTTGGATTTGATCGAGTTTTCTTACAACAATAGCTATCATTCGAGCATTCGCATGGCACCCTATGAAGCTCTCTATGGACAGAAGTGTCGCAGCCCACTATGTTGGGAGGATCTTGTTAATCCGATAGTGCTGGGACCTCAGTATTTGCTTGACACATCCGAGAAAGTTAAACAGATTCAAGGAAGGATGAAAGCGGCTCAAAATCGCCAAAAGTCCTATGCTGACTTGGCTAGAAGACAAGTGGAGTTCTCGGTTGGAGATAAAGTTTGGTTGAAAGTATCTCCTACCCGGGGAGTAATGCGGTTTGGAAAAAAAGGATAGTTGAGCCCTAGGTTTATAGGCCCGTATGACATCCTGGAGAGGGTTGGGAGTTTGGCTTACCGTTTGGCGTTGCCTATGGAGTTGGAAAGGGTGCATAACGTGTTCCACGTATCACAGCTCAAGAGATATGTTCACGACCCGGCTCATGTTTTACCACCAGAAGTAATACCGATATATGAAGATTTGTCTTACGAAGAAAGACCGCTCAGAATTTTGGACTTCAAGACTCGGGACACTCGTAGGAAATCTGCTAAGATGGTGACGGTTTGGTGGACACATCATGGGGTTAAGGAAGCTACTTGGGAGCTGGAGTCATCGATGCGGGAGCGGTACCCTGAGTTGTTTGTAGAAGGTACCTCGTTTTCCTCGTTTGTTGCTTGCCTTGTGTGCTTGCTTGTTTTTGCTTGTTGCCTTGTTGTTTAGCTAGCTTGAAAGTTGGTGTTTGGAGTTAGTAGTTTAGTTCTTGGTTGTTGTCTAGAAGTTGGTGGTTGTGTTGAGGCTAGAGTTCTTGATGCTCAATCTATCCGTTTGTTAACCTCTTGCCAATCCTTGAATTTGAAATGCCTTGTTCTTTGCTTTGGAATCCTTGTGAGTTCTTTTGGAGTCTTTGACCAAAAGAGTTGCTCTTGAACTTCTTGTCACAATGTCGTTTTCTTTCACCGTTTGCTTTTAATTCGTCATACCCAAGCTTCGGGGACGAAGCTTCTTTGAAGGGGGAGAGGATGTGACACCCCAAAAATCCACATTCAATCCATTGATTAATTGAGTAATTAATCCTAATGTATTTGAAGAATTAATTCCTAAAATCCTGATTTTTAATACTCAAGGACTAGTATTTGACTAGTCAACCTTAAAGTTGTGCTTGTACCTTGAGCTTTGATGGGAGTTCCCTTGTTCCTTACACTTTCTAAGGATTAGTAAGGGTATTCTTGTCTTTTCACCAAGAGTTAGTATTGAAACCTAACCTAGAGGACTTCTTCATTTCATTCCCTACAATTCTTAGAAATTAGTTCTACCTTCTGTCTAGAAAAGAAGTGTAGCTTATTCTCCAAGCCAAGTTGATACCCTTGTTAAGATTCCAAGATTCAACGTTTCACCTATTTGGGCATCTAGGAGGGTAAGATCTAAGTTTATCTTGTGTTTTTGGTTCCATCTTAGTTGTCTTTTTCTTAAAGGTGGGATCTTTATGATCTTTTGGTTTAATCTTGAAGTGGGTTTGGAAAGTAAGCCTTGTGGAGAGCTTGTTTTGGTGTAAAGTGAAGTCTTTTGGTCTTCAAGAGGTAACCCATTCTCTACAAAACCTATTTTGCTTACCTATATGTGATTTCTTGGATTCTACATGTGTTTTGCTATGACATGTGAGGGTTTATGCATTTGTCTTGTGATATTGCATATCTAGAGCTTGTGTTTAGGGTTCCTTTGTGCCATTGCTTGACATTTTCCATGGTTCAATTCATTTTGTTGTATTGGTGAGATTTGGCATGTTTTGGACTTGAATTTGTGTTTGGAGAAGAAAATCCGCGAAGGGATTTGTTGTGGAATAGGAATGTTCCCGCGGGCGGGGCACCACCCGCCGGCCTACCCGCGGGTACAATGCCTGTGGGAATGTGTTCCCGCGGGCGGGACCACGGGTGGGGCACTACCCGTGGGTCCACCCGCGGGGAACACTGTGGTGTTCATTCGGGATTTGTTCCCCGTGATTCGTTTGTCTCGGTATTTGGTCTTTTGACTTCCCGTTGTTCTTTTGCGGAACTATTTGAGCGTCTTTTTGATGTTTCGTATGTCTAGAACTATATGGTAGGTATCCATGTAGGACTTTGGTGTCTTGAATCGTGCTAAGTGTTCAACATTGTGTTTCGTTGGACCTAGAGGTGTCATGTGTGTTCCTCGGAACTATCTTGAGTTTCCCCGTTGATAAGCATGCTAGTTTGTTGTCTAAATGCTAGCGTGTGTGTGGTTTGTACCTTCCGTTTGGTTGATGATAACTTGTGTTATCCATCGTTGTTGTTGTTGGGCTGTGACCCGTTCCTTGATTGAGTATGTTTCTTACCTTCGTTGTGATCCGTTGTTTGACTCTTGTTGAGTTGTGGTGCGTGTGTGGCTTTACCTGGATTACACGATTAGTGGTATGGGACACTAGTCACCAAGGTATTGCAGCGGTCCTCGTGGTGGCCGTGACGTGATTATGGAGTTGTGACCTGAGTGATGGGTCCACGTTTTTGGGGGATAACATGTGTTATCCGGGCATGTGTTGCCGTGAATTGGTGGTCTCGTTGGTGGTCGTTGGTGGGGGACGACGGTCCCGGGGGAATAAGGTTGGACTAAGAAGTACAGGGGTCCTGGATGTAACACCCCGTGTTACGAATCCTAAATCCAATTGATTAATTAATTAATTAATAGCCCAGGAGAAAGAATAAATTATAATGATTAATTAGGGAAAAAGGCCACCGTAGCCCATGGGCCCAAATATATAAACCCAACCCCTAACCCCAATAGGATTAAACTCTAAATAAACCCTTGGATCTATAAATAGAGAACTTAGGGAGCACCTAGAACCCCCACACGCCTAGACGCCCCACCACCCCAGGAGAGCTCCAAGAATTCCCTTAGAAGAAATCAAGAAAACAAGAAAGCTTAAAGAAAGATCCTTCATAGCCAAGGAATTAATTAAGGCTAAGAGGTAACCCATGTCTCAACAAAACCTATTTTCATAGCTATGATTTCCCACTTAGGTTTTCCCCATATTATTGTGTATTAATGACTTGTGATAATTATTGTTGATGATTGATGTGATGATCCCATGGGGGATCTTGATAATCTTGATATTGAGAGATTCTTGATAATTATGATATTCTTGATGATTATATGGAGTTCCTGATGATTATGTGTTGTTCTTGATAATTGGGTGATGATCTTGATGATTATGTGTTATTCTTACCGAATCTTGCAATTAGAAGACGAACCGTATTCTTGTTGATATAAAAGTGATTAGAACCCTAGGTTGTATCGTATGATCTTATTCTTGGATTATCGGGTGGGGAAATCGCATGTTTGGGTGTTGATTATACTTAGAAAAGCATGATAGGTTATGTGCCGTTCGTTCCTCGTATTTGATTCGTTAATTGTCTACGGGTTGTCGTTAATTGTGTTGTAAAGTGTCTAAGTATGGTTTCGGGTTCCATAACGGTTCCCGGGGCGTAAAGTGTGTGAAAGGAGTCAGTGGGGGGTAGGTGGGGGGTAGGGGACCCGCCACCTACCCATAGCCGTAAACCACCGCCTGGCAGCGGGTGGCCGGCGGGCGGGCAGTTGCCCGCCGGCGACCCGCTGCCCGGAACAGTAGAAACCGGCGGGTGGCCCACCACCCACCGGCTACCCGCTGGAAAGTCGTCCCACCCGGGACCCCGGCTTCCCCGTTTGACGTCCCCGTTCCCCGTGGTGTCCCAACGGACTCCGTTTATCGTGCCTATGTCTAGTTTGATGTTTCGGGTACCGTTCGTAGGTTTATGGGTCTATTATATTGCATGCTAGTTGAATTGGTATCCCGTTGACCTAGGTGGAAGAAGTATGAACCCCTTAGGACTATTCTTAGTAAGTGATGGATCACGCATAGGTTTTGTTATACGTTCTCTCCCCCTTCCTAATGTGTAATGTGGGTTGCATGTGCTTGCTATGTGTTATGTGTGTGTTACCCCAATTCGGTTGCGATCGGATTGGTTATCCTGAGCTGCGGTTCAGAAGCTGGCTGCGGTCAGATTGATACTCTTGGGCTGCGGTCCACCGTTTGGTTGCGATCAAACGTTTCTATACGAGCTGCGGTTCGTCCTTTTTCCTGGCTGCGGTCAGATGACATTCTCTTGGGCTGCGGTCCACTGTTTGGTTGCGATCAAACACTATGATGAGCTGCGGTTCATCGGTCGGTTGCGATCGACCCCTCCGTGTTGCGATACGGGGCAGGGTGCTGCGGGGCCGTGTCAGAGCTATATGCGCTGACCCTCATGTATGGGCATGCGATTGGTCCTGTGGCGCCAACAAACTGCGTTATGTGTTATGACATGGACGAGTTGTGATTACGAGTGTCTTGGGGGATGTGACTATGGGACTTATATTGGGGATTGTTCATGTTGGGTTATGATTATTGTTTATGCCTTGCCTTATCTGCCTTATCTATTGTGAACTGCATATGCTCGTTATAACTGTTGCTTGTGTCTGGCCTTATCTGTCGAGTCATTCCCGGTTTTAAAGCTAGAGTTCGTAGGATATATCTTCATGCTCATAATGGTTTTCGTATATCTATATATATCTCTATATGTATTGTATTTCAACGCGTTGGAGTGGGTTACCAGCATCTCTCGCTGAACAGATATATTTGGCTTTCAGGCACAGAAGAATAAGTCACTGGAGCGCGCTAGAACTTGGAACGTAGAAGTAGATAGTTCTCTTTTTGGCCTGCGTGCCATGCTTATGCGTTTACATTATTGAGGATATTAGTAGTTAGCCTGCGCACCTGAGTTCTCTAGCTCAGGTGTGGCATAGCACCCCATACTCTTGTATTATGTTTTGGGATTTAATGAGATTTCACCTTTATTCTATAAGTTTTAAATGTCTTGAAAATCTGGGGTGTTACACTGGAGGTAATGGTTGGAAAGAAGATACAAGGTTGGGGGTAGCCATAAGGTTGGAACCGGGCATAAGGAAGGCATACCAACTTGTGATGGGTGATGTTGCGAGGGCTTGTAAAGCCGGCGTTGTGTGTTCTTCTCTCGTGACGTGTGTAGTCACGGAGGCATGTGTTGCCGTTGGGTGAGTCTTTATCTTTCGCGTTGTGGTTAACCTTTGTGGTTTGGGATGTGTTCCCATGTTATCCTTGTGAGTGATGAGTCTTGTGTTGACTGTTGATCTTGGTTTTGACTTATATATATGTATTCCATTTCGAAAATGGTTTTTATGACTTATATCTATCTATATATGATACTTAACGGTATTGGTGGGTTACCAGCATTATTCGTTGATCGGGCGTCGTCCCAATGTTTATCTTTGTATCTTTCAGGTTATGTTTAGACGAGCGCGATGTCTAGTGCCTGGTAGCTTAGTGCCCTCATCCCTGTTTTGTGGTCTGTGTGCCAATGTAGTTTTAGACTGATGTTTTGGGATAGATGTATACACTTGCAGATTGTTTGCCGTAGCGTTTACCGTGTTTGGTAGACGTGGCGTGACACCCCGTTCGGATTTCTTTTATCCAGTTTCGTTTTATCTTCCGCTGTGCTAGTTTTGTTGTTTAATCTGCATGTGTTAAGGCTTTTATATAGGTCTTGGTTGGGGGTTGTTACATTTCCAAAGTATATTCTATAGTTTTTTTACAGGGTTGAGTGTGGTTATACTTAGCTTCGTGCTAATGGGTGTTTTCCTATTTGTCTACTTGTTGTTTGAAAAACACCCTTTCAGGGTGGGCCCAGTGTTTGAGAGTTGATCGAGTTAGACGAGTTTAGTAGATCTAATAGTCTAAACTTTTTTTATTATTATGATGTTTTTGATGGATTTGTAGACTTATGTTTTGATGTTCCAGTTTGATGATTAGACATCGAGATGTTTTTCCCTTATGACTTTTTAATTAAGCAATTCGAATGTTAGTATGGTTTATGTTTTAGTTCTGTCCTTAGCCTGTGCAATCACCATGAGATGGTGGTTGTGGCGGTGACATACCCACTAGTTTAGTTATCGAAATGTTTTTCCGCTGCTTAGTTATGTTATTTCTGGATTAGATTTGTAATTAAGATTAAGAAAAGTGGGGTGTTACAAATTGGTATCAGAGCGGTACATACCGCGGGGGACTTTGGAAGTTTGACCCTTAAGATTGAGTATAAAAACTCTAAGTGAAAGTCCTAGGAAGGACAAGTTAAGGAAATACCTCTAAATTGAAGTCTTAATAGAGACAAGTTAAGAATTGGACTCTAAGTGTAAATCCTAAAAAGGTTAAGATTAGGGAAAGAGCCCTAAGTTAAGAGGTTTTGTGATGAGAAAGACTCTAAGTGCAGTGACCAAGTAAGAGAATCAGAGTTAAGAGAAACTCTGATTACTAGTTAGGAACGCGGTGAGGTTGTGAGTTCCCTTGCGTTGCTTATCTGTTTATGTGCCTTATGAATGTGTTTAAAGTGCTTTTGCTTATCTTTCGAAAGTAAAGTAGAGAAGTTAAAAATGAAAATTTGAAAGAGAAAGACCAAGAGTTTCCAGTTGAAAGTAAAAAGCTAAAGAAAGCTAGAAGTAGTACACTTTGAAAGTTAAAGTTTGAAAGTAGAAGTTTTGTAAAATGCTGCTAATGTGAAAAGTATAAGAGTTTATACTTGTTTTTTTTTTTATTATGTGCTTTACTTGTTGTAAGCGTTTCTTAAAGAATAGAGAAGTTAAAATCAGTGAGTTCTTGTGCATCTCTGTGTGTTATTCGTGCCAATCTTCTATTCTAAATCCTTTGTTGTAGATGGCATGATAATCCTTGAATTTGTACTGTCGAGTTTGAGCTTACGCTTTCTGGAAATCTTCTCACAGTTTGTTGTTGATTTTTGAGTGATTCTGATCACTTCCAGTTTGCTTTCAATGTCTATCGAAACTATCTATTGTCCAGAGTTGAATATTAGAAATTGTTTTGATTGAGTTGAGCCTTGAATTATTGCTAATGTCTACTCTCTACATTCCACGGTTTATTGTTGAATTTATATCTAGAATACTTGTAGATTCTTTCTAAGTATTCTTCTGAGCTTTTGTTGACTCACAATGCTAGTATAATTGAATCTTGAAACTAGTAAGGTCTTGTTGGAAATCTTATTCTTGGAATCTCATTGTTTGACTTGAACTTATTATCCTCGAATCCATATTGTTGGATTCCATTGAGCTGTTGAGCCAAAATCTAATTGTTGTTGTTATGCCATTGGAATCCGTATTTGTTGGGTTATTCCTATGAGCTTATATCTGATAAGTATTCTTGAAAGCGTTGTGCTCTTAAAGAGCTATTGTATTGGCTACGTTTCCTTTTTGTACACTCGGATCAAGTTGCTATAGTATTGAAATCGTCCAGTGTAACATTCGTTTCTTGTTATTGAGCTATTTAGCTATTGATTCTAGATCACCTCTCTTTTATACCTCCATTTGGAATCCACTAGGGTTGATCTATTGTTTTGAGATCAAATCCTTTTTGCATCTTTCAATTGGAATCCGTTGGTATTGAGTTATTTCCTTGAGATTATTCTATTGTTGTACCCTTCTTTTGGGATCCGATCTACAACTTTTGTTTAACGAAACTTTGTTGAATCTTGGAAAATCTTGACTTTTGATAAACAGGACTTGGGTTGTAACCAATAGTTCTTTCGAGTTTCAAATTTAGAAACCTCTTACTCTCCTCTTTTGTGAAGTCAAATTTCTTCAAATCAAGTGTACACCTATTTGGTGAGTTCAAGTTTGTTAGTTCTGCAGTTGCTTTGTTTAGCCTTGCTAATACTCTTGAGAAGTTGAAAAGTTTAAAGTTAAAAGTTATGTGAAAGTTGTTAATGTGATAAGTATAAGAGTTTTTCTTATATCATGTTTGTGTGTTTTACTTGTGTGATCCTTGCTTTTGAGAAAAGAAAGTTAGAAGTAGTGAGATCTTTTGTTGCGAAGAAGTAAAGTAGTAGCGTGCCTATATAGTCAACTGAAGAACGTGATGAAGAGGTTGCTCCACGTGCGGTTCGGAGTCAGTTGCAGCTATCCTTGCCCGACAAGAGAGGCGTCCTCACATGTGCAGAATAATCTGCAAGACCTAAGCAAACCCCGAAAGTTGAAGAGAATCTTCGTACAACTGGAGACAAATATGAAGGAAAAAGAAGCAACGGGAGCTTAAAGATGAAGGTTTAATGGTTCTCAATCATGAAGGAAAGACAAGTGTAGATGTTGATGCACCAAGAAGAAGTCAAACCCACCGCAGTAGATGCTTTTGAGATCAATGGTGAAGAGAGAGTTTCAAAGATTAAACCTGAAGGTTAAAAGTAAAACTTGAAGCACCGAGAATTGGACTTAGGGTTGGATTAAACCAACGTGAAGGTGATTCCAACTATCCCTAAGGAGATAAGGATTGGATAAGTTAGAAGCTGTGAACTCCGAGAGAATGAAGTCTAAGACGATGAATAAGGACTTTGGACTTGTGAGATATATGAAGGTGAGAATAAAAGATGTAAGTAAGATGCGTGATCGCATAAAGCGTGAGGAATTAAGAATTGAATTAAGTAAGAGATGACAAGTTAAGGGATGTGAACTTGGAAATGATAAGTTGTGTGAAAGCTTAGAGCAGGAAAGTTAATGATGAGAATGAGGTAAGAAGGAGTTGAGTTTTGATAAGGGGATTGAAACGTTGAAAGATTAAGATGGTATTTATAGGAGTTTCATTGGAAGGGAAGTGATAAAGATTAACAAGAAATGGAGCTATCGAATCGTCAAGCGTTGTGATCGAATCGTTAAACCGAAGAAGCCCCTTCCAAGTCAAATTCTTGTGCCCTTTTGAGATGGAATTCCTCGTTCTTCCTTATGGGATCGAATACCTCTTCTGTTGAGAAGTCCCTTTTCTCTTTCAAACATCGTTCTGGTTGCCCTTATGAATTAAATCTGTACAAGGTGGCAACGTTATCTCCTGAGTTGTAACCTTGAAAATCTTGATCCTATTGTTAATCAATAGCATCCCTAAGAGCAATCTTGCAATTCTTATCATATTATTTGATCCTAAGCCATCTAGCAACAAGTCACGAGTTGTATATTTCAAAGAGACTCTATCCAATTTCTTCAACTCTTTCCAGTCTAAGCTTCGGGGACGAAGCTTGTTTTTAAGGTGGGTAGAATGTGACAACCCAAATTATTTTTTTTCTAAATTCCTATTTTATAAAGATTCAACGTATGATTATTTTATTCTTTCGATGATTTTATTCCTAAAAAACTTTGGCCCAAATGTCTATCAGAAAGGAACCCGTGTTTGTTTATGTCAGTTCCCCAGGCCCAGATAATTTTGTTTGAACCCAATAGTAGTTATCTTGGTCCAATTGTTCAGCCCACTATCAAAACTAGTCTAGCCCAAAATTATTTTGGAAACCCTAACCAAATAAAAAAATAGTTATATTATATTATTTATATATGTTGTATTGCTGAGAAATCTGAAAACCAAACAACCCTTCGTGTATTCCCAATCTCTGCCTCTTACCTCAACTATACAAAAAGAAGGAAGGAGCAGTAGCTCCGACTCTCACCCTCACGTCTCACGTCTCCCTCAATCGATCTTCAGCTGTGAGGCTTACCTTGAGCATCCATCTTTATCTTTTGTCTTTCCTCTCACTTTGACAATAGTGTAGTCGTGTAGACGACGACGACGACGAACCAAGAGCTCTGGTGGCGAACTCGTCAACTCTGTTCCTTTCTGGCTGCTGCGTGTTTCCCGGCGAAGCAACGGCGGGAGAATCTCCTCTAGAGGCGACGAGCTCCGGCCCTCTTCCTCCTCTGTTTTCTTTCCGGCGTAGCAGCAGTAAACGAAGGTGGCAGGCTCCGGCGGGACTTGAAGCAGATCTGGTTGGTGATGGCGACGGCAGTGGCAGCGAAGCGGTGATTCTCCTTCCTCTGTTCTCGTTGGTGCTAGCTTGGTGGTGAGGTAGCTGATCCGGCATCTTGGGCGACTGGTCAGTGCTGCCGGCAGTGATGTCGGTGGGGAGTGTAACATTTTCCATTATGTCACAATTAAGTGGTGCAAGTTAATAGGCCATTTATGGTCATTATGATTGTGGTTTGAAACGGAAGTAACAGTTTCTGTTACTTAACCTATAATGATGACACGTAGGTTATATGTGGCTGGAGATGCTCAATCATATGCTTCCGCTATGAAGGTTAGATTACATGTATTATTTTGTATATTTCTAACATTTGGTATCAGAGCCTGTTTAATCTCTGTCTAGTTTGTCGAAATTGCATGAAATATATTTTATATAAAATATATATGATATACGGATACTTGTTGATGGAATTGTTGCATTTTTCAAGTATATATATACAATCGTATATCTAAGTTAGCAATTCCAAGTCACTGTGTATATACTCATAAACATAATTTATATATTATGAAAAGTGTTTATTGCCTAAAATGTATGTAATTGCATATATAATTTTTGTTTTCAAAAATTGTTCATATGCAAATGTGTTCATTTGAAAGGATTAAATGCATCAATTCATTCCAAGTGAATACATTTTGTATATGTTTATTTTTGAAAAATTTGTTTCAAAAACTATTGTAAATTTATATTTTAATTAATGTTTTTCGAAACATTTTATTTGTAATGAATTTATACTTGCCGGAATTTGGTTGACGGAATTTCTTTTTGTGCATGGTCGGGGTTGCCGCCATTGCTATCGGTGGAACACCATTCCAGCTGCCGCCCATTTCGATGGGTGGATAATCTGAAGCGGTGATGCCTCAAGCCGTTGGAGCTGCCGTCCAACATGTTGGCCGGATGTTGAGTAGCATTTAGAATCAGGCGATGGGGCAATAAGGGTTGCCATCAGCTCTTTGGGCTCTACGTTTCTTGTGATTGGTCTCTTGAAACCCAGAGTGACATCAAGGTGAAAGATCACTGGCTTCGGAGAGACGAAGGTGGTCGCGGAGGTGCGGCTGAGAGAAGACATAGGAGGGGCGGGGAAACTGGGTTCCCGGTGGTGGTGGCGAGCGGTGTTGTTCCTGCTCCATCAGATCTGGTCGGTTCTGCTTTCTACCTTTCCATCCAGTGACGTCTCTCTCCTTTGACGCTCCTAGTTTATGTTGACGCTACCGGTGACCGTGCCCCGACGAAGGGAGGCAGTGGTGACGACGGTCGTCTCTCACGTCCTAACAGTCACCGTCAGTTTCCAGGAGTGCAGCGCCGAGTAAGAAACATCATGGGTGGCGATAAGGCTATCACGAAGATGACGAAGGAGCACTGCCGTACTGCTATCACGAAGAAGACGGAGCACTGCCATACTGGTACATTTCCCTATTAAAATGCAATTATTTTGTTATTTTACCATATTAGTATTTGCCTAAATAAATATTATATATATTAATTTTGGTAAATGGTAATAATTTAGTTTAATATTACCATATTATGTTACCTTAATTAATATTATATTGTATATTATTTTGGCAAATGGTAAATGTTTGGTAATTGCTTGTTTTTGGAATTATTGATGTCTTTTAATTCCTCTTAATTTTGGCATTAAAATTCATAATTAAATTATTATTCAATTATGGACAAATATTAAGATTTAAATTTGCTATTTGAATTTTAATTTAATATTGAGAATTATAGTAAATTGCCTGAAGTGTTTGCAATTTTTTTTTTATGATTTATGAGTTAATATTATATTAAAATGCAAAATCCAAGCATGCTTTGTTTATTCATAAATTATTTGACTATAATTGTACATTTAGAAAAGCATATTAAGATTGGATATAGCATACTATTAACTCATAGTCTTATAGTAATATCATTCAATTTTGGATCCTTAGGCAAATTTTGGACATTATAGCCTATTTAGAAAGCTTAGCTTGTTTGGTTTCTCATTTATTTTTGAGCATTTTTTAGTCCTATTTTCACTTGGGACTTGTTAACCTATTTTGAACAAGCTATTTGGGACCTATCTTGGGTCAATAAAGTATGGATCCCATCATTATTGATTGATATTTTAATGATAATATTAATGGTAATTAACTTAATGTGGATCACTAAATGCTTATTGTTATCATATACTGGTATATTATTTGTGATAAAGATAAATTGCTATACTTTGTGACTAATTGCCGTGATTGGATGATATATTGAGATGTTTGGCGATTGTTGCAATCGTTTGCATTTACAATCATTATTATTGTAATTAGTAAGGTCATAAAGTTTTAGTCAAGAACCACTTTTTATGCCTTTGTATCAGTTTATTAAAGTTGAAAATGTTGGATATTATATTTTTCAACATTAATGTTTTTGGGATTTTAATTTTATTAAGTTTTAAAATTTTCCCGAAAAATGTTTTAAAGGTTTGTGGTGTTAGCAATTGTTTTTCCATATTAAATCTTCTAATTGTTATAATATTATGTGATTATTATGGTTATTCATTGCAATTTTAGAATTTGCAACTTTGCCATAATTCAATAATAATATTTTTAATTATGGAGTGTGATTTTGAATCACAATTTTGGAAAATGCATATGTTTATGGCAATTGGATATTGTTTTCCTTTTCAGTCTTGCCATGATGATTTCGATAATGATGTTAATGTTGGGTAATATGGTTGAAAAATCCAAAAATAATAATTCTACAGAAAAATTATTATTGTATGGGAAAACAGAAAAACTGGGAAGGAAAAGAGGTGGAAAACTGGGTAAGGGTTAGCATGGGTTTGAACGTAATGTTCTTTTCCTTAAAACCTTATTTGCTACCTCCCACAAGTGCTAGGAGCGCTGTAGCCTAGGTTTCCCAGGATAAAACGTGCTACGATTCTTTGTTTAAGCACCTAAACAAAGAACCTAGCAAACAAAGCAAAGCTTAAAACACTGCTGGGTAAAGAAGAGAGTAGAAGCAGAAGTTTTGAAGCAAAACAGTACTGGAATTCCTTTGGTTTTGTGATGTGTAAAAAACTTTTGTCCTACCTCTCTTTATATAGGGATGTTGGAGGGATAACATTCAACATGGCCATTAAATTGGTATTAAAACCAATTGTGTAACACCTATGTTGGTCCCGAAAGGGTGGCGAGAAGTCTAGAGGGGGGGTGAATAGACTTCTCTAACTTTTTCAACTTTCTTCGAAAACACACAAGGCAAATAACACTTTGGTAATTTCAACTCTAAGTAACAAGCATTAACAAGATAAACAACTTAGAGTGTGCAGCGGAATAAGTAGCGGTAAAGTGTTATGCTTATAAGTGCGGTGCTCAAAGAGATATTCTAAACATGCAACACGTTAGAAACACTTGATATGGTTCAAGGATGATGTACGTAAAGTTTGGCTTGCATGCAAACGTGGGAACTATCAAACCCAGACAGATAAAGATATGCGATAAATCGTAATCGGGTTAGTTCGCAGTTAGAATAAGCATGCATGAAATGTATGAGCAGTAAGTAAATAGAGAGAGAGAGATTTATAGTGGTTCAGAGGTGGTGTAATCCTCCTAGTCCACTCTTCTCCTTTCACTTCAAGGAGGAAATTCACTATTGTTCGATCACCCAGATACAATAGTGAATAAGTGTCCACCGACACTTCTCCGAGTGCTTCGCACAAAGCTACACTCCTCCAAGGTTTTTCGCAAGCTCCTCTTGTTACTCCGCCTTCCCGAGTACTTCGCACCAAGCTGTACTCCTACACCACGAGAACTACGCACAAAGCTACGTCCTCCAAGGGTTTTCACAAGCTCCACTTGTTACTCTGCCCTTCACCACGAGTGCTACGCACAAAGCTACACTCAACCAGGGTTTTTCACTCTCTCTAGTTACTCTGCCCTCTTTCTACACTCAGTAGAGAAATCTACAAAGAAATAAAAATTTCTCTCTCACTCAGACTTGAATTCTATCGTGTATAGCTCAATATATGACTTGATGATTGATTGGATATTCTTTGAGTTTGTATACTGCTCTTGTTCGTGATTCAAGTCATACTTGTCTTCAAGTCTGATTGGACAATTTATAGCCAGTGAAAGCTATTTGCCCGTTGATCAACTTTCGATCTCGATCGTCCATTTTGAATTGTAGTTGATCAGATAATATTGTCAACTTGATATGAAATATTAGGTAGATGTCATTTCTCCTTTTATCAGATGATTTGAATAATTTGCCCGTTGCCGTTTCTTGAATTTTGTAGCCTCCAAAATTTGAATAAATTCGGCGCGGCAATCTTTGACATTTCTGGTCCTTCATAACTCTGACTTGTCAAGTTGATCAAATAATTTATCTGCTGATTCTTGCTTGAGTATAAAATAATTTCTCCGCGAATCAGCCCTTTTTGAGCGTCTCCGGTTCCTCCGTAAAAACTTGATGTTCAGATGAAAATATATCAGATATTTTCTCCTTCATGATCTTTGTAAAATAATATACTGGAACCTCTGTAAAAACTTCACTGTTGTTCATGGTGAGATGCTCTATTTCGAATTTCTAGCTTGGTTCACCATACTTGGTGTGTTTCTCCATATGGTGCATGGCTTTTGTGAGACTTGACCATTTTACTTAGTCTCCATATTCTTAGCTAGTCTCCTTTAGCTAATCTTGTCTCCTTTAGCTAGTCTCCATTTAGCTAATCTTCATTTAGCTTAGTCTCCATTTTAGCTAGTCTCCAATACACTCAGGCTAGTCTCTCATACGGTTTGATATACTTTGAGCTAGTCTCCCATACGGTATACGGTCCAATATACTTGACCTTGAGCTAGTCTCCCATACGGTATACGGTCCAATATACTTGACCTTGAGCTAGTCTCCCATACTGTTATACGGTCCAAGCTAGTCTCCCATACGGTTAGAGCTAGTCTCCAATATACTTGACCTTGCGCTAGTCTCTCATACTGTTATACGGTCCAAGCTAGTCTCCCATACGGTCATACGGTCCAAGCTAGTCTCCCATACGGTCCAAGCTAGTCTCCTAAGCTTAAAAATGGTTCATTTGAGATTCGAACTTAGGATCATTTAGCATAGCTCACACGCGTTTCTTCCAACTCCTCTAGCATGGTTCTTGGTGACTTATTCGCATCATAATTGTGTTAAGCTATAATCCCGCTTAACATCTAAAATCAACTTGTGATTTTCCAGACTTGTACATGGATTGCATGATATGGGTGCACCATACTCTGTAGACTCAAACTGACTTAAATAGAATAAAAATGGGGACTACTTGATTTTTCAAAAATACATTCGGCTCATCAAAATTTACAATATATTCCTAACAACCTGTAACAGCCACCCACTAAGTAGGATTGAACTCATGTTTAAAATTGGAATTAAAACAGTATTAACTTTTCTGACCGTTGGGGTGCAGGTTCAAGACACGAGAGTACACCTCTCGGGCTTGAATCAAGCCTTTTCGATCTCTTCTAGTTGGATTTTGATTTGCACCCCAATTCAATAATAATATTTTTAATTCATTATTTCCCTTTATTTCCCAACTCAAATGGGTCTACTTTGAGAATCAATATCTCATTCACCCATTATCCATTTTGAGCGTACAATATATCAATCTCTTCGTCTCACTACGAGGAACCCGAATCCACTTTGACCCGACCCAAATCAGAAGTGGACCTCACTAATAATTGTACCACAAAATAGCCCCTTAATATGCCATTTTAAGCTAATTTTTCCAACAGTTAAGAATTATATTTTGAGGTTCTTAATGAATTTGCTTATCTGAAACATTTATGGTAACAATGATGATACAATGTGACATTTAATAATAATAATTATTATTAATATTAAATGTTGTTCGGTTATGATTAAGAAAATTGATTGTTCTGTTATTACCGTTATGTAATAATTACAGTAATAAAGATTATCAGTTTTGAACTGAGGAATCAATATGTCGTAACATTGTTATCATTATTGGTTTTGGATTGTGATGCCCACTTTGATTGAGTATGAATATTTTATTTTATATTCATATTTTGAGTTTGTCTTATGCATATAATTAAATTAAGTGCATAATATTATGGTTCAAATTATGCAATTTAGTTTTATGAGAATTTAATTTGTAAATGTCAACATATCATATGGTTTTTATATGGTTAGAATTTACAATTTTAAGCTAGTTCTCATAATGTTTACTATATGCATTGAATCACTTTTGTATTGGTCCTACAAGGTAAAACTTTTCAATAATTGAAAAGTATATAGTTATTTTAAATTATTATTCAAATTTTATAATGCTTCAAGTTTTGGATTCATGTTGTTATTTGAATAATAATTTTATAGCTGTTTTTAAATTGCTATTATGATGTACAATTTCTTTGGATATGAGCATATTGAATTTCACATATAATTGTTCGCTAGCATAACATTATATTTTCTAGTTATGTGAATTTAATTATGCCTTTGGAATTGCATAAGTTAGGAATTATAATAGTTCCTTGTTAGGGTGAACTTTGTGTGTGGAATTATATACAGTGGTGCATTATGTTTAAGCACCTTTAGACCGTCTAAAATGTTCACCTAAGATCAAATCTTTCCATATGTGAACTATTAAAGATTTGGAAAGATTACTCGTCAATTATGCCTTTAGTGTGAGAAAACATGAACCGGTGAAAAGTTTCTCGGGAAGGGGCCAATGTGCTACTAGTTCCCTTGAAACATTACTCTGACTAAGGAGTTGATTATTTTTAATGAGGCTTAGTCCCAACCAACTTTCCTTGGAGTACACTTGGAATTGTTTATTACATTGCTGCATAATTGGTTTTTAGGCTTTAAAGTTGATGCCAAAGATATTAAGAAAATCGTCTAGTGATCTTATAATTTTGATTAATTAAGTAGTAGCCACAGTATCTTTGATTAATTGAAATTTTGTGAGATCACATACATTCATAGACGTATTGATCGTTATTAATTATATAATATAATAAAATTTAGCCCACAGACAATTTTTTTATGTTTATATAATTAATTAGGGTAAAAACACCAAACTACGATCATAATTTAGCCCACAGGCAATTGTGCATCGGAATATAGTTTTGGTGAGTTTTATCATTACAAATAGGAAGGTCAATTTATTTAACATATGGTTATAATATAAATAAGTTGGCGTCTTCTATCATAAAGTTATGATATATGTACATATTCAAAAGTATTTTTATGTGTACATTCTGTGGTATTAGTCTAGTTTCTTTTGTGTATTTATTATTCATGGAAGAAATTTGGATTAATAGCTTGGTATATTAATATTCTTTTGTGTACAAATATCAAGTGATCAATACAATTTCATAACTGAAATTATTAAGTTATTTTGATCACTTTGTGACTAATTACATAAAGTATAATAAAATCTACCCACGGGAATTTTATTATATTAATGTAAATAGTCAAGATAAAATATTAAATCATATTCCTTAATTTACCCACAGGGATTAAGAAAAGGAACATGGTTTGATAGTTTTATCATAAAGTTGTAGATGGATCTAATTGAATAAAACTTTAGCCCACATGCAAGTTTTATGTCACTAGATTCTTCTATCCCTTTTGATAATAATTTTATCATAACATTTTACTTGAGTATAATTGAACAAAACTTTAGCCCACAGGCAAGTTTTGTGTCACTAGATTCTTCTATTTGATTATCATAAAGTCTCAATTGAGTCTAATTGAATAAATCTTTAGCCTACAGGCAAGTTTTATGTCACTGGATTCTTATGTTTAAATTGATGATCAAGATAAAATTTTATCATACCAATTTTAGAATTTATAACTTTAAGGCCAGTTATAATTCTATATTATGTCACATGGGTTGCATTGGCAACACATGTATTTTGTTAACCTCCAAACCTTTAGTAACTTGAAATTGTTACTGTATGTGGCTTACTTTGTTTTTCAGCCCAACCACAGTAGAGATTTAGAATTTATACATGATATACTTTTGGATCCTTATATTGGAATTGTACATATTTAGCCAAATTTCAACTAAAGCAATTTAATTTGTTTAAGTAGTTGGAAATTCTGTTTGTTACATGTACATATTTAAGATGTCCAACTATGGTGGAGAATTATAATCCTTGTTAAAATAGTTGGACTTGAGGATCATTAGTGTGTATAAAATTTATGCTCAAGAATAACTTATTTAGTGGGAGTAATGGTTTGATCAGTGGGAGTGGTCATTTGAAAAGATCCAATAAGATACCACGTTTGATCATTGGGAGTGATCATTTGGAAAGATCTTTAAAGATGTCTCACTTCAAGATTGCTCCACTTCAAGGATAAGACACCTTGCCTTGTTATTATCAACAATAGTTCAAATTGTTGAACTACAAGTTGTGCAACATATTTCTGAAATTGTTGTAACAACATTAATAGTTTTTATTATAACAATGGCATGAAGTTTATGGTGAACTATCACGAGTTGGATTCTTTAGCATTTATTGGAGTCTTTCGTCTCATCAAATTGATCCTGGGCAATTAAGATTTAAAAAGACTCAAAAAATCAATGTTGAGACACATAAAGCAAGCAAAGACTCATGGTGTTGGTTCATATAAATGAATTTTGTGGATTTTTTGTTATGTTGGTACAATATTTTTGTTGTTTCATAAAGTTACATTAATAAATCCTCGTTATTGCTCTCTAGCATGAAAATTGGGCTTCCCTTTTGTTTTGGAGATTATTTATAAGGTATATGTTTAAAGTTCCGGTTGTGGGCTTAAACTCATTGATTTGTTGTCTAAGCCGTTGGAATATGGACTACTCAATTATTATCTTTGGCTAAGATTAATGAGAGTAGGAGTGACAGACGTGTCAACTCTGAAAACTTAGCTGTCAGCGATAATATTAAAGATAATGAATTAGTCATGTAATATATTAGCATTTTGCTAATAGTTTCGGATCCCTACTTAAGGCATGCTTATAAGAATTTTAGGGATTGTACATGGTACATGGAACTTATTATGTGACTATATTGTACGTACATTTATGTTGTTACTTCTATGTAATAATTTGTGTGGTTTCTCCTATGGTTATGCGCATATTTATTTGAGAAACATCCCTAAGGTTGGACCAAGAATAAGCGTAGGGTTTATTCATAAAGGACCTGAGTTGGGAATCAAAATGCATGTGATGCATAGATGGTATTACTCACACTTTAACTTAGAGGACATACCACTATGATTCATGCTTTTGATCTTCAATAAAGGTTGTGCCAATACTTGCACCAAATGGAGAATTGTAACATTTTCCATTAATGTTGTAGAAATCAAGTGGTGTGAGTTTATTAGGCCAAATTTAGTCATTGCGACAATAATTAGTTTTTTATAATTAATTATAATCAAGAATGAACATAAGGTTTATTCATTAAGTTTTATACGACATAAGGTACTTAGAGAAGAAGTAACAATGTAATCATAAGTGGATACTACTCTGAATTAAGAGGAACTATCTCTATGGTTCATGTTTTTTGCTTAGTTGAGTTAATACTTGCACCAAGTGGGAGAATGTAACATTTTCCATTATGTCACAATTAAGTGGTGCAAGTTAATAGGCCATTTATGGTCATTATGATTGTGTTTTGAAACGGAAGTAACGGTTTCCGTTACTTAACCTATAATGATGGCACGTAGGTTATATATATGTTTGGTCCTCCCACTGCTCCTGTGATCTATTGGGCAATGATTTAATTGTTGATTCACATAAGGGACATTTTGATTTTCTAAAGAGTGATGATGTTTTGCATGGATATTTTCATTGGCCAAAGAAGAAAAAAGATGTAGAATCTTATGTTAAGAATTGTGCTACTTACAACCATAATGCATCTAAATCATTACTTGATATTTCCATGAATTTTCTTTTTGATTTTATCTTAAGCTCTAGAAGGAAAGATTTTGTGCTTGTTGACAATTCAAACAAGATGCCTAAATTTAATATGTCTCATTTTGTTGAATTATTACCATCTAGAATGTTTAAATTCCATGATGTGTCATTAGACTTAATTGCCTTACTTGTTGATTGTAGGATGATGATTGCAGCAACTCGTGTCAAGCATCCCAAGAAAAAGTTCCATGAGCGTGATAAAACAGAAAGTGAGCTTGCTACTTTGTCTTTCATTGAAGATTTGGATTCGAGGACGAATCTTCTTCAAGAATGGGAGAATAATAGGAACCAGTACACATGAAATCCAGTAAGGGTAAATAGTGGGCTCATCACAAGGCCCATAACTACATCCATAAAGCATCATTGGTGGAAGAATCAAGGAATTCCAATAATAATTCCATTCGATAGAGGAAAGTATTATAGCGGCCCGTTTCAAGTGATGTCACGGATCGAAGACAATGTTTAGAAGATTCGAGGTCGAATCATTTTTCAAGAACGGGAGGATGATGCGGCCCAACATAATGAAGATCCATTAAGAGTACAAATTGGGCCAATCACAAGATCCAAGGCCCAAATTAGCTTTACTATTTGTAGTCATCATTATTAAAGAGAAAACACTAGTTTGTATTTAGAAAGGATTCTTTAAATCCCTTTCTAAATAGGACTATATTTACTTGCTTTCTAGATTAGGTTTAGGACTCTTTTTGTATTTAGAAAGGATTCCTTAAATCCCTTTCTAAATAGGACTATATTTACTTGCTTTCTAGATTAGGTTTAGGACTCTTTTTGTATTTAGAAAAGGATTCCTTAAATCCCTTTCTAAATAGGACTATATTTACTTGCTTTCTAGATTAGGTTTAGGATTCTTTTTCCCATTGTATTTAGGATTACAATGCTGCCCTATACCTATAAATAGGGCACATCCATATCAGTTTTAAGGAGGCTTTAATTCAATAAAATTCTTAAGTTTTTCTTTACACTTGTGTAAGAAACCTTATGGCTAATTGTGGACTCAATTAGTGGCTAGTCGTGGACTCAAATTGATTCGTGGACTCGAATCAATCTTACTTTCTTCAACCTTAGATTTAGGTTCGTGGACTCGTTCTTGAATCGAAGGAAACTAGATCCGACTCTAGTTGATTGAAGATTGCAACATCGAGGTACTTGAAGCTACATGGGATTCTTCAAAGTCTTTGAGGATTCGGGACTCTGTGTTTCTCATGAGGTTTAAGGTATTTTGATTCATCTCTATCTTTATATTGAGAGCAATCTTAGGACGATATTCCATCTTTATTTGAACCTTGGACTAGGTTCATATCACCCTGGGCCGTCTACGAGTGAGAAGAAAGAAAGTGAGTCAAGAGAGACTCAAGAGAAAGAAAAGTGAGTCAAGAGAGACTCAAGAGAATGAAAGTGAGTCAAGAGAGACTCAAGAGAAAGAAAGCGAGTCAATAGAGACTCAAAAGAAAGAAAGGAACCTCCACAGAAAGTATTCTATTTTACAATGAGTATATGAGTATATTTATATTATTGCATGAGATTGCATTTGAGTATGTTATTGCACGAGATTGCATATGAGTATATTATTGCATATGAGTATATTATTGTAGGAGATTTCATATGAATATGTAGATGTTATTGCACGAGATTGCATATGAGTATGTTATTGCACGAAATTGCATATGAGTATGTTGATAGTATTGCACGAGTTTGCATATGAGTAGGGTATTGCTTGAGATAGCATAATGAGAATGTGTTTAAAGATTTGTGTATCGAGCATGATTGTTTAATCACTTTTGAAGTTTTGTATGTCCAGTTACATGATGAGAACTTGAGAGCATGAGAATAACTTTCGTATGGTTTATTAGCCTTTTATTACTTGTAAGCATGAGTTGATTGATAAGTTGTTGTGATGTTTACATGTTGAAATATCTATGTTGTTAAGTCTGGTCTTTTAAAGCATGCCTGTTGATGTTATAGGTTGCAAGCATATAGAAAGTGTGTGATATGGTTATAGTTGCCTATGAGATGAGGTGTTGTACACAAATGTTATCAAATGTTTTCCAAAGTATATTCTATAGTTTTTTTTTTATGGGGTTGAGTGTGGTTATACTTAGCTTCGTGCTAACGGGTGTTTTCATATTTGTGTACTTGTTGTTTGAAAAACCCCCTTTCAGGTGGGCCCATCGTTTGAGAGTTGATCGAGTTAGACTAGTTTAGTAGATCTAATAGTCTAAACTCTTTTTATTATTATGATGTCTTTGATGGATTTGTAGACTTATGTTTTGATGTTCAAGTTTGATGATTAGACATCGGGATGTTTTTCCCTTATGACTTTTTAATTAAGCAATTTGAATGTCAGTATGGTTTATGTTTTAGTTTTATCCTTATCCTGTGCAATCACCATGGGATGGTGGTTGTGACGGTGACATACCCACTAGTTTAGGTATCGAAATGTTTTTCCGCTGCTTAGTTATGTTATTTCTGGATTAGATTTGTAATTAAGATTGTGACACCCCGTAATCCAAATTCAATTAAGGGATTAATTAAGTAATTAATCCTAATCCAATTGATGATTTTATTCCTTAAATTCCTGAAAATTCAATAGTCGGGGACTAGTAATTGACTAGTCAACCCAAAGTCAAGTGTTGTACATAAAACTTTGTGAGTAGTTCCCTTACACCTCTTCATTTTAGTAAGGGTAATAAAGACATTTCACCCTATGTTAGAATTGCAAGCTAACCTAGAGGACACTCCTCATTCTTTCCCCTTACACTTTCTAAACTTGAGCTCCTCCTTCTCTCTAAAAGTTAAATAGCTTTTCTTCCAAGCCAAGTTGGAGCTTTACCAAATCCTCAATGTCTGTCTTCAAGATTCCACCTTTCCTACCTTTGAGCATCTAGGAGGGTAAGATCTCTGCTTATCTTGTGTCTTTAGTGATTTCTAAGGTGTCTTTCCTTAAAGATAGAATCTTTCTGACCTTTTGGTGTATTCTTGAAGTGGGTGTGGAAGGTGAACTTTGAATTTGAGCTTAGTGTTGAAAATCCCCGAAGGGATTATTTTGTACAGGACAACGTACCCGCGGGCGGTGGCCTACCCGCCGCCCCACCCGCGAGGAACGCGGGTTTAAGAGGTGGTTCCCGCGGGCGGAACCACGGGTGGGGGTCCACCCGTGGCTCCACCCGCGGGGTACTTATATGTTGGTATTCGGGGATTTGTTCCCCGTGATTCTTTTGACTCGGTATTTGGTCTTTTGACTTCCCGATGTTCTTTTGTGGAACTATTTGAGCGTCTTCTTGATGTTTCGTATGTCTAGAACTATATGGTAGGAATCGATGTAGGTTTTGGTGTCTTGAATCGTGCTAAGTGTTCAACGTTGTGATTCGTTGAACTATGATGAGTCTTGTGTGTTCTTCGGAACTATGTTTGGTTTACCCGTTTGATAAGCATGCTAGTTCGGTGTTTAAATGCTAGCGTGTGTGTTGTTTGTCATTTCCTATTGATTGATGATGACTTGTGTTAATCATCGTTGTTGTTGGACTGTGATCCATTCGTTGTTGAGTATGGTTTCATATCTTCGTTGTGATCCGTTGATTGATTCCTGTTGTGGTGTGGTGCGTGTGGCTGTACCTGGATTGCACGATTAATGGTATGGGACATTAGTCACCAAGGTACGGCAGTGGTCCTCGTGGTGGCCATGACGTGATTATGGAGTTTGTGACCTGTGTGTCGGGTTCACGTATTTCTTGGGAGGCATGTGTTGCCATGTTTGTGATTGGTACCCTCGTGTACTATGAATTGGTGGTTTTGTTGGCGGTTTGTTGGCGGATGGGGACGACGGTCCTTGGAGGGAAAAGGTTGGACTTGTATGTACAGGGGTCCTGGAGGTAATGGTTGGAACTAGCTATAAGGTTGGGGGTAGCCATAAGGTTGGAACCGGGCATAAGGAAGGCATCTCAATTTGTGATGGGTGATGTCACGAAGGCTTGTGTAGCCGTTGTTGTGTATTCCTTTATTTGTGACATGTGTTGTCACAAAGGCATGTGTTGCCAATGGTCGTGTCCTTATTCTCTTGTGTTATGCATATCGGGTGTTAATCTACTGTGTGATGGTAGATTATGCCTTGAGCCGCCCCTGTGAGTTGTTATTGCTTCTTGTTGTTTTGAGATGTGTTTCCTTATCTTTATTGTGATTGCAAAGAGTCTTGTGTTAATCTCTATCTTGGTTTTAAAGTGATATATACTATATCCCGTTTCGCAAATGATTTTGTATATATAAACTATCTACATATGATATTTCACATGTATTGGTGGGTTACCAGTATCATTCGATGACCGGGCGTCGTCCCATATTTTCTGTGTTTCTTTCAGGTGCTGAGTAGACGAGAGCGTGGTCTAGAGACTGTTAGATTAGACCGCTTGAACTTTGTTATGTTTGGCCTGTGCGCCGATGTTAGACTTTAGTCCTTCTGTCCTTGACTTTATTTTGGATAGTGGATTTTGTGCAGATGCTCACGCATGTGCGTTCACTGTTGAGTGAGCGTGGCATAGCACTCTATGTTTTCCATATATTCCATATCTAGTCTTCCGCTGTGTATGCTTTTATGGTTAGAATTATCTGCATGTTTATGTTTAAATTGGTATGGAAATCGGAGGTGTTACAAAGATAGATTAAGAAAAGTGGGGTGTTACATGTTATTTATCTCAAATTGAACCAAAGGAAGTGGACGAAGCTTTAAATGATCCAAGTTAGATTGGCGCCATGCAAGAGGAACTCAATCAATTCAAGCGAAATGATGTTTGGGAACTTGTTCCAAGACCAACGAACCACAATGTTGTAGGAACAAAATGGGTCTTTCTGAACAAAGCCAACGAAGATGGCGCAATTGTTAGGAATAAAGCAAGGCTCGTTGCAAAGGGAGATTCTCAAAAGGAAGGAATAGATTTTGATGAAAGCTTTTCACCCGTAGCAAGACTCGAAGCTATAAGAATTTTCCTATCAAATAGACATCAAGAGCGCATTCTTGAACGGATTACTTGAAGAAGAAGTTTATGTCGAACAACCCCCAGGTTTTGAGGCACAAGGCGAAGGTGACAAAGTCTACAAACTTAAAAAGGCATTGTATGGGTTGAAACAAGCACCTAGAGCTTGGTATGATACCTTATCAATGTTCTTGATAAGCTGTGGATTCACCAAAGGCCAAGTTGACAAAACTCTCTTTAGAATTTAAGATGGTGATCATATTTTATTAGTGCAAATATATGTTGATGATATTATATTTGGAAGCACTAACAAATCTTTGTGCGAGAAATTTTCATAGCTTATGCAGGCAAGATTTGAAATGAACATGATGGGTGAACTAAACTACTTCTTGGGCTTACAAGTTAAACAAATGAAAGAAGAAATTTTAATTAACCAAGCCAAGTACACTCGCGACTTGATCAAGAAGTTTGTCCGTGATGGAAAATCATCAATCAAGATTCCAATGAGTACATCATTAAGGCTAGACAAAGACAAAGATGGAAAGGATGTCGATCAAACAAAATATAGAGGAATGATTGGTTCACTTCTATACCTCACTGCAAGCCGGCCAGACATATCTTATGATGTGGGAGTGTGTGCAAGATTCCAAGCCAATCCAAAAGAAAGCAACCTCACCGCAACCAAGAAAATCATAAGATACTTGAAAGGGACGATCAATGTAGGATTATGGTATCCTAAAGGTACAGATTTTACTCTAACGGGTTTTTCAGATGCGGATTTTGCAGGTTGTAAAATAGATAGAGAAAGCACTTCCGGGACATGCCAATTCTTGGGGGGAAGTCTTGTTTCTTGGTTCAGCAAAAAGTAAAATTTCATCGCAACTAGTATCGCCGCAGCCGAATACATTGCTGCAGGGAGTTGTTGTGCGCAAATATTGTGGATGAAGCAACAATTAAAAGATTATGGAGTAAATTGTGATGACGTTAGTATTTATTGTGATAATACTAGTGTAATTGCAATTACTCACAATCCGGTGCTTCACTCAAGAACCAAGCATATCGACATTCGACATCACTTCATAAGGGATCATGTTGAGAAGAAAGATCTAAAAATGGAGTATATCCCTACGGAGAATCAAGTTGTAGACATTCTCATGAAGCCTTTATGCGAAACGAGATATGCTAAATTAAGGCATGAATTGGGAATGATCGAATTGAGCTAAGTATCACTGCACTTAAAATTTTTTTTTTCTACTCTAATTGATACTCGCGTTCAATTTAATTTATTTAGCACTTTTTGTTCATGTTTTTGCACGGAAATTAAGTGAATAATTTTGCAATATGTGCTATCTATGTGTTTATATATTTGCATGTGTTTTATTACGTGTATGTGTCATGCAAAGTTAATTTGATAAATGTGCAATTTTTGGAAATATTGAGGTTAATCGCATGTTGGTTCATTTTGTTACTTGGATTGCAAGTAACTTTTGTATATGTGTATTAATCTTCATGAATGATTTATTTACATGCCTAAACTGCTTCTTGAGTAATTTGAATTATTTGTGGCATGATAAATATTTGTTAAGTAAATTGCATGTGGCATATGTGTTTTATTTGTGTTATTTAAAATTTACCATGCGAAAATCTTTTCAAAAAATTGGTATCAAGTTATTTTTGGTTTCTAAAATTTGTTTTTGGGAAGAAGTTACAAAATTGATTTATTTACCAAAATTTGTGCAAGTTTATATATATATATATATATATATATATATATATATATATATATATATATATATATATATATATATATATATATATATATATATATATATATATATATATATGATTATTTTCAAATACAAACAGCCCTTAAAATACAAATCCTCCTTAAAATACAAACTGTGTGCATGTAAGTATGTTAATGTGTGCACGAGCTAATCCCAAATATTGTTGGCAGTGTGCCCAGTGTGCATGTAAGTATAGTAATGTGTGCACGAGCTTTGATGGTGTCCAAAATTGGTTGGCAGTGCGCCTTGTGTGCATGTAAGTATGTTAATGTGTGCACGAGCTCAAATTTGTATTTTAAGGAGATTTGTATTTTAAGGGGTTTGTATTGGAATGCAACCCTATATATATATATATATATATATATATATATATATATATATATATATATATATAATTGTGATCAATAATTGTTTCCTAATTATTTTTGGTAATTGAATCTCAAAAGACATTTATACCACCAAAGTGTTTAAATTTATTCTTAAATCGTATGGTTGCTATTTTATTTAAAGAAAATTCAATTTCTGAAAGAGGGAAATTTTATCTGATTTGATTTGTGAGAAATTTCAGCTGGCATTCGAGAATCCTCCTCTTAAATCAACTCTCCAACCTAATCTACTCTCAAATCTCCTTTCAAAACTCTCTCCTAATTAAATCCTAAACCTCCTCTCCTCCTACTCAATCTCTACCTTATCTGTCTTATCAAAATCCAGTACGTGCTTAGGAAATTTCTAAAAAATTGTGAGCATTAAATGCTACTGTCTGGTAATGATTAAAATTCTCTCTCCTGGTGAGCTGTCGTAGGCTCCCAAATTAAAACCTTACAAACGTAGTAGCAGGAGTAAGGATCGATCCCACGAGGAGTAACTAGTTTAATGTATGTGCTCAAATTAAAATAAATCGGGGTTTGGTATGAAGGTGATAATCAAAGAAAATAAACGAATAAAGCAATGAAAACAATATATTGAAAGCACTCAGAATAGAAAACCTTGGTTAGTAAATATCCACCACCGGAATTTAACACTGATCATTGATTCAAAAGGTAATTAATATGCAATTGAATATTTGTTGTGAAATTATTTCATTTCCGTTTTTCCTTAGTTGTAGGTAACTAAAGCACACGCGGTTTAATTACCCCTAACTACTAAATAACCTAAGACAAGCGCTATAGATTTAATTTAATAGCAGCAATAGGAACTAGGAAAACCAACAAACTAAATAACACAAGCACAAGCGGTTGTATTTAATTTAGGAAAATATTCTTCCTGAAATCAATTATCACTAAGCCGTCAATAATTAACCTCAGTTGCTACTGAATATTAGAATAATTTGTAGCACAACATTATCTAATATAGCAAATAATTATATCAAATAACTTAAAAGAATATTTAATACCCAAATGCATAACAATTATATAATAAAATAAATAAATAATCTTACAGCATAATCAATTCCGGGGCTTCAATTCACTACACCAAGCTAAAGAAATTAGCCACGATTGGACATTGACAATAACTTTAAAGAATAATCAAGAGGGGAAGAATGAACGTTTTACAATAGGAAACTTCTACTATTTATACTACTCTTAAAATATTTTCCAATCATTTTCCTACCACCCGTTTCCTACTTTTGTGCCGCACAACATACTCCTTCGACCATTTTGTAATGATGCTGTGAGAAAAGCATTGCAATTGACTAAATGCATCCAATTTTTCCGCCGGTGCGCCACATGCTCTGTACGAAGTGAAAGAAAGAAGAAAAATATAATGTTTTATTTAATTTGTCTTTTGTACTAAGCATTGGACTGTTTGGGCCAAGATAATTAGGATTAGAATTGGCTCAAAACAAAAAATTAGCTAAAACATTATTAGAAAACACTTATTTAACTAATTAGTTATTAAATTCTAAAAATAAATAATTATTATATAATAGTAAATAACTAACGTAAAAAACTATAAAGATGTACCTAAAATATGAGTGTAAAATATGCCTATCAAATTCCCCCACACTAAAACATTTGCTTGTCCCCAAGCAAAAATATTATTTGCGAAGTAAATTGAAATGAAATTCCTAAAACTCATAACATATCATGAACAACAATCTGAAGCACCCTGCAATTAATAAGGTAGCACCCCTGTCTGAAAATTGAGAAAACTAAATAAGTAAGCCCTCACAGGAATATTACTCATCACTCAAGTGTTTGATGGGTATAAATTTCACTCAAGTTCATTCCTATAAAATTGCTCTACCATAGGCTTGCATATCTTCTCAATCACCACTACAAGAGTCATGCATGACACAAATCATAAGGACTTTCCACAGATTGTAATGGGGCTAGGGTTAAGGTAGGGAATATTTAGGAAAGTAGCTTAAACAAAAGCTTTCAAACTAGAGGAGCAAATAAATACAAATAATCCAAGATACTTGCTCAACACCAAGTATAGAATGCTTCCTCAGTATTACCAGAATTTCCCCTTACTTCATTTATTTAGAAGTAACTTCAACTCAAAATCAATTGCTGATTCTTTCTCATTTTCTCATAAATTTTCAGCAATATTTTTCTTTTTCAAACATATATTCTCCATTTTTCCATTTTTTTCATTTTTTCAATTTCCATGTTTTTTGGAATCATGAATTGTCTTTGTTTTCTTTTTCATAGAAGACCAGTGACAAATCGGCAATGAAGATATAACCCACCTCATTCTCCATCATATTAACACAAGAAAGTGACCTCCCCCACACTTCTTCCTCAAAACCTCACGTAGATTACACGATTAATTCAAAATTTGCTCCACTAGTTATTCAACTGGGTGAAGGCATTATTTTTAGATATAAAAGGCTTGTAATGTGGTTCAAAATTAAAAAAAAAAAAAAAAAAAGAATGGCCATAAAGCTCAAAGTGGTTAACAAGGGGAAATAAATCATAGGACAAACTGGTTATTTGGCTAGTGAGGCTCAAGATCAAATAATGGCCTTAATCACACTTGAATCATGCATGGTCTAATTAGCTTTAAAAGATAATCAAGGCAAGTTCTAGAGAAACAAAATTATGGACGAAATCGCACAATAGAAAGAAAATAAGACTGAAGTGTCAGTCAATGGCTCAAAACACTCACATGTTTATTGCTTACTTAATATAGCCACTACATATCAAACAGGAAATACTAACAAACTATTCACATTTTGCCAAACTATTTATTCAATTACATTATGAATTTCAGGAAAGGAAAATATAATTTTTTTTTCAAAATAATACTTATTTTGCATAAAATACTAGTAAAATATTTGTGAAAATTTTTGAAAATTTTGACATAAGCAAACAATTAATAATAAACGTAAATCCCCTCCCCCACACTAATTACCAACATTGTCCCCAATGTTGAATAAAAAAGCACAGAAAAAGAATATTAAATGTAACATAAAGATTAAGAAATAAAAAATAATAGAACAAACTCCCCTTCTAGTTGTTCATATTATTCAAAATAGCTGGGATCTTCAAGAAGTATGTCGGCAATATATTCAACTTGAGCCCCTTCATGGTAAGGTTTAAGCCGATGGCCATTAACCTTGAATATCTTTGAAGTCTGTAAACTTTGAATCTCTATCGCCCCATGAGGAAATATATTAGAGATAATAAATGGACCAACCCAACGAGAACGTAACTTACTTGGGAATAGCCGAAGACGTGACTGGAAGAGGAGGACTTTTTGTCCAATTGAAAATTTCTTTCTCAAAAGCATCATGTCATGGAATGCTTTTGTCTTCTCTTTGTAGATTCTTGAATTCTCGTAGGCCTCATTGCGAATCTCCTCTAACTCAGAAAGTTGCAACTTCCGGTGTAGGCCACTTTCATCAATGTTCATATTAAAGCTCTTGACAGCCCAATAGGCTCTGTGCTCCAACTCAACGGGAAAGTGACAAGCTTTCCCAAACACAATGCGATAAGGGGACATACCAATAGGTGTTTTGTATGCGGTTCTATACGCCCACAATGCATCATCTAATCGCAAACTCCAATCCTTTCTATTTGGGTTGACTGTTTTCTCAAGGATTGGCTTCACCTCTCGGTTGGACACCTCTGCCTGCCCATTAGTCTGTGGGTGGTAGACAGTTGACACCTTATGGGTGACATGGTACTTCTTAAGCAATGCTTCGATGGTGCGATTACAAAAGTGAGTACCCTGATCACTTATTATAGCTCTTGGAATGCCAAACCTGGAAAAGATGTTAGATTTGATAAAATCTGCAACAGCTTTAGAGTCATCAGTCCTGGTAGCTCTAGCTCCTACCTACTTCGAAACATAATCAATAGCAAGTAAAATATAGACAAAACCAAAAGAGACAGGAAATGGGCCCATAAAATCAATACCCCAAACATCAAAGACCTCACAAAATAGGACCAGAGTTTGTGGCATTTCATTTCTCCGGGATAAATCACCTGACTTTTGGCAAGCATCACAACACTTGCAAAATGAGTATGAATCTTTAACTAAAGTTGGCCAATAAAACCCAGACTCCAACACTTTCCTTGCTGTTCCCTTAGCACTAAAGTGGCCGCCACAAGCATAAGAATGACAAAAGGCAAGGATTGAGGCAATTTTGCTATCAGGTACACATCACCTTACCACTTGGTCAGCACAATGTTTCCAGCGGTACGGTTCATCCCATACATAGTACTTGGCGTTACTCCTGATTTTATCTTTTTGGGCTTTAAACGAATTATGAGGAAACTTGTTGGCAACCAAAAAGTTGACTACATTAGCATACCAAGGTAAAACCACAGTCGCAGCCAATAAGTGCTCATCAGGGAATGCTTCTTGTAGCGGAGGTTCAGGTTCAATGTGTACCAACCGACTCAAATGATCGGCCACAAGATTCTCTGACCCCTTCTTATCTTTGATCTCCACATCAAACTCACTTAAGAGGAGTATCCATCTTATGAATCTTGGTTTGGCTTCCTGCTTTTTCATCAAGTAGCGAAGAGCTGCATGGTCAGAATAAACGATAACTTTGGTGCCCAGCAAATAGGACCTAAATTTTTCTAAAGCAAAAACAATGGCTAAAAGTTCTTTTTCTGTAGTAGAATAGTTTTTCTGAGCATCATTTAAAGTCCTAGAAGCATAATAAATAACATGGGACGATTTCCCGATCTTTTGGCCCAACACAGCCCCTACTGCGTGATCACTTGCATCACACATAATCTCAAATGGGTAGTTCCAGTTAGGTGGCTGAATGATCGGCGCAGATGTCAACAAATCCTTCAATTCGTCAAATGCTCCCTTACACTTTTTGTCAAACTCAAAGGATGTCTCTTTCTGCAACAATTTGCATAAAGGTAGTGCTATTTTCGAGAAGTCTTTGATAAACCTTCGGTAAAAACCTGCATGTCCAAGAAAAGAGCGGACTTCCCGCACATTAGTAGGATACGGCAGAGACTCTATAATATCAACTTTGGCTTTATCAACCTCAATCCCACTAGATGAAATAACATTCCCAAAACATTACCTTGATTAACCATAAAATGACATTTTTTAGAATTTAACACAAGATTACTCTCTATGCATCTTTTCAAAATAAGTGAAAGGTTATGTAAGTAGGAGTCAAAAGAGTCGCCATAAACTGTAAAATCATCCATGAAAACTTCAATCATATGCCCAACATAATCAGAAAATATGCTAACCATACACCTCTGAAAGGTACCCGGGGCATTACAGAGGCCAAACGGCATGCGTCGATATGTAAAAGTGCCGAAGGGACATGTAAAAGTCGTCTTTTCCTGGTCTTCCGGAGCGATTGGAATCTGGAAATAACCTGAATAACCATCAATAAAACAAAAATAAGAGCGACCGGCCAACCTTTCTAGCATTTGGTCAATAAATGGTAAAGGGAAGTGATCTTTTCTTGTAACAGCATTCAACTTCCTATAGTCTATACAAACTCGCCACCCATTTTGAATACGAGTGGGGACAAGTTCATTATTTTGATTTCTGACAACTGTAATCCCTGTTTTCTTAGGAACCACTTGAGTTGGGCTAACCCATTTGCTGTCTGAAATAGGATAGATTATCCCAGCTCCAAGGAGTTTGAGGACCTCTTCCTTGACTACTTCCATCATGGGCGGGTTTAGCCTTCTTTGTGGTTGACGAGATGGTTTTGCTCCTTCCTCTAGAAGAATTCGGTGCATGCAAGTGGATGGACTTATCCCTTTGATATCTGCAATTGTCCACCCAATGGCAGTTTTGTGTTCTTTTAGCACTTGGACAAGTTTTTCCTTTTCTATTGCAGAGAGTTTAGTTGAAATTATGACTGGCAATGTTTTATTTTCTCCTAAGAAAGCATATTTAAGATGGTTGGGAAGAGGCTTCAACTCAGGGATAGGTGCCTGCACGACAGATGGTAACAATTTTTTGATAGAGACAGGTAAAGCCATATAAGAAACATTATTTTGTTGGTGCAATTTAGGACAATGATTCAATGATGCAATAACTTCATGTAAATTGGCACTCAGAGAAAACTCATTATTTCCTTTTTCAAGGTGTTCACAAATAACAACTTCTAATTTATCTTCACCATTAAATTCAAAAACTTCTTCAACCAATGAATCAATAATATCAACAGAATAAGCAGAGTTATCCCCCCCCCCCCCCCCCAGGGTATTTCATAGCATCATAAATATTGAATGTAACAACATTACCATCAAATTCCATAGTAAGTGTACCACTGTGAACATCAATTTTTGTTTTTGCAGTTTTTAAAAATGGTCTTCCTAACAGAATAGGTGCAGAATGATCATTATTTTCCATATCTAGCACATAGAAATCAGTAGGGAAGATTAAATTATTAACTTGCAACAATACATCTTCAATTACACCCTTGGGGTATGCATTAGACCTATCAGCCAACTGGATAACTACACTAGTTTCATTCAAATGTCCAAGTTTTAAAGAAGCGTACACAGAATATGGCATAACATTAATAGATGCTCCTAAGTCTAGCATGGCTTTCTCAAGTTTAGTATCGCCTATCATACAAGGAATAGTAAACATACCTGGATCCTTGCATTTTTCAGGAAGCTTGCTTTGAATCACAGCAGAAACATTCTTACCCATTAGCACTTTCTCACCTTTTTTTGACTTTTGTGTCCTTTTTTTTTTTTTGTACACAACTCCTTTAAGAATTTAGCACATCTAGGAACTTGTTTTATTGCATCAAGTAATGGAATATTAACTTCACAATTTTTGAAAGTTTCATATAACTCTTCATCTTTCGTTCCTTTTATAGATTCTAACAAAGCTTGAGGGAATGGGGGAACTGGTTCATAATTCGAAAGATTGGGAGACTTACCTTGAGAATTTTCATTGTTGCTAGTTCCCTCTTTTTCTTGGTTCACTGATGGGGTAGCAATCGCAGGGCCTTCAATTTCCTTACCACTCCTCAACACAATTGCACTTGCATTTTCTCTTGGATTAACCACTGTTTGAGAGGGTAGTTTGCCAGAACTCTGTGCTTCCAACCGACTAACTGTAGTTGCTAGTTGGCCCATTTGTCTTTCCAAGTTTTGAACACTAGCATTTGTTTCTTGAATACTAGCTCTTGTCCCTTGTTGGAATAGTTGTGTTTCTTGTTGAAACTGCAAAGTGTTAGTAGCAAGAGATTTAACAATATCTTCTAGATTCATACTTGAGCTAGAGCCAACCCTTGTGAAATAGAACGATTCTGAACAAACTGGTTCCCTTGTGAGTTCCCATAGCTAAGGTTTGGGTGATTCCTCCATCCAGGATTATATGTATTGGAAAATGGATCATACTTACCTTGAGGTTGTCCAGGAAAACCTCCAGCCATGTTAACTTGTTCAATAGGTTCTTCTTGAAGAGTTGGGCAGGCATCAGTTTGATGCCCAACTACCGAGCAAATTCCACATGCTTTTACAGTTTGCATATTGTCTACTGCTAATTGACGGACAAGAGTATTTAAACCAGAAATTTGTTGTTCAAGAGCAGAAATATTTACCTCATTCACTTTCTTAGATGGTTGGACTATTCTATTGCCAAACTCTTGAGAATTTGCAGCCATATTCGCAATTCGAGTTCTTGCAGCGTCTGGTGTCTTGTCAACTAAATCACCACCGCTTGCGGCATCAATCATGCTTCTATCCATTGGAAAAAGTCCTTCATAAAAGTATTGAATGAGTAATTGATCACTAATTTGATGGTGTGGGCAGCTTGCTCAAAGCTTTTTGAAACGCTCCCAATATTCATATAATAACTCTCCATTGTTTTGCCTTATACCACAGATTTCCTTTCTAATATTGTCCGCCCTTGAAGCTGGAAAATATTTTTCAAGAAACGCTGTCTTCAGGTTATTCCATGTGGTGATGCTCCCAGAAGGTAGATAGTATAGCCAATCCTTCGCTGAATCTTTCAACGAAAAGGGGAAGGCTCTCAACTTGATTTGTTCCTCAGTAACCCCAGTGGGTTTCATGCTTGAACACACCACATGGAATTCCTTTAAGTGTTTGTGAGGATCTTCACCTGCAAGTCCATGAAAAGAAGGCAAAAGATGAATTAATTCCGATTTTAATTCAAATTGTATGTTAGCATCTAGAGCGGGAAAATTGATGCATAAAGGTTGCTGATCTGAATTTGGAACTCCAAGCTCTTTTAAGTATGATTTTGAGCCATCGGTTCCTCTTCTAAATCAGAATTGGTACAACTGGTAGCCAGATCACTAAACTCAAATTTTCTCAAAGCTTGTTTCTTCCACCTGCGTATAGTTCTTTCAATTTCTGGATAGTACGACAAGATTTTTTTATTAGCAAATCGAGTTATAGGCATAAGAAAAAAAGAAATATATTGCAGCATTTATGTAAAAGTAACGGAAGAAAAGTTTTTTTTTTTAAATTTTTTTGGGACAAATGAAAAACAAATAAAGAAATAAATAAATAAGTAAACACAAAATAAGCTTGAAAATCTCCCCGGCAACGGCGCCAAAATTTGGTGAGCTGTCGTAGGCTCTCAAATTAAAACCTTACAAACGTAGTAGCGGGAGTAATGATCGATCCCACGAGGAGTAACTAGTTTAAGGTATGTGCTCAAATTAAAGTAAAGGGGGGTTTTGGTATGAAGGTGATAATCAAAGAAAATAAACGAATAAAGCAATGAAAACAATATATTGAAAGCACTCAGAATAGAAAACCTTGGTTAGTAAATATCCACCACCGGAATTTAACACTGATCATTGATTCAAAAGGTAATTAATATGCAATTGAATATTTGTTGTGAAATTATTTCATTTCCGTTTTCCCTTAGTTGTAGGTAACTAAAGCACACGCGGTTTAATTACCCATAACTTCTAAATAACCTAAGACAAGCGCTATAGATTTAATTTAATAGCAGCAATAGGAACTAGGAAAACCAACAAACTAAATAACACTAGCACAAGCGGTTGCATTTAATTTAGGAAAATATTCTTCCTGAAATCAATTATCACTAAGTCGTCAATAATTAACCTCAGTTGCTACTGAATATTAGAATAATTTGTAGCACAACATTATCTAATATTGCAAATAATTATATCAAATAACTTAGAAGAATATTTAATACCCAAATGCATAAAAATTATATAATGATAGGAATATTTTTGTAAGTTTTGATGAGCCAAATGTACTTTAGATCCCCTCAGTTTTTGAGTCTTTAGTACAAGCATCATAAATCAGAATAATAAAATCAGAAGGAATCTACCACAGGAAGAACAAAATTAATTTGAGAAATTAATTTTGGTCCTTCAAGTATTCATCCATGAAAGAGCATAAAGCAATAATGTTGCAAGGAATGACCGGATGAGCCTAACGGTGAAATGGTAGAGGTCCTTACTCAAAACGATCATACCCGAGATCGATTCCCCCAAAGGACCTATATTTTTATAAGGCAGATTTCGCAAAAGAGAACAATGTGTGCTAAGGAGCATGATGTGCTGAAAAGAGCACAATGTGTGCTAAGGAGCATGATGTGCTGAAAAGAGCACAATGTGTGCTAAGGAGCATGATGTGCTGAAAAGAGCACAATGTGTGCTAAGGAGCATGATGTGCATGTATACTAAAGAAGCACGATGTGTCCAAAAGAAGCACGATGCGTCCAAAGGAGCACGATGTGTCCAAAAGAAGCACGATGTGTCCAAAGGAGCACGATGTGTCCAAAAGAAGCACAATGTCTACCAAAGAAGCACGATGTGAACAAATCTGAAAGGAGCACAATGCCACCTAAGGAGCACAATGTCTTCAAAAGAGCACAATGTCATAAAAGAAGCACAATGTATTGAAAGAAGCACAATGCTCAAAGTCAAGGAGCACAATGTTCAAGTCAAAGGAGCACAATGTGGCAAAAGAGCAAGATGGTCAGAAAATTGATAAATTCGAAGGAATTTATTCTAAGTCCACCCACATGCCACAAGACTCCAAAATTGCCTGAAAGACATTTGATCAGAACGGAAAAATATTTATGAAGGCATGAATATAAAAACTTATCCTAGAAATAAATTCTATCAGATGAATTTATTTCAAAGATTCGTTGAAATTCAAAATGACAATTAAAGTAATATTTTTTAGAGACAACTAGAAAATCAAAGTTGTGCTAAAAATTTACTTTGTCAGGCAAGTTGACAAATCAAATCAAAATTGAAGATCTACTACTGTCAACAATATCAGGCTATGAAGATTCAAATTTCAAATATCAAATTATCCCACTCCAACGGATATATTTGATTGACTATAAAAAAGCCATGAAGACTATGAAGACAAACAAGGAGGTGAATACGGAGAACAGAGATAGAAGTGCAATACACACCAAAATTCAAAAGTGCTAGTGCTCAAATATTCTAAGAGACTTAGTCTGAATAGTCTCTAATCTAGTTGGAGAGAGAAATACAAATCCTTGTATTTGTAAGTTGTAGAAAAGAGTATAGCTGTGTGCAAAATACTCTAGTGAGTGTAGCTGTGTGCAAAACACTCGTGGAGCTAAGTGTAGCTGTGTGCAAGACACTTAGTTGGCGTTGAGTATAGCTGTGTGCGAAATACTCGGAGTTGAGTGTAGCTGTGTGCGAGACACTCGGAGTTGGGTGTAGCTGTGTGCAAGACATCCGGAAGAAGTGCTTGTGTAGCACTTGTTCACTATTGTAACTGTGTGTGGAAAATAGTGAATTTCTCCTAGACGTGAAGGGAGAAAAGTGGACTAGGAAGATTACGCCACTTCCGAACCACTATAAATTGCCTCTCTCATTTACATACCGCACTTACTTTATTTGCTATATCTATCCATCTCATCCGACTAACCCGTTTACTATTCACAGTTAATTTTTATCATCCGGGTTTAGTATGTTCTCACGTATGCATGTGACTCAAACTTCTCAAGCTTAAATATTGAATTATTCTAAGCAAGTTTGACGTATTGCATGTAACATTCACTACACGGTCGACACGTTACGATATTTATTTACAATCTTGAATATTGTCATTATATATTGAGTAAACCATCTCCTCTACATATTCAAGATATCTCTGTCTTAACATATCATTTGTACTTAACTTATCTCATACATGCGCACTTAAATTTACCAGTTGGGCATAACTCTTTACTATTATTCCGCTGTGCAGTGCATACTTGCTCTATTTACTTGTTACTTAGAGTTGAAGTTACCAAAGAGTTATTTAAATTGAAAAAGCCTGAAAGTCTATTCACCCCCCCCCCCCTCTAGACTTTCACCACCCTATCGGGACCAACAATTGGTATCAGAGCAGGTGTCTATCCGAGTCAAAATTTGTCTCTAACTGATACAAACAATTGATATCAAGACAGTTGTCTACTTGAATCAAATTTGACTGCTAGACAGATCTCGAAAAATCAAGATGATGAAAAGAGATAATGCTCTTGCCCAAAATTTATTATTTTCCCTAGAAAAATTTGATGATTGGAAAATTCGCATGCAGGTACATTTATCCGCATTACATGATGAAATGTGGGAAGTGGTTACAAGTGGTCCTATTGAGATTTTGCAAGTCAACACTTCATCCGAACAAACAAGTGAGACTCCACAATACATCCCAAAACCGAAAGTGGAATGGTCTCGTGAAGATAGAACAAGAAACAACTTGGACAATATTGCCAAGGATATTTTGTTTAAATCTATCGATGACACGATATTTGCAAAAGTTCGAAAGTGTCGATCCGCGAAGGAAGTTTGGGAAACGCTTATTCAAATTGGTGAAGGAGACGAACAAGAAAAGGATAATAAACTCACTATAGCATTAAAGAAATTCGAGGATTTCAAAATGCTAAACGGCGAGAATATTACCGATATGGAAACGAGATTTGCCAAAATCTTAGGAGAAATTAATGATCTTGGAAAAGACATTAATCAAAAGGAAATTTCACTCAAAATTCTACGTGGTCTACCATCTTCATGGGACATGAAGGTCACGGCCATGAGAGATCATAGGGATCTAAAAACCCTATCAACCGATAAGCTTTTTAGTGATCTAAAAGCTTATGAATTTGAGATGAAATCAAGATTAGAGGAAGATCATGAAGAAAAGAACAACGCGCTTGTAGCAGAGCAACCATCAACCTCAAGGTCAGTACAAAATGTTGAATTATTGCCTAATGATCAATTTGCTCTCTTTGTCAAAAAATTCAGGAAATTCATGAAGAAAAGCAACCACAAGAAAAATCCACAAGGGAAATCGTGGAATGCAACAAAGAATTCGAAGAAAGAAATTATTGAGGAAGATTCAAATTTGTGTTACAACTGTAGAAAACCGGGACACTTTGCAGCAAGTTGTCCATATCCCAAGGTGAGTAAAAGTCAGTACACAAATGTTACTAACCCTCAACAGGAAGAATTCAAGCCCAAAGATAAAAGATTAAAAGAAAGAAGAAAAGCACTCATCAGTGACCCACTTGAAATAAGTGAGTCAGAAGAATCTTCAAGTGATGAAAGTGACACCTCAAAGGATGACAATGCAATGTTTTGCATGAGCATCTCCAACAATGCACCACACGAGGACATGTGTCTTATGGCTAATGGACATGAAGAAAATGAGTCAAGTTGGGTACCTAAAAATGTTTGATTCATTTGCAGGAAGTTTGGTACTTCGATAGTGGATGCTCTAGACACATGACTGGAAATAAATCAAGTCTTGTGAATCTTAAAAATATCGAAGGACCAAAAGTCGTATTCGGTGGAAATGAACGATACGGCATAACAAAAGGAATCGGCACAATATCTAGAAATGGTTTAAAAATCGAAGATGTATCCTTTGTTGAAGGTCTCAAATTCAACTTGTTGAGTACAAGTCAATTTTGTGACAAAAGGATATCTAGTAAAGTTCTTCAAAGAGAAGTGCCAAGTGAAAAATAATTCCACAGGAGAAGTTGTTCTCGAAGGAATAAGAAAGAAGAATATGTACGTTGTGGATTGGAACACAACAAAAGAATCAGTGTGTCTACTAGCAAACAACTCACACGCAACAAGTTGGGAATGGCACAAGAAGTTGAATCATCTAAACTTCAAGACTATCAACAAGCTAGCAAAAAAACAAATTAGTTGAAGGTCTGCCCGACATTGTCTACAAGAAAGATCAAATATGTGATGCTTGCCAAAGAGGAAAGCAAGTCAAGTCATCTTTCAAATCCAAAGCTCAAGAATCTACAACAAGACCGCTAAGTCTACTACACATGGATCTATTTGGTCCAGTAGACCCAGCTAGTCTAAGTGGTAAGAAATATACACTAGTTGTTGTTGATGACTTTTCCAGGTACACATGGACAATATTTCTCAAAAAGAAAAATGAAGTGGAGCAAAAGTTACCAGAGCTACTGAAGCTACTACAAAATGAGAGAGACTTGAAAATTGCAAAAATCCGAACGGATCGTGGAACTGAGTTCGTAAATCAAGTGATTGAAGCCTACTGCAATTCCCAAGGAATTCTACATCAACTATCTGCCGCACGTACACCTCAACAAAACGGTGTAGCCGAAAGAAGAAATAGAACGCTAAAAGAAGCCGCACGAGTGATGATTACGTCAGCCGGGCTACCTAAAAGATATTGGGCTGAAGCAATCAACACCGCTTGCTACACACAAAATCGGAGCTTGATACATAAGTCTTACAATAAGACTCCGTACGAATTATGGAAAGGGAGAAAACCTAAACTCAACTATTTCCATATTTTTGGTATCAAATGTTTTATTCTTAATAATGGTAAAACATATCTAAAGACTTTTGATGAGCGTGCAGATGAATGAATATTTTTAGGATATTCATCTACCAGTAAAGCATTCAGAGTATTGAACAAGAAATCAATGGTGGTAGAAGAATCAATTCATGTCACATTTGATGAAGCTCATATGAAGGAAACCCAGAGCAACAAGAATGATCAAAAGATTTGTCAAGTTGAAAAATCATTTAATGATGCTGGCATATCTTTTAAAGATCAAATTGTACAGGGTATGGAGCAATTGGACATTGATTGCAATAGTGAAGAACACGTGGAAGCCACTGAAGATGCACACGTTGAAAATCAAAATTCTCAAGTCAATACACAAATTGGAGATCAATCTGATGAGCAAAATGTGTCTACCTCCAATTTACCTACTGAACAAGGAAACGTGGAAAGCCCATGCAACCTACAACCCGACTTGAGATGGCTCAAAAATCACCCTCCAGAGCTAGTAATTGGAGATCCACGAGAAGGAGTAAAAACAAGGTCCTCAAGTATAAATTCTTTATTCTCTTGTTTTCTTTCTCAGGTGGAGCCTACAAGCATTGAAGAAGCTCTAAGTGATCCAGATTGGATCAATGCAATGCAAGAAGAGCTTGAACAGTTTAAAAGAAATGACGTATGGGAATTAGTTCCAAGACCCGAAAATTACAACGTAATTGGAACAAAATGGGTCTTTCGGAATAAAGCTAATGAAGATGGAATCGTCATTCGAAATAAAGCACGTTTAGTGGCAAAAGGATACTCACAAGAAGAAGGCATAGATTTTGACGAAACATTTGCACCCGTTGCAAGACTAGAAGCCATCAGAATATTTCTAGCTTATGCCGCATACAAGAATTTCACTGTCTATCAAATGGACGTGAAAAGTGCATTTCTAAACGGATTACTTGAAGAGGAAGTCTACGTTGAGCAACCTCCTGGTTTTGAGGTAAAAGGTGATATTAATAAGGTCTACAGATTAAAGAAGGCGTTATATGGGTTAAAACAAGCACCGAGAGCTTGGTATGACACCCTGTCAACGTTCCTAATTAACTGTGGTTTCACAAAAGGCCTTGTTGATAAAACCTTATTTAGAATTCAAGAAAATGATCACATTTTGTTAGTACAAATTTATGTTGATGATATTATCTTTGGAAGTACTAATAAAATTCTTTGTGAGAAATTTTCTAAGCTCATGCAGAATAAGTTTGAGATGAGCATGATGGGAGAATTGAATTACTTTCTTGGACTACAAGTAAAGCAACTCAGCGAAGGAATATTCATCAATCAGGCCAAGTACACAAAAGATCTGATAAGGAAATTCGGTCAAGATGGAAAGTCCTCAATCAAGATCCCGATGAGCACATCTTTACGATTAGATAAAGATGATAAAGGCAAGGATGTTGACGAAACAAAATATCGAGGAATGATTGGATCGTTACTATACCTCACTGCAAGTCGACCAGATATATCTTACTCAGTGGGAGTATGTGCTAGATTCCAGTCAAAGCCAAAAGAGAGTCATCTTCTTGCTACCAAGAAAATCATCCGATACTTAAAAGGAACAGTCAATGTGGGATTATGGTATCCCAAAGAAGGTAATTTTACACTAACTGGTTTCTCAGATGCAGATTTTGCAGGATGTAAAATCGATCGCAAAAGTACCTCAGGAACGTGCCAGTTCTTAGGGGGAAGGTTAGTTTCATGGTTCAGCAAAAAGCAAAACTCCATAGCTACAAGTACAGCCGAAGCTGAATATATAGCTGCTGGAAGTTGTTGTGCGCAAATTCTTTGGATGAAACAACAGCTGAAAGATTATGGCGTGGATTGTGAAAATGTCAATATATTGTGTGACAATACAAGTGCTATTGCCATAACACATAACCCCGTGTTACATTCAAGAACAAAACACATTGATGTGAGACATCATTTTATCCGGGATCATGTTGAAAAGAAGGAATTATCAATCGAATATATCCCGACCGAGAATCAATTAGCTGATATTCTCACAAAACCTCTGTGTGAATCAAGATTTTCGAAGTTGAGACACGAGATGGGCATGATTGAATTGAGCTAAGTTTCTAAATTCTATTCTAATTATAAGCTCAATTTTTCATCTGATATTTAGATACTTTATCTGATTTAAATTTACGTGCCTATGTGTCACACATGCAAAAAATGTCACATCTTTTTAATGTCCACCTATTTCTATTAAATGGTGATAAAGCACATAATGCTTACATGTCTTTCTAACCGTATATCTACATACATATATGCATGTAGAAATCAATTAGATATGCTAAATCTTACCATTTAAGAGTGATAAGATGGTGTGATGATAGAATGTCTTAAATGAGAACACCTTTTTATGGTAGTTGTGCATAATAAATAGTCTAGAAAGAATAAATTTCTCTTTCTTCCATCTACATAAAAACGTGTAAATACATACATATTATTTTCGAACAGATTTAGTGCTCTTTGAATTTTATTTCAGGTAAAATCAGTCCGAGTATCTAAATTTTTTGGCGCCACATCAGCAGACAAATTGGATGGAGAATATATAACCTAAACTAACTATCAGTTAGGTAAAAGGTTGGAAGCTATTGAAAAATCAAAAATACCCCTCACTTATTAAAAGTCAACATTTAAATGTGAGGATATTTGTGTAAAGACACCTCTTTTCTACCCAATCGGTTGGAAGGCACAATTACACTCATATTTTCAAAAGCTATTCATCTTCCATAGCCGAAACAAACCTCTTCTTCTCCAAAAATCTCTCAATCCCTCAAATCGTCTAAAAATCAATTGCATTATGGCCACCATTGGAGATTCAAGCTCACAACCGAATGAAGAATACACTACACAACTCAACCTTACAAAGCTAGTAGTGGGAATCAAGGCCGGAGGAAGTTTTGACCCTCAAGGATTCCTCAAAGAAGCCGAGAACTCTCCTCTTGCACAAAGAATCATCAATGCACTTCAACAAAGCAATCTAATGAGGTTATGTTCTTACTCCTATTCTGGATTTTATGATGAAGATGTAGCAGAGTTTTATATGAATGCCAAGGTTGTTGGATGGACCATTGAGTCCACCGTGAATGGAACTCTCATCACCATTGATGAACACGAGTTACACACAACCTTTGGACTGCCCATATCTAGTCCAGAACAACCACTGTTGGACTTAGATGTTCACCTATATGATCATACGGAAATTTGGACAGAAATTCGGAATGAGAATGCCTCTCTCGAACCAAATCTTTCCGGTCAAAAATCTGAGTTGAAGTTGGAGTATGAAATGCTTGTTAAAATTCTCTACAAATGTGTGTTGTGCAAATTGAATAGCATGGAAGATATTTCACCCGTAAGAATTGGTTATGTGCATGCTATTATGAATAATGTTAGGGGTGATTGGAGTAAGCTAGTGTTAAGCCGGATTGCACATTTTGTGAAAGGTGCAAAGATAAGGAATGGAAAATTCAACCGCATTTTAGGGTTCGGTTTGCTTATTGGTGAGATCATCAAAGGAAAGGGGTTGACTATGAGGTCAAAGAAGTCTTTTGGGAGTAATAGAATCTTGTTTAAAGATCATGAAGTGATGAGTGATCTACATTCCAAAAGAAAGAGAAAGCCGAGAGGTATCCCAGCTAGAAAGCGACCAGTTTCAGAAATTCTTGGTCTACCCTCTCAATCCCATGAAAACCCCACTTCAAGCCAAAATCCAAACACAAGCCATAACCCCACCTCAAGCCTAAACCCTACCACAAGTCAAAATCCTACCACAAGTCAAAATCCTACCACAAGTCTTAACCTAAATGCAAGTCAAAGTCACTTGAATCCCTTTTCTCAAATTGCCGAATTGGAAACAATGATGAATGAGGAGATTCATCAAGTTGAAGGATTGGACTTGGTATTAGTGAATGAATACCGTAGAGTCCTAAGTTGGAGGAAATGGAGACTTGGTCCTTTTGATGAGTTGATGACTAAGGGACCAAGTATTTTCTTTAAATTGGATTGGCAATTTTGATGTTTGCCATGCAACCTTGTTGTCTACCATAAATGGAGTCTTTGTCAATAAATTGAAAGCCAAGATGGCCGAAACTGCCACTGCCTGCACTGTCCAAAATGAATTGCCTCATGAAGATAATTTTCTAGTTGATATGGCCGAATTTGTGACAAGAAATGTTGAAGAAAATGTCACGTATGGTATACATTTGATGGATAGTGGTTTATATGATGTGAGTGTGTTGAATCTCACTGAAATCAGTCAAGACCAAAATGCCATGCAAACAAGTCAACACACGGAGGAAATTCAATCTATCAATGCAGAAAGTGCACATGGTGATACTCACGTGCTGCTCACTCCGGAAAGAGAAGGGAATTTTATTGAAAATCAAGTTCAATCTCACATGCTTGAAGCCGAGTGTGTTCAAGAAGGAGCAAGGCGTTTTCCCTCATTCCAAGAAGAGCAAGAATTAGTTGGCACACCTACAAATGAAAAGTTGAAAAATCTGGAAAAGGTTGTCTTAAATCTTGTTGACCGTATGGAGAGTATGTTTCAAGGGATCTACACTCATGTGGATCAAGTTGTCAATATCCAAAGTGGCAAATTCGAGGAATCATTTGATGAAAATCGAAGAAGCCAACAACATTTGATTGATACTCACCAAGCACTTGAAAGACAAGTTGGAAGTTTGAATAACAATGTCAAGGGGCAACTCAATGAGTTCTATGATCAACTTTCACAAATCCTCAAAAATTCTGGAAAGGCAAATGAAGCAATTGCCGTGAGCCAAAGTCAAGGTATTCTCAATGTTGTTCATCAACATGAAAAGCAGATTAGTGATGTCCACACCGATCTCATCTCAGTTAACACCAAAGTGGGCTGTCTTCGGGGTTCTTATGAGAACATCTCCGAATCTATGTCATCTCTTCGTGAATCGGTTCACACACTTCTTGATTACGCCAAAAAGGGGGAAGAGAGATTCAGTCATTTGGAGTCCATGATTGAGATGTTGGTGACTGCCATGGCTAGCCGAAATATTGGCACTAGCAGTAGTAGAGGCGGTGGAGGCAGATCTGCTGGAAAAAATGCACCAAGAAAAGGAGGATTGGAGTATTGGTTCGGTGGTGGTGAAGCTGGCAGTCCAGGAGGATCAAGCAGTGCAAATACCACTAACCGTTCTTTTCGTGATATTGTGTGTGCAGGGGGAAACATTGAGCAAATTAATTGGTACAATCGTGCAGCTCTTTATTTGGAATCCACACCGAGAGATGGTAGAGTTGAAATGCCAAAATTGGTGACTTTGAATGATCTACCAAAATGAATGAAGAAAAGTGGTCCTAGTGATCAAAACATGTGGGTTTCAAGTGAGAATTTCAGAAGAATTCAAAGCTATGCTAGAGCCTTGATGATTATGGTTCTAAGGGACTACATCAAAGTCAATGATGCCGAGCTACAAACTGGAAAGAGTTTAGAAGAATGCATCATTTGGTATGAGGAAGGCATATTGCCCGGGAGCAACATCATTGAAGCCTTCAACTACTATTTAGTTGGGCAGGTATGCAACAACTTTGCTGTTAGTGATAACTTTGTTGATGTTCAGAACCATGTTAACAATGTGCTCAAAGAAAAGAGAAACAAGGTGATTAGATGATTTGTAAAATTGCTACAAAATTATTGTGGTCCACGGGTACATGAACCCATGAACAATTTGAAATGGTTTTAATTATCTGATTATGATGCTACTAGTTGTCTTTAGTTGTTAATTTTATTTCTCTTGTCTTGAAAGATAATATATTTAGCCTAGAGTGTATCAAAATCGCATGAATTGGAAAATACAAAAACTCATTATCATTAAAAATCCATAAATGCGAAATAGGAATATAGTGGCTAAAATTATCTTTCCTAGAGTCAAAATCAATTGTCAAACTCATCTTGGCTATGTCAATATTAATAAAATCTTGTGAAAAATAATTATTTTAAAAGACAAGCCAAATGACTGAGTATAGGTTTTGGCGTCATCAAAAAGGGGGAAAATTGATAGGAATATTTTTGTAAGTTTTGATGAGCCAAATGTACTTTAGATCCCCTCAGTTTTTGAGTCTTTAGTACAAGCATCATAAATCAGAATAATAAAATCAGAAGGAATCTACCACAGGAAGAACAAAATTAATTTGAGAAATTAATTTTGGTCCTTCAAGTATTCATCCATGAAAGAGCATAAAGCAATAATGTTGCAAGGAATGACCGGATGAGCCTAACGGTGAAATGGTAGAGGTCCTTACTCAAAACGATCATACCCAAGATCGATTCCCCCAAAGGACCTATATTTTTATAAGGCAGATTTCGCAAAAGAGAACAATGTGTGCTAAGGAGCATGATGTGCTGAAAAGAGCACAATGTGTGCTAAAGAGCATGATGTGCTGAAAAGAGCACAATGTGTGCTAAGGAGCATGATGTGCTGAAAAGAGCACAATGTGTGCTAAGGAGCATGATGTGCTGAAAAGAGCACAATGTGTGCTAAGGAGCATGATGTGCATGTATACTAAAGAAGCACGATGCGTCCAAAGAAGCACGATGCGTCCAAAGGAGCACGATGTGTCCAAAAGAAGCACGATGCGTCCAAAGGAGCACGATGTGTCCAAAAGAAGCACAATGTCTACCAAAGAAGCACGATGTGAACAAATCTGAAAGGAGCACAATGTCTTCAAAAGAGCACAATGTCATAAAAGAAGCACAATGTATTGAAAGAAGCACAATGCTCAAAGTCAAGGAGCACAATGTTCAAGTCAAAGGAGCACAATGTGGCAAAAGAGCAAGATGGTCAGAAAATTGATAAATTCGAAGGAATTTATTCTAAGTCCACCCACATGCCACAAGACTCCAAAATTGCCTGAAAGACATTTGATCAGAACGGAAAAATATTTATGAAGGCATGAATATAAAAACTTATCCTAGAAATAAATTCTATCAGATGAATTTATTTCAAAGATTCGTTGAAATTCAAAATGACAATTAAAGTAATATTTTTTAGAGACAACTAGAAAATCAAAGTTGTGCTAAAAATTTACTTTGTCAGGCAAGTTGACAAATCAAATCAAAATTGAAGATCTACTACTGTCAACAATATCAGGCTATGAAGATTCAAATTTCAAATATCAAATTATCCCACTCCAACGGATATATTTGATTGACTATAAAAAAGCCATGAAGACTATGAAGACAAACAAGGAGGTGAATACGGAGAACAGAGATAGAAGTGCAATACACACCAAAATTCAAAAGTGCTAGTGCTCAAATATTCTAAGAGACTTAGTCTGAATAGTCTCTAATCTAGTTGGAGAGAGAAATACAAATCCTTGTATTTGTAAGTTGTAGAAAAGAGTATAGCTGTGTGCAAAATACTCTAGTGAGTGTAGCTGTGTGCAAAACACTCGTGGAGCTAAGTGTAGCTGTGTGCAAGACACTTAGTTGGCGTTGAGTATAGCTGTGTGCGAAATACTCGGAGTTGAGTGTAGCTGTGTGCGAGACACTCGGAGTTGGGTGTAGCTGTGTGCAAGACATCCGGAAGAAGTGCTTGTGTAGCACTTGTTCACTATTGTAACTGTGTGTGGAAAATAGTGAATTTCTCCTAGACGTGAAGGGAGAAAAGTGGACTAGGAAGATTACGCCACTTCCGAACCACTATAAATTGCCTCTCTCATTTACATACCGCACTTACTTTATTTGCTATATCTATCTATCTCATCCGACTAACCCGTTTACTATTCACAGTTAATTTTTATCATCCGGGTTTAGTATGTTCTCACGTATGCATGTGACTCAAACTTCTCAAGCTTAAATATTGAATTATTCTAAGCAAGTTTGACGTATTGCATGTAACATTCACTACACGGTCGACACGTTACGATATTTATTTACAATCTTGAATATTGTCATTATATATTGAGTAAACCATCTCCTCTACATATTCAAGATATCTCTGTCTTAACATATCATTTGTACTTAACTTATCTCATACATGCGCACTTAAATTTACCAGTTGGGCATAACTCTTTACTATTATTCCGCTGTGCAGTGCATACTTGCTCTATTTACTTGTTACTTAGAGTTGAAGTTACCAAAGAGTTATTTAAATTGAAAAAGCCTGAAAGTCTAGAGGGGGGGGGGGGGGGGCGGGGGTGAATAGACTTTCAGGCTTTTTCAATTAAAATAAATCGGGGTTTGGTATGAAGGTGATAATCAAAGAAAATAAACGAATAAAGCAATGAAAACAATATATTGAAAGCACTCAGAATAGAAAACCTTGGTTAGTAAATATCCACCACCGGAATTTAACACTGATCATTGATTCAAAAGGTAATTAATATGCAATTGAATATTTGTTGTGAAATTATTTCATTTCCGTTTTTCCTTAGTTGTAGGTAACTAAAGCACACGCGGTTTAATTACCCCTAACTACTAAATAACCTAAGACAAGCGCTATAGATTTAATTTAATAGCAGCAATAGGAACTAGGAAAACCAACAAACTAAATAACACAAGCACAAGCGGTTGTATTTAATTTAGGAAAATATTCTTCCTGAAATCAATTATCACTAAGCCGTCAATAATTAACCTCAGTTGCTACTGAATATTAGAATAATTTGTAGCACAACATTATCTAATATAGCAAATAATTATATCAAATAACTTAAAAGAATATTTAATACCCAAATGCATAACAATTATAGAATAAAATAAATAAATAATCTTACAGCATAATCAATTCCGGGGCTTCAATTCACTACACCAAGCTAAAGAAATTAGCCACGATTGGACATTGACAATAACTTTAAAGAATAATCAAGAGGGGAAGAATGAACGTTTTACAATAGGAAACTTCTACTATTTATACTACTCTTAAAATATTTTCCAATCATTTTCCTACCACCCGTTTCCTACTTTTGTGCCGCACAACATACTCCTTCGACCATTTTGTAATGATGCTGTGAGAAAAGCATTGCAATTGACTAAATGCATCCAATTTTTCCGCCGGTGCGCCACATGCTCTGTACGAAGTGAAAGAAAGAAGAAAAATATAATGTTTTATTTAATTTGTCTTTTGTACTAAGCATTGGACTGTTTGGGCCAAGATAATTAGGATTAGAATTGGCTCAAAACAAAAAATTAGCTAAAACATTATTAGAAAACACTTATTTAACTAATTAGTTATTAAATTCTAAAAATAAATAATTATTATATAATAGTAAATAACTAACGTAAAAAAATATAAAGATGTACCTAAAATATGAGTGTAAAATATGCCTATCATCTCCTGACTCACCCTCACCAAAAAGACACAACTATCCCTAAGAGTCACACTTGGAACCCTTTCACAAAAGGACTTGTTCGTCCATACCCTCTCTCCCCCTCGTCCAAACCGAGAAAAATCCTTCTAAAACCCTCTCTCATACAAAACTCTTCACTTCCCTACCAAAAGAAAATCTCAGATCACTCAAGAAGCCTAAATCTCTCTCCTCAACCGACTCAATCGTCGTTCATGTCGATCACAATGACGCAAGCAGAACAATCCAAGGATCTAACCGTGCTTGTCAAACAACTCATAGTAGGAATGGTTCTCAACGAAGAATATTTTATGAATGGAGCTCAAGACAAAGTTCTAGCAGCAAAAATTATCTAAGCATTGAAGAACTGTGGACTCTATGATTTTTTTTCATTTTGTTCTTTCTCTTTGAACGATAAAAAAACCCAATTATTGAGCATGTTCTTTTTAATATTCTTCTACCAAAAGGTTGAATTTTCAACCTCAAGGGCACCCCGCACCCGACAGAGTATTTGGGAGAATGTAAATCATGGTGATTCAATGGCTTAACATACATGGTTAAATGTTGGAGCACACAAGAGATCTGCCACTTTAGACATAATTCTCATACTGTTGCAGTAAAGGTTCGATTATTGATCTCTTCTTTTAAATATTACCTACTGAACTATTAGGCTAAGTCCGTGCGGGTAAAAAACAAAAACGTACGACGATGGGAGAAACACGTGGATTCTTCAATGCAAAAATCGCATGCTGGAAACCAACAAAAAAGTAATCATTAATGAACGAAAATTGCATGTAGAGCAACGTTCCGGAAGAATTTAGAGTGACACAAGTTGGACTCTTTGCACTGCTTCCACTCTCACTCCAATTATGGACCCTTATTATCCCAATATTCTTTTCAAAAGGTTGAACTCCAACCCGGCAAATCATCTGGGAAGATGGAGCCCCCCCTCACTTTGAGAGATTGATCCCATATTGCCGCTGGTGAGACTCGATCTCTGGTCATTCTTTTTAACTTTCACCTCGATGACTAGTTAAATGCCCATCACCCCTCTTACAAACTACTGAAAAGAAAAATAAATCATAATATTTACATCAATTGGTCTATATGTCCCCAAATATTCATACAGTAATATGTACAACCGTCCCTTTGGGGACATTTGATAAAATTAGAACGATACAGAGAAGATTAATTAGCATGATCCCTGCGTAAGAATGACATGCACAAATTGAGAAGTGGTAATATTTACTGTTGGAAAGATAGCATTAAAATGGCATAAATTGACATGTTAAGTGGCTATTTTGTGGTACAATCATCAGTGGGGTCCACTTCCGATTTGGGTCGGGTCAAAGTGGATTCGGGTTCTTCGTAGTGAGACGAAGAGATTGATATGTACGCTCAAAACGGATAATGGGTGAATGAGATATTGATTTTTAAAGTAGACCCATTTGAGTTGGAAAATGAAGGGAAAAAGTGAGTTTTTGTCCCACATTGGTTTAGGAAGAGGATTTGCCCCACTATTTATACAAGAGCTCTTTTTAAGCTTATTGAATTGTATGGCATAGAGGTTCTCTCTCACGCGCGGGGGGGGGGGGGGGGGGTGCAAATCAAATTCCAACTAGAAACGAGATCGAAAAGGCTTGGTTCAAGCTCGAGCTCGTGTGCGCCGGCACCTGCGGGCACGAATGTCGTCCGGAAATTGGCTGGCCTTGCGGGCTAAGTTATTCCAAACTTCGATATCATTTTCCAACCGATATAGTCACTTGGTTCGGCCGAAACCGAGAGCACCACTCTCGTGCTACAGAGAGCACGAGAGGTTGTGGTGCACCGAGAGCACAACTCTCGTGCAATGGTGACCACGAGAGGTGCACTCTTGGGTTGCACCACAACACGAGAGATGTACTCTCGTGTGCTGCAGCAGCGCGAGGCCGAACATTTCGGCCTAAGGCCAAAACTTGGTGAGCCTGAAAGCTAACAACCCTTTAACTACAGTTTTGAATTTTGAATTTAATTCGGTTAATGGTGGCTGTTTCAGGTGTTACAAAGACTGATTCAATATCAACTTTTAATGCCATAATGATGCTATTGAATCCTTCATACCCTATATAAGAAGGGAGTAGGACAGCAGATTTGGAACACAAAAGAGGGAAGAACGAGAGAGACACAACACACAAGAAAAATAATTTTTCCAGCCTCAAAATACTTTTGCTTCTACACCATTCTTGAAGCTGTGTTTTGCCCGTGCTCTTGTTCGCCGGATTCGTTCGTTTGGGTGCTCAAACGTCGAACCGTTGTACGTTTTATCCTGGGAAACCTAGGCCACAACGCTCCTAGCACTTTTGGGAGGTGGCAAATAAGGTTTTAAGGAAAGAAAGGCACTCGCCTAACTGGTACATTTCTTTCTTCCTTCTCCTTCTTTCTAGTTTGGATTATGCTTTTAAGCAAAAATCCGTTCTCCCTCTTTTGATATATTAGTTGGATTGGACTTATAATATGAGGATTATAAGTTTCAATTTTGGTTGATATATATTGGTATATCTTTTTCGTAGATATACATGTATATATAACCTTTGGATCCGTTATATATATATATGTGTGTGTGTGTGTGTGTGTGTGTGTATATATATATATATATATATATATATATTTCAGATAAATATCCAATAATATTTTATATACTTGTGTGTGTATATATAAATGTTATTTTTGGGATATTAAATCGATTGTGATTCATTATCACCAACAATCTTAAAACCTTATTTTTTTTGATAATGAACAAGTCATTGGATTCCAAGAGTATTGGATCCGTGAATGTTGCCGGAGGTGCACATTCAAATGGCAGGAACGGCAACGAGGTTGCACATTCTGAGATGCCAGTTGATGGCAGCAACGTTGGAAATGTTATTTCCATGGGAGTTGCAAAGACACACGATGGTGCTCCGGAGAACTTTGGTTCACGAACCGGTAGACATGTGGCTGGTGACACACAATTGGTACCTATTGTGTTGTCTAGTGGATCGGGTAAAAGCCATGAAGGATCCTATGATGGTGTAATGACTACATGGCCTGAGGACTATTGTAGTGTAACCAAAGTCTTCAAAGATAATCAAAGGAAAGGCAAGCGGAAACTTAGCTTTCATGAAAATTATGAGAAGAAGGAAAAATGCCACTACAAAGCGAACCGTCATCCTGGTGAAAAGGTTGAGGACAATTTCGCTATGGTTAAAACATGTGGATGGTTGGACGAGTGAGGTCACAACCGAAGGTACCCCCGATGTGCGCTATGGACCACCCTTCGTGGAGTGGACGGTTGGAAAATGGAACAAGGCACACGGGTTGAAGGACTACTACGAGATAGGAATAAGGAATTTGTTTCCAATGTAGTTTTTTCTATTTATTTATTTTCAATAAATATTGTAGTATCCTTGTAATATTTTTATTTGAATAAAAATATAATTGTTCCATTGAGTTGAATTTTGGTACATACGAATTATTTGTTAGAATAATGTCAAATGTATGAAATAATTCAACATGGGTGCGTAATGCATCACGGAGCATTATGTGGAAAATGCTAAAATGGCTTAACGGCCGGAACGAATTGTAACTAGCGTATTACATGTTGAAATTTCGTAAAGAACTTTGGTTCTGGTTCATGTAGAACGATATGGATTTCAAGAATCAATTTGTCAAAAATTGGGATAGGCATATAATCGTGAGCGTCGCAGCTCAAGTATTGAATATTTTATATAATATTCTAAGAACGATTATATGAGTTTGATTCAACTAGTCGAAAATTTGGTTGATTTGTTCTTGTTAATTGTGTTATAATTAACTTGATCAAAATTCCAAATTGTACTAGTATGAAATATAATTTGAGACAAATTGTTGGGACATCAAATTAAGCTTGATACAACTAGTCGAAAATTTGGTTGATTTGCTCTTGTTAATTGTGTTATAATTAGCTTGATCAAAATTCCAAATTATACTAGTATAAAAGTTAGATTTGATTTGTTGGATAGTGCTCTCAGAGAACGACTAACGGAAAAATTCCCGAAAGGATTAGTTAGCTTATAGTGCTAATGATAGCACTTAGTGCTAAGCTCGAAAATTAATCAAGCACCACATGGTGCTGATTAATTTAAAAGCACTTTCATGCTTGGGGAAATTAAAAGCACTTTCGTGCTTGGTGAGTTTAAAAGTATTTCCGTGCTTTGTGGTATCTTGTAGCACTTTCGTGCTACTTCGCCAAGCATGATTCGTGCTTCAATTTCGGAAGCACCGATTCAGGTTTGTGGCCTTTCAGTAAAAAATCGAGTGGATTTGTAGAGGCTAATCTGTTAGCTTCTACGAGATGTGTTAACGTGTAACACATGTTTGTTCTTTATAAGAATAAAAGAGAAAACCAAATTAATCGTGGATCAATGTGGTTATGAACGATTGATGTGGTGAACGTGAAACACCTATTGGTGATTTCGGCGCAAACATTGGTATTGTACTCGAGAGTACGGTATGGTATTCACCTCAATCCAACGATGTTGCCGAACATAAATATCAAGACGTTGATAAGTTCGGGTCTACCTCAAAGTATGTGAGGTGAGACAATACTTTGGACAAGTAAGTACCTTTAAAATAAGGTTACCCGCATGAAATTCTTACGAATTGTGGGTACGTAGGAAATTTTCCTACTAATGCCTGAAATGTGGGGGTGTCTTGCCAAAGGTGTGTATTGGTTCTTAGTACACGAGTCCTATAGTTTGGATGTACGTAAGAACACAATAAATTGAATCAAGAAATTCATCGTTCTTTGAAGATGTATTTTTGTGAAGGTTCAATAAAGGACCTAGCACGTTGAAAGGAACTTTCGGCGTAGCTATGGTAGAAGGGTATGAAAGAGAACCCGAGCTCAAAGCTAGACGTAGCAAGAGAGCTAGGATTGAATAATCCTTTGGTCCAGATTTTCTGACGTACATGCTAGAATGTGACGCGCATATTCTAACTTGTTTACTAGAAAATAAATTGGATTTTCTGACATGGTTGTTAGAAAACGAGCCTCGAACGTATGTAGAAGTGGTGACTTCTACAGATGGACCAACCCGAGAGAGGCTATCGAGAGTGAAGTAGATTCTATCTTAAAGAATCATACTTGGAACTGGTTGTTCTTCCTTCGGGTTGTAAAACCTCTAGATCCTAAACGGATCACTAGTTGGAAGATAAAACCGGTTGGTTATATCGAAGTAAAATGGTCGGGCTTGTAATTGTAGATTACATGCAACACGAGTGCCACGATTACCTCAATATGTATTCTCTTGTGATGAGAATGAAATCCATTAGGATGATACTTCCCAAGAATTGTTTAGCGAGACTTGGAAGTTTATCGAAATGGATGTATCGCTTTCTTAATAGACATGGAACAACCCGAGGGTTTTGTGGTTTCGCGCTATGGAAAGAAAGTGTGTAACTGGTGAGATCATTGTATGGCTTGAAACAATTGCCTTAGTATTTGGCATGTAAGTTATATCATACAATGATGTGTAACGAGTTTAGTATAAACAAATGTGATAAATGTCTACGTAATGCGTACGATAGACGAGGTTATACCAATCTGCCTATACACGATAAACTCAACGTGGGTAGTAACGATCACAGGATCAATTCTACCAAGAACATGTTAAATCTGAGATTTGACATGAGATCAGAGGTGTGGGTTTGGCAGATTTAATCTTCGAGATTAAAATCGTGAGAAGACCGTATGGTCTCGTGGTTAGCCAATCTCACCGAGTTGATTGAATCCTTGAAAGGATGATAATCAAGTGGCTTGGACACCGTTAGATACTAACGTATAACTAGCCATTAATCACGAAGATTGTACTTCTCACGGAGAATACATTCAGATTATTGGAAGTTTAATTGTATCTAAAGGGTTGTACTAGGCCGAACACTGCCTTAGCGGTTAACGAACTCGGTAGACATACGAGTAACCCTAGTGTTACGTACTAGAAGGCAATAGTGAGAGTTATGAGATACTTAAGGTATGCTCGTGACTTTGGACTGCACTACGTGGGATATCTAGCTGTACTTGGATAGTACGGCACGAATATCAAAGGACACTAGGTCTATTAAAGGCTACGTCTTTACGTAGGCCAGTGCAGTTGGTTGTATGGAAATTCTCGAAACAATTTGTGATAGCTAAGATCCATGACGGGATCAAAGCTGAGAACATTACACTCGTGTCGCGAGCGAATAGGCCGAATGGCTATGCCATTATATTGAGAATGTTCCCAGAGGTAAACTCGTACCTCCAATTTGTGTGCGTTGCGATAGTCAAGCCAAAATTGGTTAAGTACATAGTTTGATGTGGAATGGTAAGTCTAGACTTATAAGTCGAAGACATAATACCATTAAACAATTTCTCACAACAGGGGTTATCTCTATTGACTACGTGATGTCAAAAGATAACGTAGCGGCCGCTAACTCACTAACCCGAGGGAAAGAAAATGGTTGTGGAGAAATTGGAACGAGGAATGGGTCTAAAGCCCTTGGACTAAAAGTTCTATAGTGGATACCCAACCTAGCTGGCACCCAGGTTCAATGGGACAACTAAATTATGGAACGGAACGTGTCACTGTGGGGGTCTCGGACTTCCTACCACTCCTCGTTAGAAACAGTGACTCCCGCACAAGGCTAGCACGTTGGTGCTTTAATGATCGAATGTCGGTTGACATGTGTGAGTATGCGGGATACTCGGAAAAGAATCACCTATGTGAGAGAGAAGTGAGGGTCGCTTCAAATTAAAGGAGAATTGATGGGCACAATTCTTCACAAACTCTTGCAGAACCAGGACGGTGACCCACGACCAAAATGGGCACACTCATGAGAACAGAGCATGGTTGGTTGAACACAGTTTGTTCAAAGACATGTCATCGTCTACACAAACGGCAGTCGGTTCAAAGACATCGCGTTCTACCGTACAGCCAGTAGAGTAAACATATCTTTACAAGGGAAGGTTCAAAGGGTATAGTGATCCCTACCTATCCTATGCAGGGATTGACCGTTGAACACAGTTTGTTTCCGTTTTCAAAATTCCCTGAAAATCAATTTTTCATTCATGTGGGGGATTGTTGAAAAAATAGCATTAAAATAGCATAAATTGACATGTTAAGTGGCTATTTTGTGGTACAATCATCACTGGGGTCCACTTCTGATTTAGGTCGGGTCAAAGTGGATTCGGGTTCTTCGTAGTGAGACGAAGAGATTGATATATTGTACGCTCAAAACGGATAATGAGTGAATGAGATATTGATTCTCAAAGTAGACCCATTTGAGTTGGAAAATGAAGGGAAAAAGTGAGTTTTTGTCCCACATTGGTTTGGGAAGAGGATTTGCCCCACTATTTATACAAGAGTTCTTTTTAAGCTTATTGAATTGTATAGCATAGAGGCTCTCTCTCGCGCGCAAGGGGGGGGGGGGGGGCGGGGTGCAAATCAAATTCCAACTAGAAACGAGATCGAAAAGGCTTAATTCAAGCTCGAGCTCGAATGTCTTCTGGAAATTGGCTGGCCTTCGAGCTAAGTTATGCCAAACTTCGGTATCATTTTCCAACCGTTATAGTCACTTGGTTCGGCTCTCACCGAGAGCACAACTCTCGTGCAACGGTGACCACGAGAGGTGCACTCCAACTCTCGTGCAACGGTGACCACGAGAGGTGCACTCTTGGGTTGCACCACAACACGAGAGATGTACTCTCGTGTGCTCCAGCAGCGCGAGGCCGAACGTTTCGGCCTAAGGCCGAAACTTGGTGAACCTGAAAGCTAACAACCCTTTAACTACTGTTTTGAATTTTGAATTTAATTCTGTTAATGGTGGCTGTTTCAGGTGTTACAAAGACTGATTCAATATCAGCTTTTAATGCCATAATGATGCTATTGAATCGTTCATACCCTATATAAGAAGGGAGTAGGGCAGCAGATTTGGAACACAAAAGAGGGAAGAACGAGAGAGACACAACACACAAGAAAAATAATTTTTCCAGCCTCAAAATACTTCTGCTTCTACTCCATTCTTGAAGCTGTGTTTTGCCCGTGCTCTTGTTCGCCGGATTCATTCGTTTGGGTGCTCAAACGTCGAACCGTTGTACGTTTTATCCTGGGAAACCTAGGCCACAACGCTCCTAGCACTTTTAGGAGGTGGCAAATAAGGTTTTAAGGAAAGAAAGGAACTCGCCTAACTCGTACATTTCTTTCTTCCTTCTCCTTCTTTCTTGTTTGGATTATGCTTTTAAGCAAAAATCTGTTCTCCCTCTTTTGATATATTAGTTGGATTGGACTTATAATTTGAGGATTATTAGTTTCAATTTTGGTTGATATATATTGGTATATCTTATATATATATATATATATATATATATATATATATATATATATATATATATATATATATATATATATATATATATATATATATTTCGGATAAATATCCAATAATATTTTATATACTTGTGTGTGTATATATAAATATTATTTTTGGGATATTAAATTGATTGTGATTCATTATCACCATCATTTACAACAAGATTAAATTCATATCTTTCTTTTAAAAAAAATTCTTTGTAAGATTCGAAAACTTATGAATTTAATTATTTATTTATTTTGAGCCGGTTGATCATTTGAGATTTGTCCGTGAATTATTATATATAAACTAATATATATTTAATAATTATATTAAATATCTTACAAGCCGGACAAAATCGAATTTTCTTTTTGGAGGTCAAAATCAATCATGCATGTGCAATTCTATGAAAACTAAAACACATTCAATGAATTGTATTATATCACACGAACGAATTCTCAAAAAATATCGCTATTCAAGGGTGTAAGAGTACATGTTTGAGTCATCACCGGGTGATTCATATTAGACACATTTATCATTGTTTCCAAAATGTTGAATCCCCAATCTTAAGGGCCCTCCACACGTCCCGACCCGATAAATCATCTGGGAGAATATAAATTATGGTAGAGCAGCCTCTTACTTGGAAATGTTGCTCCTACACTGCCGCTAGTGTAACTCGATTTCGGTCATTATTCTCAAACTTTACACATGTGATCAACTGAGCTGGCCATTCGAGCTAGACACATTTATCATTGAACATAACAAAAATACGAATTTTCTTACTTCTTACTTTCTTACTAGAAAAGCGGCTCATTGGGACCTAGGGTTTTGGGGTTCAGTACCTCTTGGATGATGAATGCTTGAGTATCAGTTGGTTGACGTACGGTTGTACGTGAGGAGAAGTTGATTTGTTTTGTTTTGGATATCCCTTCCTTTCAAAATCTCTATTACATCCAATAAATATGTACATTTACTATAGTAAAATTTAAATTATGTTATAAATATATATATTTAGTGGATATTATTATCTAACGGACATATTTATGTTCTCATCATTATGCTTTCCGTTATAACTTGTTATTATATATATCACCTCTTGTAAGATAAAAAAGAGATGCTAGTGGAATGGAATGATGAACTCTCCTTGTCTCTTGTTCTACTTCTCCTTGTCTCTCTTATTCTATTTGCATTTATTTCTATATTTATCTCCAACTGGTTAGGAGCTAAAGGCCAACGGCATAATCTTCTACAATCTTCTACAACACGTTATGGGCACGCTCAACTCAACTCCGATTTATACGTTTTCTATGCCTTATTATTTCCGGGGTCTTCAAATTGCATATGTATATGTTATGTGAATAATTCAAGAAAAACAATGCATATCAGCATATGTGTAAGCAGTGAATGCCAACCTTCATTCTGAGGTTGATTATTGGTACTAATATTTACGGAAATAATGGGAAAACAATGCATAGGTTATATCACGTACAATGTATATATCTTCATTCGATGACGAAACATTTCTTTCATCAAAACCAATTTTTTTTTATATTACAAGAGAGTTTAATCCTGTGTTCTAAATGAATGGGCTGTGGAGGAGACAAATGATGCGTGATCTTTTGTGTCACTACTGTGAATTTAACCTTACCTTCCCCAAACACTTTTTGAAGAAGTGGGTCGCAATTGAAATATGAAGATCATCAGCACTCTGCATTCTGCAACTTTCTAGCTTTAAGATAGTGCCAGATTGCAGCTATAATCCTTGCTTGAGTATCAACCCCAATACCTAAAACTTCTCGCAAAGATTGTGAAAGTTTATACTTCTCGGACGAGTAATTCAACTCTAGTATAATATTCGGGAAGCGTTCTTTATACGTTTTTTCATCTAAAAAATTTAAAAAATATTATATATATATATATATATATATATATATATATATATATATATATATATATATATATATATATATCAAACCAGCTTCTCCTTCATCACCGTCACCTTCCCCTCTTTGCCGACCAACGGTCTGCTTCTTCCTGCGTTGGCGGCGTCCAGCGGCAGCGGCGGCGGCCGAAGGAAATCGCCCCCCCCCCCCCCTCTCTCCCCGCGTCCAGGGCAATGGTAGGCCCGGTAGTGTCGATCGGCGGTAGCCTGAGACGATGGTGGCCGCAGTAATGGAGATTGGCGGTGGTCTGCGGTGATCAGTAATGGGGGAGGTCTCTTCGGTTTTTTTCTTCCGTTTTAATGAAACCGCTTGCATCAATGGCCCTTTTTAAGGCTAATAATGACGCCAGAAGCGTTATTATTTCTAACTAGTAATTCACCCGCTTGATGCACGGGAAAAAATTATGTTATATTATAAATATAAATCAAAAATAAAAAAACTAAAATATTTTAAATTATTTAATATAATAATATTTTTGAGCTTCCATTGGTCAAGTATTTATTATTTTTATAGAATACAAAATTATAATCAAAATTAAAATTATAATTTTGTATGATTAATATAATCTCTAATTATGTGCATATTCAAATAAACTTATAGAGAGAATTTACAAAATTACATTGATTTATTCTTAATTGTATTTCATCTATATTATAATTTTCACAATACGAATAATAACTAAGATAATTACATTTGGAAAGTAAATTTCAAATTTTGTATGTGTAAATTTAAACTCTAATTGAACACATTTTTTATATGATTATATAATATATAGCTATTTTATTTTTAAAAAGTATATTTTTTATATGATTATATAATATATAGTTATTTTATTTTTTAAATGTTGTGCTTTTTTTTTTTATAATAAAAGATGTTGTGGCATTAATTGTAGCATTAATTATTTTCCAAACCATATAGCTTTATTATATAAAGGATAATTCATAATTTTTTTGACTTAGGGTTTTTTTTTTATTTTTTTTTATTTTTTAAATCGATAAGGAGGGGTGATACCCCAAGAAGCAATAACTAGGTCCTATCACTATGGGACCAATTTGTCCGCAACCGATCGTTGTAGAGAGTCTCCTCCAGGCCCGGGGGACAATGTGCAAGAGCACGCCAGTCCACGTTCATATTCGCTCCCAAGTTTGCTAGGGCATCAGCACACTCGTTTTGTTCTCGAACTATATTTCGGAAAGAAATCTTCCAGATATCCTTGAGCCGATTTCTGATATTCTCTATATGCTCACATATAGGACCCCTCAACACAGAATCTCCCAGAATCCAGTTGATGACCTTCTCAGCATCTGATTGAATTTCCACGTCTCTAATTCCAGCCTCCCATGCCCACGAAAGTCCTTTAGAGATTTCTTCCGCTTCAATGATAGTAGCATCAGCATAACAAGACTTCCCTAAGAACCCTCCCATCCATTCTCCATCAGTGTTTCTAAGAACGCCCTCATGACCAGCTTTTCGAACAGAATGTTTAACACTAGCATCCACGTTAAGAGTCTAAGCATGTGTGGTAGACGGCGACTAGTGGGGGTTACGTTGATGGTATTCCGCTTGTAGGAGTTAGCATTATTGTTTCGAAGATGATCAAAGGCTCGCTCTATCTCCTCTACAGCTTCCAGAATCCAAACAGACTTCCTCCTGGCTTCAATTTCCTCTCCTCTGAATATACTGTTATTCCGCCAACGCCATATCCACCATATTGCGACTGTGAACATGGTGGGTAAATCCATTGCTTCTGTTCTCTTTGCTTGGGACAATGTTTTCCGCAATCCAATCGTTAAAACTACTTTGGTCGGTAGTACAGTTCCCGACTATCCTCTGCAGACCTTGCCACACTTCTTTAGCCTTGGAGCAAAAACGGAATATGTGTTCTGTAGTTTCCTCCTGGCCTGGGTATTGGTGGCAATCTCCATTCATAGTAAATCCTCTTCTCCGCCTTTCCGCGTTGCCAAGATTTTTGCCATGGAGAACGGTCCATAATAGTGTCTTCATCTTTGCGGGGGCCTTAATTTTCCAAAGATGATTCCATGTAGGTTCCTGCATAGGCAAGGCATATCTATGAATCACATTATATGCCGAGGAGACAGAAAACATACCTGAGGGTTCAGCTATCCAAGAGACTTCGTCATCTTCATTACTGAGATCGAATAGCTTTAGCTTGTCATTGATGTCGGTTGGGAGATTTGTGATCTCTTCCCACTTCCAGCCTCTAGTAACGTCCCATAGGTTCGCCACATATGTATCATCTTCCTCATGATCATTCGAATTTATCAGCGTGTGTAAAGGCACGTCCGTGATCTAGGGGTCTTTCCAGAATTTCACCCCTTTGCCATTATGAACTCTTTGGTGGATTTTGTTAGAAACAAGGGGCATGGCAGTTGTAATACCCCTCCATGCATTTGATACTCCTAGTTTGGGTTTGAACATGTCTATGCCCTTCTTGTCTTTCGCATATTTCCCTCTGAAAACTCGGGTCCAAAGACTGGTTTTATCAGTTAACATTTTCCAACCTAGCTTTGCCATAAATGCGAGATTGACATATTTAGAAGACCTAATACCAAGGCCTCCCATTTCTTTTGGTTGAGTCACTTTCTCCCATTTAACCAGGTGAACTTTGCGGTATCCCCCGTACTACCCCAAATAAATCTTCTGAATCCTTTATCAATCGCCTCCCAAATACCTGTAAGAAGCAGCATGGTTTGCATGTTGTAATAAGGAATCGCTTGAAGAACAGCTTGTGCGAGGACGTGTCTTCCTGCCGAAGTGAGGAATTTAACTTTCCACCTATCCAATCTTGCATCCATTTTATCAAGAATAGGGGCGAAAAGGCTGTTAGTAGTCCTCCCATGAATCGACGGGACTCCAAGATACTTTCCTAGATTAGGAGTGATTGGAATCCCGGCAATTTCGCTAATGGTGTGCATCACTTGTGCGTCCACATTTTTGAGAAAAAAAATATGCGACTTGCTGAGGCTGACTCTTTGACCTGAGGCTTTACTGAATCTCTCCAAGCACTCCTTGATGAAAAAAATTTGGTCTTGTGAGGCTTCTGCAAAACGGACAAGGTCGTGAGCAAAGAATAAATGGGAAAGCATTGGTCCATACCTGTTGGTCTTTAGACCTCTCCATCTATTGTTTCTGACTTGATCCTTGATAATGTGACTGAGACGCTCCATGCAAAGAACGAAAATATATGGAGAGATTGAGTCCCCTTGTCTAATGCCTCTATTCGGTTTGATCCACTCCAAACGCTTCCCATTCCAGATAATATCGAGTCTAGCAGTTTCCACACATTGCATGATGTTCCTAATCTATTCCTGACTCAGGCCAACCTGCTGGAGGGTATCCCTGATGAAATCCCAATCTAGTCTGTCATAGGCCTTCTCGAGGTCCACCTTCAAAATCATGTAACCTTTTGCCCCTTGTTTAGTTCTCATAGAGTGGAGGGCTTCTTGGTACACCAGAATATTATCAACAATCTGTCTTCCTGGAACAAAGCTGCTTTGCTCAATGCCAACGACATCTCTAAGAATTGGTTTAAGGCTGTTGGTCATTTCCTTTGTAAAAATCTTGTAGAGCACATTGCAGAGATTAATAGGTCTGAAGTGGCCAGCATTAACAGGGCAATCATTTTTTGGTACTAATGTGATGAGAGTATCATTCATCCCCTCATCTAGTACACTTTGCTCAAAGAAATCCGGATAGTTATGCTGTGCATCCGTATGCACCATGCATGGTGCATACGGATGCAAAAACGACGTCGTTTTATTAAAAACGCGGATCCCACTTTAAAAAAAAATTCAGTTTCGATTCCCCTCAACAGCATTATGTTGTTCATTCATTCTGGAATTTTAGTTCATAGATTCTGGAATTTTAGTTCATTGATTCAGGAATTGTAGTTCATTGATTCTGGAATTTTAGTTCATCGATTCTGAAATTTTAGTTTATAGATTCTGGAATTTTAGTTCATTCATTCTGGAATTTTTAGTTCATAGATTAGATTCTGGAATTTATGTTCATAGATTTTGGAATTATAGTTCATCGATTCTGGAATTATAGTTCATCGATTCTGGAATTTTAGTTCATATGTTGTTGTTGGGAATCGAAACTGAATTTATTTTTTTAAAGTGAGACGCACGTTTTTAATAAAACGACGTTGTTTTTGCATCTGTATGCACCATGCATGGTGCATACGGATGCACAACATCATTTGCCAAGAAATCCCTTGCCTGTTTAAAGACTGATGTGCCTACAATGTCCCAGGCCTTTTGGTAGAAACATGCATGAAAATCATCAGGTCCTGGGGAATTTAGTGGGCTCATTTCAAATAAAGCAGTTTTAATTTCGTCGATTGAGATATCTTTATTCAGGTGGTTCCAAGAGCTAACCGGGATGGTAGGAAAGCAACTACCTTTTATCACATTCAAATCCGGTTCCGCCTCCTTTGTAAAAAGATTAGCAAAGAAAGCCCTAATCTTTTATTCTTCCTCCAAATCATTTTGAAAAGGAGTATCGTCATCGTTTCTTAATCGGTACGTTGGTCCCAAAGGGGTGTGGTAAAAGTCTAAAGGGGGGGGGGGGGGGGGGTGAATAGACTTTTAAACTTTTTCGCGAATGCAACAATTGCTAAGGCAACAGAGAGATCAAGACTCTTAACTAGATTGTTAGAGTCTTGTACGCAGCGGAATAAATAAATACGAGTTGTGTGATTGTGTCAAGTGTATCAACGTGATAAGCAGTAAGAAAATAAAGCAGTAAATGACACAAGGCAATTTATAGTGGTTCGCGAGGTAATGTAATCCTCCTACTCCACTTGCTCTTATTGTCCAAGAGCAATTCACTATATCCACCACTTCTTGGTTCCTAGATACAATGAATTTCCGTGATCTAGTGCTTTGATCACTAAGCCCACACTAATCACGCCCAGTGCCTCCAACACTGCTGCTTCGGATTTCACAGCTCCGTGCTACTTTCCAGGATTTCACAGCTCCGTGCTACTTTCCCCCCGTCTTCCACGATCCGGTCGACGTATCCCGTGATCTGGTGCTTTGATCACCAAGCCCACACCAATCACGCCCAGTGTTCTCCAACACTGGTGTTTCGGATTTCACAGCTCCGTGTGACAATCCAAGATTTTACAACTCCGTGCTACTTTCCCCCCGTCTTCGACGTATCCCGTGAACTAGTGCTTTGATCACAAAGCCCGCACTAATCACGTCCAGTGTTCTCCAACACTGTTGATTCACTTGTTTGTAGAAACACAAGTTTCACTGACTTTCCAACATTGAGACTTCTTGAATGGATCTTCAATATGCAGCAAGTCTCTCAATGATGAAGAATTAAGCACTGTTGAATATTTTCTCTTTGAGCTCTCTGAGTGTTTTTCTCACTTGAATATTTTCTCACTTGTAAGCTTTTTCAAGCAGATTGGATTTGTATGATAAGTGTTGTGGAAAGTTGTTGATCTGCTTCATTCTTCATCCTTTTATAGCTGGTTTTGAGAAGTTGTCCGTTGGAAAAAGACAATCTCAAATTTGAATTGTAGATCTCAAATTTGAATTCCAAATCTCAGATTTGAATTCTTGTAGCCTTTTGCAGAAAATCTGTAGCTTTTTCAGAGGATCATATTAAGAATAATATCTCTCTGATATTTCGGCCGTTGCTCTGTATGTGGTCCATGTGAAGAGACTTAAAATATTTTTGCTGCAGATCTTATCTTCACGTGAAGGGCTTTAAAATATTTCTGATGTAGATCATGCGCCTTCTGGGACTTTCATCTTCTGTGTATTTTATTCTCTCTGTATGGCTACTGATGAAGTGTTTCGGCCAATGAGATCTCTTGATCTGATGGGTCTCATCTTGATGGTGAGAATTCAATCCTTGATTGAAAACTTCTTCTCCAACTTCAGCTCTTACTATATATAGCTTTGGAACTTCATTTCCAACTTCAACTCTTACTATATATAGCCTTTGAAACTTCATCTCTAACTTCATCTCATACTGCATTTCTAATCTTCATATTGACTTGACTTATGAAGACTTTGACTTTGCAAATCGCATCTCTAATCTCTATTATTTAATTGATTTATTTCAAAACTGATCTTGGAACCTCTGCTCCAACTTAGTCTCGAAACCTAACCTCTGCTCCAACTTAGTCTCAAAACCTCTTTTGAAACCTCAGCTCTTACCTTGTCTCCAAGTTCTTTAATTGATTTCGAAACCTCTGCTCCAACTTCACTTGAATTGATATCAAAACCTCTTTTGAAACCTCAGCTCTTACTTCATCTCTTGGAACTGATTTAAGGCTTCTTTATAAAATTGTAGAGAGTGAGTTTTGAACGTGAGACCTTATGGTTTATACATCAAGCTTTCATCCATCTCGATTGTACAGATTGTTAGTCATTATAGCATTCCTCTTGATGTACTTCTTTCTTTCCATAGATGCTTGATCTTCAAGATAACTTCATGAATTTCGGTTTGCTTCTTGTTTCTTCGTATGAGATTCATCAATATGACTTCTTCGTTGAGTTGGGTGTGTGGGCTTATTTTGTATACATATCATACGCATACATCTTCTTCTTCGTATTTTTCCCTTTCTTCATATTTGTTAATTTTCCTTTCATGATCTATGACACGCTTAGACTTAACAAATAAAATTGGGGATTCTAAAATACAATTTGGCATATCAAAATCTATTACAATATATTCCTAACAATTTCCCCCCTTTTGATAATGCCAAAATCCTATACTCAGTCATTGGCTTTAAGTCTTTTCGAAAAATATTCTTGCTCAATTTTATTTGACAAAGCCATGATGAGTTTAACAAGAATTTTCTAGGGAAAATAAATTGACTCGTGAATTAATTTTAGACAAGTTCCTAATACGCATATTGCATTTTTAGTTCTAGTCATTTTTCTCTCTGGTATGCGTTTTACATGCTTGTCTTTTTAATTCACATACTAATTACAAGTTAAGATATCAAAAACAGATATAGACCACTTTAGGAAATTAACATAACTTATACGATCATAATAAGGGAAAATACTTGATAATTTCGAAACAGTAGTTTTACAAAAAGTTTCGAAAAAAAATAAGATCAGATTACCTCTTTTGCCTCTTATCACTTCTTCCGTTCTTCAGAACATCTTTGATGTGTTCTCTCATCTTGTATACATCATTCTTAATACGCTCACAGAAGAATTCTTTGTTGACTTGTCCGGCAAGGTAATTTTCATATGCTTCTTTCAGAGTTTTACCCGGTAGAACTCCAGCTTCGATCCATTCAATACATTCATTGAAGAGAATTTCCTGTGGTTCCAGTGAGTTTTTGCAAATCAAACCACATTTCCATATTCTTTCTCTTTCTCTGCTCTTCCTTATTCTTTTCATTCACCCAGTGAGCTACTTCACCTAGGGATTGCTTCTTGATCATGGCAGGTGCGTTTTCTTTGGTCCATACGATAGATGGTATATCGGTTTTGGAGCAATTGAACCAATCATCAGATTTTCCTTTAGAAGAACCTGCACCTAAACCATAGTTAGAAAATTGAGCAAAACCCAAACCACCTGGAGATGTTTGTTGTCCACGGCCTCGGCCTCGGCCACTTGGTGGTGTAGCTTGTGGTTGCCCAAAAAGTATTCTTGTTGTTGAGCTGCCATATGACTGAGATATTCTTCCCCCCTTTTGGCTTTATCAGCAAGGAAATTAAGAACTCGGGTATCTCGGTCTTGGTTGGCTTTCACAATCTTGATTCCTTCACTGGCTGCGTCAGAAGTATTCTGCAAGTTTTCCAACTTCTGAGTCATAGAGGATAGCTCAATTTCAAGTTGATTTATTCTTCGTTCTTGATCTTGTATGGCCTTTAGTTGCCTTATATGACGTTCATAATTGATCTTCTCAGCTTCCTCCTTCTCTTTCTTTAAATTTTTTTTCACTTCAATCAAACTGGCAGTGATGTCAGCCTTCAAACGGCTTTCTGTTCTGTCGATCTTGGACTCCAAAGATATATGCTTTTCAAAGATTTGCGTGAAATTTGACCTTGTATTGTCAAATTCTTGCATTGCCATATGTCCTTGATCCTTCAAAGTAGTTCCAATCTTGTGGCAGATTGTATCTCCAGATTCGGATACTTTGGCAAACAAAGTTGTCAGAATATCATCTTCATCTTCTTCAGGCCGGTGGTGTGTTGTCCAGTTTAGATTATGTAGGGATCTGAGAAACTTCCTTCTTGAATCTGCTAGAACTGGAGTTTCCACAAGTTGTAAGCTTCTTCCTTCAGATGATTCGGCCATAGTAGTGTTTTCTTGACAACTGGCTTCTTTTTCAAGATTTTCTCATTCCGTATTGACTTCCTCTTCTCCTTGATAATTATCAATATCTTGAGAGAAACTAGGATTTGAGAGAATGGGTTGCTCAGACAATGGTCTGTCTTCTAGTCGGGATTGGAAGTTTGTACTAGCTTTGACAGAGACATTTTGTACTGCCACTTCAATTAATTCCCCCCCCCCCAATTAATTCTCTATTCTCATTAACAACTTCTTCTCTTACTGGTTCTCCAATCTCTTCTCTAATCTCATCTCCAACTTCTTCTCTTATTTCTTCTCTGGCCACGTCAACATCATCTCTGGCAGAGTCATTCAATTCGGTTTGTGGACCATCAATATTGTTCAAATTTTGGTCATTATTTGATTCAATATTTGTCTGTGTTTCGGCTTCAGTGACAGGAATATTGACCAAATTTAAATCACCAATCACAGCAGTAGATTGGTCACCATCAGCAATATTTAACACGGGTGCACACACAGATATAATATCTCCTTCATTCCTTTCTCTTAATGCATCAAGAAGATTATCAGCAATATTAAGAGAAGGTTCACCTGGATTGTGATGAGTGTCCACAATAGATCTTTGTAGTGGAATATGTAGCTGAGCTTCATTAATCTTTTCCAATTGAGCTGGTGAGATTTGAGTTGCGTTTTCTTCGGCCACAGCTGCAACAACTTTGCCTCTTGCATTTTTCTCTTCAAGTTTTGATCTGTAAACTTGATCGATGTTCATCTTGAGTGCCTTTAGTATAGAATCTGTTCCACACCACTCCAAGGCAAATTCTTCACTTCCTATCAATTCTGAAGTAGTCTTTTGGATGAATGAATGATATTTTTCAGTTCTCCAATATATCCATTCTTGGACTCTGTTCTTCTCGTTCATCAAGTTTGGATCATCTTGGATAGTGTTGAACACTACCGGTCCGGCACTTGCTTCTCCTGTTGATTGACTTGAAATTCTTCTTTGCAGCTCATTAGAAACTCGCACTTCCACTCCTGCTAGTGTAACACCCCGTGTTACGACCCCTAAAGCCATTTAACTAATTAATCAATAGCCCAAGAGAAAGAATAAATTATAATGATTAATTAGGGAAAAAGGCCCACCATAGTCCATGGGCCCTCATATATAAACCCAACCCCTAAGCCCAATCCTTAGTTCCAAAAGGAATAGAATTAGCAAACCTATAATATTAGTTCCTAATTAGGACTCCTAAATATATAAATAGGGGACTTAAGAGGCACCAAGAACTCCCCACAAGATTAACGCCCCACCACCCCAAAAGAGCTCCAAGAATCCCCTTAGGAGAAATCAAGAAAGCAAGGAAGCTTAAAGAAAGTTCCTTCATAGCCAAGGAATTAATTAAGGCTAAGAGGTAACCCATGTGTCAACAAAACCTATTTTCATAGTTATAATTCCCCCTTAGGGTTTCCCCCATATTATTGTATATTGGCGAGTTATGATGATTATTATTGGTAATTGATGTGATGATCCCATGGGGGATCTTGATAATCTTGATATTGGGAGATTCTTGATGATTATATGGAGTTCTTGATGATTATGCGTTGTTCTTGATAATTGTGTGATGCTCTTGATGTTTATGTGTTATTCTTATCGAATCTTGCAATTAGAAGACGAACCGTATTCTTGTTGATATAAAAGTGATTAGAACCCTAGGTTGTATCGTATGATCTTATTCTTGGATTATCGGGTGGGGAAATCGCATGTTTGGGTGTTGATTATATTTAGAAAAGCATGATAGGTTATGTGCCGTTCGTTTCTTGTATTTGATTCGTTAATTGTCTACGTGTTGTTGTTAATTGCGTTGTAAAGTGTCTAAGCATGGTTTCGGGTTCCACAACGGTTCCCAGGGCGTAAAGTGTGTGAAAAGAGTCAGTGGGGGGTAGGGGACCTGCCACCTACCCACGGCCGTGAAACACCGCCCGGCAGCGGGTGGCCGGCGGGCGGGCAGCTGCCCGCCAGCGACCCGCTGCCCGGAATAGTAAAGTCCGGCGGGCAGCCGGCGGGTGGCCCCCCACCCATCGGCTACCCGCTGGAAATTATCCCACCTTGGGATCCCGGCTTCCCCGTTTGATGTTCCCCCGTTCCCCGTGGTGTCCCAACGGACTCCGTTTATCGTGCCTATGTCTAGTTTGATGTTTCGGGTACCGTTCGTAGGTTTATGAGTCTATTATATTGCATGCTAGTTGAATTGGTACCCCGTTGACCTAGGTGGTAGAAGTATGAATCCCTTAGGACTATTCTTAGTATGTGATGGATCACGCATAGGTTTTGTTATACGTTTTCTCCCCCTTCCTAATGTGTAATGTGGGTTGCATGTTGGGTTATGATCATTGTTTATGCTTTGCCTTATCTGCCTTATCTGTTGTGAACTGCATATGCTCGTTATATCTGTTGCTTGTGTCTGGCCTTATCTGTCGAGTCATTCCCGGTTTTGAAGCTAGAGTTCGTAGGACATATCTTCATGCTCAAAATGGTTTTCGTATATCTATATATATCTCTATATGTATTGTATTTCAACGCGTTGGAGTGGGTTACCAGCATCTCTCGCTGAACAGATATATTTGGCTTTCAGGCACAGAGGACTAGAGCACTGGAGCGCGCTAGAACTGGAACGTAGAAGTTGATTAGTTTTCCTTTTTGGCCTGCGCGCCATATTATGCATTGTGTTTCAATGGATACTAGTTAGACAGCCTGTGCACCTGGGTTCTCTAGCCCAGGTGTGGCATAGCACCCCGTACGCTTGTATTTATATCTTGGGATTTAATAAGATTCTACCTTTATTATAAGTTTTAAATGTCTTAAAAATCTGGGGTGTTACAGTTGGTATCAGAGCCTAAGTTTGACCCTAGGAAAAGACTCTTAAGACCGGACTTTAGGACATTAGGCTTGAACTCTAGGTACCTAGGAACATAGGACTCAGGAATCTTAGGACGCGCGGTGAGATTGTGAAACCTACACATAACTCCTCTACACTTTACCCTTCCTCATTCTAAAACCCTTCCCCACTTATCACTTCATAAGAAGTACGTCAAACTCTAATTTAACGTTCTTATAAACACTGACCAGAAAGACGATAGCATGGCACCGAACAGAAGGCAATCAAGAACTCCAGAGCCCGCCACAGACAACCCCTTGACCCAAACCCTACGACAGCTGACACAAGTCGCACAGGCACTAAGTGACGCGGCCCTTCGCAACAACAGGCCCCCACCACCTCCATCAAACGCAAACTCAGACGTCGCCCGACAAGTTTCAAATCACCGACCACCCACGTTTTCGGGAGAAGAGGATCCCGCGGTCCTAGAAGAATGGATCCGAACCCTTGACAAGATTTTTGGGGTAGTAGAATGCCCGGAGGAACGCCGCGTAGAGATAGCCTCGTTCTACTTCGGGCACGAGGCCGATCTCTGGTGGATCCACGAGGGACCCACTTATCAACAAGAACCGGGGTTCAATTGGGAGAACCTCAAGACACGACTACGGGAGAGATTCTACCCAACCCACGTAAAGGCATCCATGTACGAAGAGTTCCTTCATCTAAAACAAGGAACGACCACCGTCGTGGAATACCATAAACGATTCCTCGAGCTGGCACGCTTCGCACCAGAGCTAGTCCCCACCGAGGTAACCAAGATAGAAAGATTCGTGTCGGGCCTCAACTTCGTAGCTCGGAAGGCGCTAGTGGTAAGCAGACCTCGGACCCTCAACGAAGCTTACTCCAGCGCCGCGAATCTCTATCGAATCCAACTACTCCAACGCGGAGTTCAGGAACAAATACGAAGAAGAAACACCGGAAGTGGGGCACCGCCAGTAAAAAGAACGAGAAACGAAACCGGCACAAGGACGAACAACCCGACCAACCAAAGACCGCCCCTAGGAAACAACGAAGCTAATCCAAGAAGCTTCCCTTGCCCAAGATGCAACAAAAGCCACAGGGGCAAGGATTGCGCGGGCAATCCCTGGCGATGATTCAACTGCGGGGAGGAAGGACACAAGGCCTTCCAGTGCACTCAACCCCAAAGACCACGCTCCGCCACCGTGGGTCAACACGGGGGCACCGATCATCAAGGGAGTTACGGCGCTCCCGGGAAAGTATTTGTCATGAGCCACACTCAAGCCAACCTCGGGAACGAGGAGCACCTCGGGAGGGGAAACCCAATCCCGGAAGACAAGGACCATACGGACCCCGCAGAAGAAAATAAAGAAGACGAACACTATCTAGGATAAGCCGTCACACCCCCTTGTAACCCCCCCCCCCCCCCCCCTCTTTTGTCATAAAGACCACTTACTTAGCTTAGCTATTTCGGAATTATTATGAATAAAGATTTTTGATCAAATTCCAATTTCCACTACTAAGGTAAAACACAAGTTATACTATCAACCCAACTTTCCCTCCACTAAAGGACGAAACAAGCCGTCACACCCCCTTGTAACCCCCCCCCCCCCCTCTTTTGTCATAAAGACCACTTACTTAGCTTAGATATTTCGGAATTATTATGAATAAAGATTTTGTAACCCCCCCCCCCCCCCCCCCCCCCCCCCCCCCTCTTTTGTCATAAAGACCACTTACTTAGCTTAGATATTTCGGAATTATTATGAATAAAGATTTTTGATCAAATTCCAATTTCCACTACTAAGGTAAAACACAAGTTATACTATCAACCCAACTTTCCCTCCACTAAAGGACGAAACAAGGATAAAGACAAAAACCACACCATCAAGAAATACTTAATGTTACCATTAGGAATGGAACCTTGGACCTCCCCTCTACAAGTTAAAGCCTCAACCACTAAGCCATGAGTGTTTCTTGAAACCTCAAGGGAATACTCCCTTGTTAAACAACTCCAAATCCCTAAAACCCACAAAATCCCCAAATCAAAAACCCTTCTTCTTCTTCTTCTTCTTCTTCTTCCTCCCCACTCCCACTCCTCCTCCCTCTCACACACCCCGCTGCCCCACCATAGCAACCACCCACAATCACCTCACGCCATCGCCAATCGGACGCCTCCACCGCCCGGCCACTCCCCGCCGACCTCGCCCCGCCTCGCCGCCGTCCAAACCGAGCCACCGGAGACCACCCGATATCCACCCGAACGCCACCCAGCTGCAACCCGCTGCCCAAACGCCACCCCCACGCCGTCGCACCAACCCAGAACCGCCTAGCCGCCACCACCTCGCGACGCCACACCATCGGAGACCCCACCGGAAAAATCGTGCCAGAACACCACCGCCATCTCGCCGGAAAACACGCCGGAGGCCCACCGGAAAACTCACCGGAAAATCGCCGCCGCCTCGCCGGAAAACAAGATCGCCGGAAAAACGCCGGAAAATGTCGCCATCAACCGAAGCACCACGATGCCAAAGAAACCCCTCGGAACCCGCACCCCGGAGTGGAGCAACGCCGATTACACCGTGATCGGAGGTAAAACACTTGAACCCGACCAATTCTCTCCGGAATTGGTTGATATGCTCAAACATCAAGGGCTTTTAGATACGTATCTCACCATCAAAGGGGATACGTACCCCGAATTGGTGAAAGAGTTCTATCAACACCTTGTAGCCACCAAACGGGGTGACAAGGTAGAAATCACCACCAAAGTCCGTGGCAAGGAAATTGTGCTTTCCGAAGGCCGTTTGGCCAAGCTCTTGAAATTGACCACCACGGGTGTGTCTAACTATGACCGAAAGGGGTGGATTGATACCCAAAATACGGGATACAAGGACTACCTCGGGTACCTACTCGGGAAGGAGGACGGGTTCACCTCGGCCACACGGCCAAACCGGAAGTGGCTATCGGCAGAACAAAAGATATTGGTTATGATTGTAACCGATAGCCTCTTGCCCACCAATAATAAAAGCAAGGACGTAGGGAGCCTAGAGTGCACCTTTGCTTATCTCTTAAAACATAAAATCAAGTTCAACCTGCCGGCACTCATGCTAAAGCACATGGAATTCTGCAAGACAACCAACCGGCTTAGTCTACCCTACGGGATGATCCTAAGTTGGATCATGGAAAAGAAAGGGGTGGACCTAAGCCACACCGAGGTCAAAACCGCCAATGGTATGGTTTTCAATGCTCAAAACCTTCGCCGCAACGACATATACCACACCGAAGGGGGACATTACCTCACCCTCGAAGAAATTTGCCAAAAACCCGAGGAAGAGCGGAGAGAATTGGTTGACCGGTTGGACATCTCCAACAAGAAGCTCAAGCGAGACATGCAAGATTGTGGGGGCTCGGAGGGAAATGAGGAACAGGAGGAGGATGACGGGCCTAACCCGTCAGTGCACCCACGGTCAGGAGGGGACCCGAGGGGACAGGACGAGGGTTCGGTCAATGAGCGCATTCTCGCACAACTCAACCGACAGAACCAAATCATGGAAGAAGGGTTCTCATCCTTGATTCGCACCACACGCGCACTCGATCAGAGGGTGGCAGCAATCGAGGCCGCCTTGGGCACTCGTGGGGCGTCCAGTTCCAGCGCAGGAAACCGAGGTACACCCGGAACTTCTCTATCACAACACCATCAAAAGTTCAGCCTACCCCAAGCCAAGACAAACGTAAGGCCGCAACCCTAATCAGGAGGCCGAGCTACGAGGTGTCTAGGGGTGAAAGGATGGACTATAACACCGGGCTTCGGGGACGAAGCCCCTTGTAAGGGGGGAGAGTGTAACACCCCGTGTTACGACCCCTAAAGCCATTTAACTAATTAATTAATAGCCCAAGAGAAAGAATAAATTATAATGATTAATTAGGGAAAAAGGCCCACCATAGTCCATGGGCCCTCATATATAAACCCAACCCCTAAGCCCAATCCTTAGCTCCAAAAGGAATAGAATTAGCAAACCTATAATATTAGTTCCTAATTAGGACTCCTAAATATATAAATAGGGGACTTAAGAGGCACCTAGAACTCCCCACAAGATTAACGCCCCACCACCCCAAAAGAGCTCCAAGAATCCCCTTAGGAGAAATCAAGAAAGCAAGGAAGCTTAAAGAAAGATCCTTCATAGCCAAGGAATTAATTAAGGCGAAGAGGTAACCCATGTCTCAAAAAAACCTATTTTCATAGTTATAATTCCCCCTTAGGGTCTCCCCCATATTATTGTATATTGGCGAGTTATGATGATTATTATTGGTAATTGATGTGATGATCCCATGAGGGATCTTGATAATCCTGATATTGGGAGATTCTTGATGATTATATGGAGTTCTTGATGATTATGCGTTGTTCTTGATAATTGTGTGATGCTCTTGATGTTTATGTGTTATTCTTATCGAATCTTGCAATTAGAAGACGAACCGTATTCTTGTTGATATAAAAGTGATTAGAACCCTAGGTTGTATCGTATGATCTTATTCTTGGATTATCGGGTGGGGAAATCGCATGTTTGGGTGTTGATTATATTTAGAAAAGCATGATAGGTTATGTGCCGTTCGTTTCTTGTATTTGATTCGTTAATTGTCTACGTGTTGTCGTTAATTGCGTTGTAAAGTGTCTAAGCATGGTTTCAGGTTCCACAACGGTTCCCGGGGCGTAAAGCGTGTGAAAAGAGTCAGTGGGCGGTAGGTGGGGGGTAGGGGACCCGCCACCTACCCACGGCAGTGAAACACCGCCCGGCAGCGGGTGGCCGGCGGGCGGGCAGCTGCCCGCCGGCGACCCGCTGCCCGGAACAGTAAAGTCCGGCGGGCAGCCAGCGGGTGGCCCCCCACCCACCGGCTACCCGCTGGAAATTATCCCACCTTGGGATCCCGGCTTCCCCGTTTGATGTTCCCCCGTTCCCCGTGGTGTCCCAACGGACTCCGTTTATCGTGCCTATGTCTAGTTTGATGTTTCGGGTATCGTTCGTAGGTTTATGAGTCTATTATATTGCATGCTAGTTGAATTGGTACCCCGTTGACCTAGGTGGTAGAAGTATGAATCCCTTAGGACTATTCTTAGTATGTGATGGATCACGCATAGGTTTTGTTATACGTTTTCTCCCCCTTCCTAATGTGTAATGTGGGTTGCATGTGCTTGCTATGTGTTATGTGTGTCTGTTACCCCAATTCGGTTGCGATCAGATTGGTTATCCTGAGCTGCGGTTCAGAAGCTGGCTGCGGTCAGATTGATATTCTTGGGTTGCGGTCCACCGTATGGTTGCGATCAAACGTTTCTATACGAGCTGCGGTTCGTCCTTTTTCCTGGCTGTGGTCAGATGACATTCTCTTGGCCTGCGGTCCACTGTTTGGTTGCGATCAAACACTATGATGAGTTGCGGTTCATCGGTCGGTTGCGATCGACCCCTCCGTGTTGCGAAACGGGGCAGGGTGCTGCGGGGCCGTGTCAGAGCTATATGCGTTGACCCTCATGTATGGGCATGCGATTGGTCCTGTGGCGCCAACAAAGTGTGTTATGTGCTGTGACAGGGACGAGTTGTGATTACGAGTGTCTTGGGGGATGTGACTATGGGATTTATATTGGGGATTGTTCATGTTGGGTTATGATCATTGTTTATGCTTTGCCTTATCTGCCTTATCTGTTGTGAACTGCATATGCTCGTTATAACTGTTGCTTGTGTCTGGCCTTATCTGTCGAGTCATTCCCGGTTTTAAAGCTAGAGTTCGTAGGACATATCTTCATGCTCAAAATGGTTTTCGCATATCTATATATATCTCTATATGTATTGTATTTCAACGCGTTGGAGTGGGTTACCAGCATCTCTCGCTGAACAGATATATTTGGTTTTCAGGCACAGAGGACTAGAGCACTGGAGCGCGCTAGAACTGGAACGTAGAAGTAGATTAGTTTCCCTTTTTGGCCTGCGCGCCACATTATGCATTGTGTTTCAATGGATACTAGTTAGACAGCCTGTGCACCTGGGTTCTCTAGCCCAGGTGTGGCATAGCACCCCGTACGCTTGTATTTATATCTTGGGATTTAATAAGATTCTACCTTTATTATAAGTTTTAAATGTCTTAAAAATCTGGGGTGTTACAGTTGGTATCAGAGCCTAAGTTTGACCCTAGGAAAGGACTCTTAAGACTGGACTTTAGGACATTAGGCTTGAACTCTAGGTACCTAGGAACATAGGACTCAGGAATCTTAGGACGCGCGGTGAGATTGTGAAACCTACACATAACTCCTCTACACTTTACCCTTCCTCATTCTAAAACCCTTCCCCACTTATCACTTCATAAGAAGTACGTCAGACTCTAATTTAACGTTCTTATAAACACTGACCAGAAAGACGATAGCATGGCACCGAACAGAAGGCAATCAAGAACTCCAGAGCCCGCCACAGACGACCCCTTGACCCAAACCCTACGACAGCTGACACAAGTCGCACAGGCACTAAGTGACGCGGCCCTTCGCAACAACAGGCCCCCACCACCTCCATCAAACGCAAACTTAGACGTCGCCCGACAAGTTTCAAATCACCGACCACCCACGTTTTCGGGAGAAGAGGATCCCGCGGTCCTAGAAGAATGGATCCGAACCCTTGACAAGATTTTTGGGGTAGTAGAATGCCCGGAGGAACGTCGCGTAGAGATAGCCTCGTTCTACTTCGGGCACGAGGCCGATCTCTGGTGGATCCACGAGGGACCCACTTATCAACAAGAACCGGGGTTCAATTGGGAGAACCTCAAGACACGACTACGAGAGAGATTCTACACAACCCACGTAAAGGCATCCATGTACGAAGAGTTCCTTCATCTAAAACAAGGAACGGCCACCGTCGTGGAATACCATAAACGATTCCTCGAGCTGGCACGCTTCGCACCAGAGCTAGTCCCCACCGAGGTAACCAAGATAGAAAGATTCGTGTCGGGCCTCGACTTCGAAGCTCGGAAGGCGCAAGTGGTAAGAAGACCTCGGACCCTCAACGAAGCTTACTCCAGCACCGCGAATCTCTATCGAATCCAACTACTCAAACGCGGAGTTCAGGAACAAATACGAAGAAGAAACACCGGAAGTGGGGCACCGCCAGTAAAAAGAACGAGAAACGACACCGGCACAAGGACGAACAACCCGACCAACCAAAGACCGCCCCTGGGAAACAACGAAGCCAATCCAAGAAGCTTCCCTTGCCCAAGATGCAACAAAAGCCACAGGGGCAAGGATTGCGCGGGCAATCCCTGGCGATGCTTCAACTGCGGGGAGGAAGGACACAAGGCCTTCCAGTGCACTCAACCCCAAAGACCACGCCCCGCCACCGTGGGTCAACACGGGGGTCAACACGGGGGCACCGATCATCAAGGGAGTTACGGCGCTCCCGGGAAAGTATTTGTCATGAGCCACACTCAAGCCAACCTCGAGAACGAGGAGGACCTCGGGAGGGGAAACCCAATCCCGGAAGACGAGGACCATACGAACCCCGCAGAAGAAAACCAAGTAGACGAATACTGTCTAGGATAAGCCGTCACACCCCCTTGTAACCCCCCCCCCCCCCCCCCCCCTCTTTTGTCATAAAGACCACTTACTTAGCTTAGCTATTTCGGAATTATTATGAATAAAGATTTTTGATCAAATTCCAATTTCCACTACTAAGGTAAAACACAAGTTATACTATCAACCCAACCTTCCCTCCACTACAGGACGAAACAAGGAAAAAGACAAATACCACACCATCAAGAAGTACTTAATGTTACCATTAGGAATGGAACCTTGGACCTCCCCTCTACAAGTTAAATCCTCAACCATTAAACCATGAGTGTTTCTTGAAACCTCAAAGGAATACTCCCTTGTTAAACCCCTTCAAATCCCTAAAACCCACAAAATCCCCAAATCAAAAACCCTTCTTCTTCTTCTTCTTTTTCTTCCTCCCCACTCCCTCTCCTCATCCCTCTCACACACCCCGCTGCCCCACCATAGCAACCACCCACAATCACCTCACGCCATCGCCAATCGGACGCCTCCACCGCCCGGCCACTCCCCGCCGACCTCGCCCCGCCTCGCCGCCGTCCAAACCGAGCCACCGGAAACCACCCGCTATCCACCCGAACGCCACCCAGCTGCAACCCGCTGCCCAAACGCCACCCCCACGCCGTCGCAACAACCCAGAACCGCCTAGCCGCCACCACCTCGCGACGCCACACCGTCGGAGACCCCACCGGAAAAATCGTGCCAGAACACCACCGCCATCTCGCCAGAAAACACGCCGGAGGCCCACCGGAAAACTCGCCGAAAAACCGCCGCCGCCTCGCCGGAAAAGAAGATCGCCGAAAAAATGCCGGAAAACGACGCCATCAACCGAAGCACCACGATGCCAAAGAAACCCCTCGGAACCCGCACCCCGGAGTGGAGCAACGCCGATTACACCGTGATCGGAGGTAAAGCACTTGAACCAGACCAATTCTCTCCGAAATTGGTTGATATGATCAAACATCAAGGGCTTTTAGATACGTATCTCACCATCAAAGGGGATACGTACCCCGAATTGGTGAAAGAGTTCTATCAACACCTTGTAGCCACCAAACGGGGTGACAAGGTAGAAATCACCACCAAAGTCCGTGGCAAGGAAATTGTGCTTTCCGAAGGCCGTTTGGCCAAGCTCTTGAAATTGACCACCACGGGTGTGTCTAACTATGACCGAAAGGGGTGGATTGATACCCAAAATACGGGATACAAGGACTACCTCGGGTACCTACTCGGGAAGGAGGACGGGTTCACCTCGGCCACACGGCCAAACCGGAAGTGGCTATCGGCAGAACAAAAGATATTGGTTATGATTGTAACCGATATCTACTTGCCCACCAATAATAAAAGCAAGGACGTAGGGAGCCTAGAGTGCACCTTTACTTATCTCTTAAAACATAAAATCAAGTTCAACCTGCTGGCACTCATGCTAAAGCACATGGAATTCTGCAAGACAACCAACCGGCTTAGTCTACTCTACGGGATGATCCTAAGTTGGATCATGGAAAAGAAAGGGTTGGACCTAAGCCACACCGAGGTCAAAACCGCCAATGGTATGGTTTTCAATGCTCAAAACCTTCGCCACAACGACATCTACTACACCGAAGGGGGACATTACCTCACCCTAGAAGAAATTTGCCAAAAACCCGAGGAAGAGCGGAGAGAATTGGTTGACCGGTTGGACATCTCCAACAAGAAGCTCAAGCGAGACATGCAAGATTGTGGGGGCTCGGAGGGAAATGAGGAACAGGAGGAGGATGACGGGCCTAACCCGTCAGTGCACCCACGGTCAGGAGGGGACCCGAGGGGACAGGACGAGGGTTCGGTCAATGAGCGCATTCTCGCACAACTCAACCGACAGAACCAAATCATGGAAGAAGGGTTCTCATCCTTGATTCGCACCACACGCGCACTCGATCACAGGGTGGCAGCAATCGAGGCCGCCTTGGGCACTCGTGGGGCGTCCAGTTACAGCGCAGGAAACCGAGGTACACCCGGAACTTCTCTATCACAACACCATCAAAAGTTCAGCCTACCCCAAGCCAAGACAAACGTAAGGCCGCAACCCTAATCAGGAGGCCGAGCTACGAGGTGTCTAGGGGTGAAAGGATGGACTATAACACCGGGCTTCAGGGACGAAGCCCCTTGTAAGGGGGGGAGAGTGTAACACCCCGTGTTACAACCCCTAAAGCTATTTAACTAATTAATTAATAGCCCAAGAGAAAGAATAAATTATAATGATTAATTAGGGAAAAAGGCCCACCATAGTCCATGGGCCCTCATGTATAAACCCAACCCCTAAGCCCAATCCTTAGTTCCAAAAGGAATAGAATTAGCAAATCTATAATATTAGTTCCTAATTAGGACTCCTAAATATATAAATAGGGGACTTAAGAGGCACCTAGAACTCCCCACAAGATTAACGCCCCACCACCCCAAAAGAGCTCCAATAATCCCCTTAGGAGAAATCAAGAAAGCAAGGAAGCTTAAAGAAAGATCCTTCATAGCCAAGGAATTAATTAAGGCTAAGAGGTAACCCATGTCTCAACAAAACCTATTTTCATAGTTATAATTCCCCCTTAGGGTTTCCCCCATATTATTGTATATTGGCGAGTTATGATGATTATTATTGGTAATTGATGTGATGATCCCATGGGGGATCTTGATAATCTTAATATTGGGAGATTCTTGATGATTATATGGAGTTCTTGATGATTATGCGTTGTTCTTGATAATTGTGTGATGCTCTTGATGTTTATGTGTTATTCTTATCGAATCTTGCAATTAGAAGACGAACCGTATTCTTGTTGATATAAAAGTGATTAGAACCCTAGGTTGTATCGTATGATCTTATTCTTGGATTATCGGGTGGGGAAATCGCATGTTTGGGTGTTGATTATATTTAGAAAAGCATGATAGGTTATGTGTCGTTCGTTTCTTGTATTTGATTCGTTAATTGTCTACGTGTTGTCGTTAATTGCGTTGTAAAGTGTCTAAGCATGGTTTCAGGTTCCACAACGGTTCCCGGGGCGTAAAGTGTGTGAAAAGAGTCAGTGGGCAGTAGGTGGGGGGTAGGGGACCCGCCACCTACCCACGGCAGTGAAACACCGCCCGGCAGCGGGTGGCCGGCGGGCGGGCAGCTGCCCGCCGGCGACCCGCTGCCCGGAACAGTATAGTCCAGCGGGCAGCAAGCGGGTGGCCCCCCACCCACCGGCTACCCGCTGGAAATTATCCCACCTTGGGATCCCGGCTTCCCCGTTTGATGTTCCCCCGTTCCCCGTGGTGTCCCAACGGACTCCGTTTATCGTGCCTATGTCTAGTTTGATGTTTCGGGTACCGTTCGTAGGTTTATGAGTCTATTATATTGCATGCTAGTTGAATTGGTACCCCGTTGACCTAGGTGGTAGAAGTATGAATCCCTTAGGACTATTCTTAGTATGTGATGGATCACGCATAGGTTTTGTTATTCGTTTTCTCCCCCTTCCTAATGTGTAATGTGGGTTGCATGTGCTTGCTATGTGTTATGTGTGTGTGTTACCCCAATTCGGTTGCGATCGGATTGGTTATCCTGAGCTGCGGTTCAGAAGCTAGCTGCGGTCAGATTGATACTCTTGGGCTGCGGTCCACCGTTTGGTTGCGATCAAACGTTTCTATACGAGCTGCGGTTCGTCCTTTTTCCTGGCTGCGGTCAGATGACATTCTCTTGGGCTGCGGTCCACTGTTTGGTTGCGATCAAACACTATGATGAGCTGCGGTTCATCGGTCGGTTGCGATCGACCCCTCCGTGTTGCGATACAGGGCAGGGTGCTGCGGGGCCGTGTCAGAGCTATATGCGCTGACCCTCATGTATGGGCATGCGATTGGTCCTGTGGCGCCAACAAAGTGTGTTATTGTGACAGGGACGAGTTGTGATTACGAGTGTCTTGGGGGATGTGACTATGAGATTTATATTGGGGATTGTTCATGTTGGGTTATGATCATTGTTTATGCTTTGCCTTATCTGCCTTATCTGTTGTGAACTGCATATGCTCGTTATAACTGTTGCTTGTGTCTGGCCTTATCTGTCGAGTCATTCCCGGTTTTAAAGCTAGAGTTCGTAGGACATATCTTCATGCTCAAAATGGTTTTCGTATATCTATATATATCTCTATATGTATTGTATTTCAACGCGTTGGAGTGGGTTACCAGCATCTCTCGCTGAACAGATATATTTGGCTTTCAGGCACAGAGGACTAGAGCACTGGAGCGCGCTAGAACTGGAACGTAGAAGTAGATTAGTTTCCCTTTTTGGCCTGCGCACCATATTATGCATTGTGTTTCAATGGATACTAGTTAGACAGCCTGTGCACCTGGGTTCTCTAGCCCAGGTGTGGCATAGCACCCCGTACGCTTGTATTTATATCTTGGGATTTAATAAGATTCTACCTTTATTATAAGTTTTAAATGTCTTAAAAATCTGGGGTGTTACAGCTAGTTCCATCCGTGTTGTGTCATCAATGGGTTCAGTTGGCAATCCCGGATGACACATATTTTGAGCTTCGTCTTCAATCACTCCTTGGAACGGTATAACTGCCATGGCTGTGCTCGTGGCTTCTTGATCTCTGATGGTTGGATTACTGGACCCCATAAAATTGCTTGCAGTTGATGTGGCCCTGTTGCTTCTGATTTGAGATCCTCTTGATCGATGTGTTTTTGTGCTTGCAGAAGTTCCTCCTTTGGATGCCTTTTTCTTCTGACTTTTCTTCCCATAGTCTGGTGAATATTTCCAGAATAAATACCTGTAGATTCCAACACTTTTGTGTTTTCTTAAAGGTATTCTCTTCTTCTTCAGGATTTCTCCAATGACAAGTCCATAGCCAACACCTTGAAGAAATTGATCTCCTATGAGTGGACTTCCAACTGACTTTGCGGCAAGGATAAAGCCTATATTTTTGGTGAAAATGTAGTTCGCCCAATTGAACTTGATTCCACTCATGATTCCGTTCATCAAGCAAATATATGGAGCAGAGAATTTATTCAAAGTTCCCAATTTATTGTCCAGGGCTTTGTAAATTACATCCAACAGCATCTCATATTCAAGCTTCAAGAGATTTTTCTCATCGCATAAATCTGGTATTTCTGGTGCTTTTGGACCTCGGATTTCATCCCAGAAATTTTGAAGATCATAATGATGAGTATCCACAAGGATTTGAGAATTTGAAAAGTTGAAACAGCTTCTTATGTCTTCTTCTGAAATTTCAACTTGTGTTCCGCCAACAGATGATAGAATTCAGCCATTCTTCACGTTTGCATGTAGGTAGAATTCTACCACATCTTCTTCAAATGCTCCAGAATACTTGTAGGAGAGAAAATCATAAAGTCCACAGTTCTTCAATGCTTGGATAATCTTCGCTGCTAGAACTTTGTCTTGAGCTCCATTCATGAAATATTCTCCGTTGAGAACCATTCCCACGGTGAGTTGTTTCACAAGCACGGTCAAAATTTTGGGTTGTTTTATTTGCGCCATTGTGATCGATTCAGACAGTGATTGAGCCGGTTGGGAGAGAGATTTAGGCTTTCTGAGTGATCTGAGATTTTCTTTTGGTAGAGAAGACGAATAGTTTTGTATGAGAGAGGGTTTTAGAAGGTTTTTCTTGGTTGGACGAGAGAGAGAGAGGGTATGGACGAATTAGTCCTTTTGTGTAAGGGTTACAAAGGTGACTCTTTAAGGATAGATGTGTCTTTTTGGTGAGGATGAGTCAGGAGACAGAGAATGCAATCATTATTAGACAGCAGCATTTAATGCTCCCAGTTTCTTAGAAATCCTTTAAGCACGTAATTGATTCTCGAAGGGACACATAAGGTGGAGATTGAGTAGGAGAGGAGGTTTAGGATTTGATTTGGAGAGGGGAGATTTGAGAGGAGATTAGGTTGGAGAGACGGTTTAGGAGGTGGATTCTCGAACAAACATGTTAGTTCGCTCACAAAATAAATAATATCAGATAAAATATCTCCATCTTTTAGAAATTGAATTTTCTTAAAAAAAATAACAACCACACGATTAATAAAATATTTAAACACTTTGGTGGTATCAAATGTTTTTTGGGATTTAGTTACCAAAAATAATTAGGAAACAAACACATTTATATATATTTATATAATTTGTAACTTCTTCCCAAAAACAAAATTTAGAAACCAAAAATAAATCTTGATACCAATTTTGAAAAGCTTTTTCGTGTGGCAATTTCCAAAACAACATAGATAATAATTAAACACATATATCACATGCAATTTACGTAACAAATATTTAGCATGCCATAAATAATTTAGAATCAGCTTAAGAGCAATTAGGCATGTAAATAAATCATTCATGAAGATTAATACACATACGAAAAATTTACTTGCAATTCAAGTAACAAATTGAACCAACATGCGATTAACCTCAAAAATTCTGAAAATTGCATATTTATCAAAACAATTTTGCATGGCACATAAACATACGTAAAACATCACATGCAAATATATAAACAAATAGATAACACATTGCAAAATTATTCACGTAATTTTCAAACAGAAACATGAACATGCAATACTAAATAAATTAAATTGAGCATACGTATCAATTAAAATATGGAAATTAAGTCCAGTGTTACTTAGCTCAATTCGATCATTCCCAATTCATGCCTTAAGGTAGCATATCTCGTTTCGCATAAAGGCTTTGTGAGAATGTCTGCAACTTGGTTCTCCATAGGGATATATTCGATTTTTAGATCTTTCTTTTCAACATAATCCCTTATGAAGTGATGTCGAATGTCGATGTGTTTGGTTCTTGAGTGAAGCACCGGATTTTGAGTAATCGCAATTGCACTAGTATTATCACAATAAATACTAACGTCGTCACAATTTACTCCGTTATCTTTTAATTGTTGCTTCATCCACAATATTTGCGCACAACAACTTCCTGCAGCAATGTATTCGGCCTCAGCGGTACTAGTTGCGATGGAATTTTGCTTTTTGCTAAACCAAGAAACAAGCCTTCCCCCCAAGAACTGGCATGTCCCGGAAGTGCTTTTTCTGTCTATTTTACAACCTGCTAAATCCGCATCTAAAAAACCCGTTAGAGTAAAATCTGTACCTTCAGGATACCATAATCCTACGTTGATCGTTCCTTTTAAATATCTTATGATCTTCTTTGTTGCGGTGAGGTGGCTTTCTTTTGGATTTGCTTGGAATCTCGCACACACTCCCACAGCATAAGATATGTCCGGCCGGCTTGCAGTGAGGTATAGAAGTGAACCAATCATTCCTCTATATTTCGTTTGATCGACATCTTTTCCATCTTCATCCTTGTCTAGCCTTAATGATGTACTCATAGGAATTTTGATCGATGATTTCCCATCAAGGCCAAACTTCTTGATCAAGTCGCGGGTGTACTTGGCTTGATTGATGAAAAATTCCTTCTTTCATTTGTTTAACTTGTAAGCCCAAGAAGTAATTTAGTTCACCCATCATGCTCATTTCAAATCTTTTCTGCACAAGCTTTGAAAACTTCTCACACAAAGAATTGTTAGTGCTTCCAAATATAATATCATCAACATATATTTGCACTAATAAAATATGTTCACCATCTTGAATTCTAAATAAAGTTTTGTCAACTTGTCCTTTGGTGAATCCACAGCTTATCAAGAACATTGACAAGGTATCATACCAAGCTTTTGGTGCTTGTTTTAACCCATACAATGCCTTTTTAAGTTTGTAGACTTTGTCACCTTCGCCTTTTACCTCAAAACCTGGGGGTTGTTCGACATAAACTTCTTTTTCAAGTAATTCGTTCAAGAATGCGCTCTTGACGTCCATTTGATAGACGGTGAAGTCCTTGTGTGCGGCATAAGCTAGGAAAATTCTTATTGCTTCAAGTCTTGCTACGGGTGCAAAGGTTTCATCAAAATCTATTCCTTCTTCTTGCGAATATCCCTTTGCAACAAGCCTTGCTTTATTCCTAACAATTACGCCGTCTTCGTTTGCTTTGTTCCGGAAGACCCATTTTGTTCCTACAACATTATGATCATATGGTCTTGGAACAAGTTCCCAAACGTCATTCCTTTTGAATTGATCAAGCTCCTCTTGCATGGCGTCAATCCAACTTGGATCACTTAAAGCTTCGTCCACTTCATTTGGTTCGATTTGAGATAAATAGCACGTGAACAATGCTTCCATGGTTGAGGATCTTGTCTTCACGCCATCGTGTATATTTCCAATGACTAAATCAGGAGGGTGATTTTTGAGCCATCTCAAATCTGGTTCAAATGGGTGCATGATACTGGATGGGTTCGCTGGTTGAGAATTGGAGGTGTTGGTTCGAATTTCAGCATTAATTCCCAGATCTCCACTTTGACCTTCAACCTCATCTCTAATTGGTTCTCCAACTGGATCTCCAACCTCATCTCTAATTGGATCTCCAATTGGATCTCCAACCTCATCTCTATTAATATTATAATTAATTGTGCCACTTGCACTTTCTGGATGAGAGATGGGATTTTCTAGAGAATTGGTTTCCAGCTCATCTAAACCTTGCAAAACATCTTCACACGTATCATTAATATCACCAAAATCAATTTGACATCTGTTACCATTTTGCATGTCATCCACGTCCAGTGCATCATTTTTGACGTGTGATTTTTCATCAAACACCACGTGTATGGACTCTTCAACCACCATTGTTCTTTTGTTTAATATTCTGAATGCTTTGCTGGTAGTCGAATATCCTAGAAAAATTCCTTCATCTGCACGCTCATCAAAATCTTTTAGATGCAATTTATCATTAATATGAATAAAACATTTGCATCCAAAAATATGAAAATAATTAATATTTGGTTTTCTCCCTTTGTATAATTCATATGGCGTCTTCTTGTACTGCTTGTGAATGATGCTTCTATTTTGTGTGTAGCAAGCAGTATTGATAGCTTCCGCCCAATATCTTTTCGGGAGACCGGATGCACTAATCATCACTCGTGCGGCTTCTTTAAGCGTCCGGTTTCTTCTTTCGGCTACGCCATTTTGTTGCGGCGTTCTTGCGGCAGATAATTGATGAGAAATTCCTTGAACATCTCAAAATGATTGAATCATGCTATTCACGAACTCGGTTCCACGATCGGTTCGGATTTTTGATATTTTCATATCCTTCTCATTTTGTAGTTGCTTCAACAGCTTTGGTAGCACTTGCTCAACTTCACTTTTCTTCTTGATAAACACGGTCCAAGTGTTCCTGGAAAAATCATCAACAACAACAAGAGTATATTTCTTACCACTTACACTTATTGGATCGACCGGTCCAAACAAGTCCATGTGTAGTAAGCTTAGCGGTCTTGACGTTGACTCTTGTGTCTTTGATTTGAACGACGATTTAATTTGTTTTCCACGTTGGCATGCGTCGCACATTTGGTCCTTCTTGAAGACAATATTTGGTAAACCTTCAACAAGATTTTTCTTTGCAAGTTGATTGATTGTCTTGAAGTTTAGATGGTTGAGCTTCCTATGCCATTCCCAATTAGCTTCATTCAAATTTCTGGCCATTAAGCATACAGACTAATTGCTTGTGCTCCAATCAACAACGTACATATTTTTCTTCCTTGCTCCAGTGAGTACGACTTCCGTTGTTGTTTCATTTTTGATTAGGCACTTATCTTTGGAAAATTCCACAAGATAGCCTTTATCACAAAATTGACTAGTACTCAGCAAGTTGAACTTCAATCCTTCTACGTACGATACATCTTCAATTTTTATTCCATTTCTTTCAATCTTACCAACTCCTTTGGTAATTCCATAATTTTGATTTCCTCCAAAAATCACTTTTGGTCCATCGATTTTCTTCAAATTCACTAGATATGATTTATTTCTCGTCATGTGGCGGGAGCAGCCACTATCGATGTACCAAACATCCTACAAAAAAGATTAACTATTTTTAGGTACCCATTCTTGTTTGGGTCCTTTGTTGTTAGTGATTTTTGGTAACCAAACCCACTTAGATCTTATTGAATTAATATAAGGTGGTTTGTAACCATTTGAAACTTGATAATCATAATTGATTCTAGAAAATATTTTTGGTGCCCGGTTTTGAAAATTATTTTTATACTTTGGCACCTGGGAAGTAGATTGTTGTTTTAGCCTATGAAAAGCATTAAACCTGGACTTGGTCCATGGTTTATAATCACACAACCAATCTTGCTCAGTGGGATATAATCTCCCAGGCCCAATCCCTGGAAAACTTCACTTTTTCCTATGAGGTCTTTTTGAACTTAACTCATTGGCATATCTTTTGTACTTAATGAATTTTGAATGCTTAGCCGTGTAATTAACGTGGTTCGGCCTTGCAGTATTCATCTTTGCATTTGGTTGATAGCCAAGTCCTCGTTTCATTGTGCTATCCTGACTTTTCACAAATTTTACGACTTGCACTTTATTATTTAAAGTAGCAGTAAGATTAGTCAGTTTTGGAGGGGTTTGAGAACATGTGGAGTCATAACCAATTCCGGTTCTATCTCCTGATGGCTTTTGCATGTTTACCATTTTATCCATTATTTTGGACGAATTAGTAAACGTAGCAATGGTAGCTCTTAGATTATGTTCTCTAACCTATCTAGCTTTACACTCTTCTTGAAGGCAAATATTTTTACTCTTCAAGTTACTCACTTCAAGTAAGGCATCTTGCAATTTTTTATTCATCTCTTCTTTTTCAAGAATTAGAATATTATTGCGCTCCTTGAGTTGAGAATGAGTGGCCAAGATCTCTTGCCAATCTCGCATTAGATTGCCAATAGATTCACGAGAAAAGGAAGTACTAACTGAAGTAAAAGAATTCGATGTTACCTCTTCTTCCTCTGCTCCTAGAGCCATTAGACAATCTTCACTTGTACTCAACTCATTTGATTTGCATACTAGCGCTCTATCATTTGCTGAACTTGAACTTTCATCGCTTGATGACGATTCGTCGGATTCATCATCTTCATTCGGCTCATTGCTCATTAGCGCCTTTCTTTGGTCACGTTTGAATCTTCGATCTTTGTTGTCGAATTTATTCGGTGTAGATTCAATGTTTTTGCCTTGATATTTGCTAACGATCGGATGCGGACAGTTTATTTTAAAATGTCCGGGTTTGCGGCAGTTGTAGCATATATCGTTCATTTCATCAACTTTTTCTTCATTCGGCTTCCATGCGCCATTTTGATTTCCACGAGAGAAATTTTGATTTCTTCGTGATGAATATTTGTTGTCTCCTTTTCGCATGAATTTCCTGAATTTTTTAACAAAGAGAGCAAACTGTTCATCAGTCATTAAATCAATATTATCTACTGACCTGGATGTTGACGGTTGTTCGGCCAATAGAGCTGGATTTCGAACTTCATAATCTTCATCATTTTTGGCCTTCATTTCGAACTCATATGCTTTAAGATCACTAAACAATTTGTCGGTTGACAACGTTCTTAGATCTCAGTGATCTCGCATAGCCGTAACCTTCATGTCCCATGCGGATGGTAAGCCTCGTAGAATCTTGAGATTAATTTCTTTTTGGCTAATCTCTTTGCCAATATCATTAATCTCTCCAAAAATTTTAATCATTCTTGCTTCCATATCAACAATGCTTTCACTTGATAGCATTTTGAAATCTTCGAACTTCTTCATGGCTATCGTGAGCTTGTTGTCCTTTTCTTGTTCATCGCCTTCATCGATCTTGATGAGAGTATCCCAAATTTCTTTCGCGGTTGTGCATTTTCGAATTCTTGGGAATATTGTATCATCAACGGTTTTGAATAGAATATCTTTGGCAATGTTGTCAAGATTATTTCTTTTTCTATCGTCGGATGACCATTCCGGTTTCGGCTTTGGTACATATTGTTGAGCATCGGATGATAGAAGAAATGTCGTGTTGACTTTCAATATCTCAATCGGTCCATTAGAAATGACTTCCCACATTTCATCCTGTAAGGCCGATAAATGCACCTGCATACGAACTTTCCAATCATCAAATTTATCAAGTGAGAATAATAAATTCTGTGCCAAATCTTTATTCATTTTCACGTGGGAAAAGAATAATATAATCCAATCACACACTGGTAAAATGACTCTGTCTAGCAGTCAGAAACAATGTTGACCCAAATAGGTAACTTGCTTTGAAACAAATTGACCCAAATAGACAACTTGCTCTGATACCGATTGTTGGTATCAGTTAAAAACAATCTGACTCAAATAGACTACAGGCTCTGATACCAATTGTTGGTCCCAAAGGGGTGTGGTAAAAGTCTAGAGGGGGGGGGGGTGAATAGACTTTTAAACTTTTTCGCGAATGCAACAATTGCTAAGGCAACAGAGAGATCAAGACTCTTAACTAGATTGTTAGAGTCTTGTACACAGCGGAATAAATAAATACGAGTTGTGTGATTGTGTCAAGTGTATCAACGTGATAAGCAGTAAGAAAATAAAGCAGTAAATGACACAAGGCAATTTATAGTGGTTCGCGAGGTGATGTAATCCTCCTACTCCACTTGCTCTTATGGTCCAAGAGCAATTCACTATATCCACCACTTCTTGGTTCCTAGATACAATGAATTTCCGTGATCTAGTGCTTTGATCACTAAGCCCACACTAATCACGCTCAGTGCCTCCAACACTGCTGCTTCGGATTTCACAGCTCCGTGCTACTTTACAGGATTTCACAGCTCTGTGCTACTTTCCCCCCGTCTTCCACGATCCGGTCGACGTATCCCGTGATCTGGTGCTTTGATCACCAAGCCCACACCAATCACGCCCAGTGTTCTCCAACACTGCTATTTCGGATCTCACAGCTCCGTGTGACAATCCAGGATTTCACAACTCCGTGCTACTTTCCCCCCCGTCTTCGACGTATCCCGTGAACTAGTGCTTTGATCACAAAGCCCGCACTAATCACATCCAGTGTTCTCCAACACTGTTGATTCACTTGTTTGTAGAAACACAAGTTTCACTGACTTTCCAACTTTGAGACTTCTTGAATGGATCTTCAATATGCAGCAAGTCTCTCAATGATGAAGAATTAAGCACTCTTGAATATTTTCTCTTTGAGCTCTCTGAGTGTTTGTCTCACTTGAATATTTTCTCACTTGTAAGCTTTTTCAAGCAGATTGGATTCGTATGATAAGTGTTGTGGAAAGTTGTTGATCAACTTCATTCTTCATCGTTTTATAACTGGTTTTGCGAAGTTGTCCGTTGGAAAAAGACAATCTCAAATTTGAATTCCAAATCTCAGATTTGAATTCTTGTAGCCTTTTGCAGAAGATCTGTAGCTTTTTCAGAGGATCATATTAAGAATAATATCTCTATGATATTTCGGTCGTTGCTCTGTATGTGGTCCATGTGATCTACATCATGCGCGATCTCCAACTTCAACTCTTACTACATCTCTAATCTTCATATTGACTTGACTTATGAAAACTTTGACTTTGCAAACCGCATCTCCAATCTCTTTTGAAACCTCAACTCCTACTTCTAAATTTGTAGGGAGTGAGTTTCGAACCAGGAACCTTGTGGTTTATACATCAAGCTTTCATCCATCTCAACTGTACAAATTATTGTTCATTATAGCATTCCTCTTGATGTACTTCTTTCTTTCCATAGATGCTTGATCTTCAAGATAACTTCATGAATTTCGGTTTGCTTCTTGTTTCTTCATATGAGATTCATCAATATGACTTCTTCTTTGAGTTGGGCGTGTGGGCTTATTTTGTATACATATCATACACATACATCTTCATCGTCGTATTTTTCCCTTTCTTCATATTTGTTAATTTTCCTTTAATGATCTATGACACGCCTAGACTTAACAAATAAAATTGGGGATTCTAAAATACAGTTTGGCATATCAAAATCTATTACAATATATTCCTAACACGGTAGAGTTGTCTTCTTGCTTTTCTGATTTTTGTCGCTGCGTGATAGAATTTTGTGTTTCTATCTCCCGAGTTAATCCACTCCTCTCTTGACTGTTGGAACCAGTAAATTTCTGGAGGAGAACTTCTTCAAAATCTCTTCTAATTTTCCTTTCCAGTTTGATGAGACCCTGATTGCAAGAAGTATCAAACTTTCTTTGGATCCCTTCAAGTCTCCGTTCTAGTCTCTTTTTCCGCAAATGAATATTTCCAAAACTTGTTTTATTCCACTTTCTAAGCTCATCTGCCATAGTTTCCTTATTTTTCCAAGCACCTTCATTGCTATCCCAGTTATTTCTGACCACATCCAGAAACCCCGCATGCTTTGTCCAAGCTCCCTGGGATCTGAAGGTATTAAGGTTGGCTTTGGGTTTATCCTCCACCACTATTTTGATTGGGCAGTGGTCAGAGTTTGTTGCAGCCAAATGGACAACCTGAGTGTTATTGAAGAGATCAAACCAATCCATTGAGCAGAGGGCTCTATCAAGTCTAGCACCTCTGAAAGTGGAAACATCATTGGCTCTTTTCCAAGTAAAGGTTTGGCCCGTGTACCCGAGATCCACCAGACCCTCCTCAAACGCCCACTTTTTGAAATCAGTATTTCTATACGAACTTCTGCCATTGTGGTTTGAGGATTCCTCCGTATTCATGATAGCATTAAAGTCCCCCGCTAGAAGCCAAGGGTCTTTCGTCATCACTTTATCCTGATTCAGATCACTCCATAGCCGCTTCCTGAGGTGCATGTTAGGACTCCCATAAACTGAAGAAAAAAACCAGTGTCGTCCATTGTTGTCCCTGATCTTCATGTGAATAAATTGGGGATGAGATTTTATAACCTCAATATGAAAAGTGTCGTGCCAGAGAACCCAAATACCCCCACTATAACTGATAGCCTCTAAGCGAATCCATCTGTCAAATCCAATCTTCAAACAAACATTATCAGCATTACTTCCGGATGTTTTTGTTTCTAGAAGGCAAAGAACATCCAGAGAATTATTTTTGATTAAAAATTTGGCGGCCCTCTCGAAACTCTTAGAGGAAGCACCTTGGCAGTTCCAGGTGATAATAATCATGGAAACAAAAAGGGAAAGAGGCAGCGAAAACGCCATGCAGAGAAAAAAGAAGCAAAATAGAAAACACAGCCAAGGAAGCCAAAACCGAAACCACAAAGAAAAGAGACAAACCAGGGATGGAGCAGCTTAGAGCTCCATCTCAGTTTCCTCCCCCTCCGAGACCACAGTACCATTGGCACAAGACTCTATTTCCACCACTCTATTCCCATTTCTATGCAAGTTACCGTTCGGGGGGTCGCCTGAATGTTCCTGTTTAAATTCCTCGTCGAACTGGAAATGCAGGTCACCTTCTTTTGCGTCCAGAAAGACAATTTCCATTGATTTGCCACCCTCTTTATCTCCCCTCACCAAGGTATGTTGTCTCTCAGCAGCTGCCTGATTCACCTCCTTCCCTTTTCTTCGTGTATTGTTCTCTCTTTGCGTCGACGTGCTCGGATTCTGAGCTTGTTTTCTATGCAGCCCATGGGCATTGTTGCCTTGAATTTGTTTCTCTGAGGTTTGGACGGCCGGCATTTTCCCTTTGTTAAGCCCAGATTGGTTTTGACGTGGCTTGGTTGTAAAAATCGGCTCATTATTATTCTCTTCTACCTCTGCATTAATCTCCACGTTATCCTCTTCCAAACCTTCAGCCAATGCTACGAATCTTGAACCTTAATTACTTCCCTTGAATTCCTCCCATTATGATTGTTATTGCCGCTCTTATTACTCGAAGACTCCCTTCTATTCTGAGCATGATTTTGTTTCCTTTCCGGTCTCTGGACTATCATCCAGGATCCATAATCTTCCATGATTTCAGGCCTAATAACTGTATTTTCCTTTCTTGACACAATGTTACCGTTGACGGTGGAATTCTGCCCAGTAGCGCCGCCGGTGGCCGGAGCTACATGATTGCTTTCCACCTGCTCGGCTTGTTGGTCTGCCATATTCATATTTGGGTTATTTTTTCGCACACTTATCATGGCTATGGCCATACATACTGCATTTGAAGCAAATGAGATGCAGCACTACATAAGTTATCGTTCTGACTCTTCTTCCAGCCGTAAACTTAGATAGTAGTGGTTTTGTTATATCCACTTCCACACAGATTCTTGCGTAACTCACCCTTGATGCAAGACTTGTGGTTGTATCTATCATTATTGGACATCCAACCTTGCCCCCTACCTTCATAAGAAATTTATGATCATAGTACTCCGCTGGCAGACATGGCATTCTAATCCAAGCAAGAACCGATTCAGTGGTGTCCATCCATGGATCAAAAATTGGACTCCATTCTTTCACTATCAAGTAGTGATCTAAGACCATCCAAGGCCCTCCATACTTTGCAAAACCGTAGTCTTCTTCTGAACCAAACTTCACTAGATAATAACCATAGGCAGTGGTGGCCAACTCCATTCGTGTTTTGGGTTTCCACATTGTAAGCATTGAAAATTTAGATAATATTGTTGGACGGTGGATAATTGATTGTTAAATTAATTACTTTAATTGGGCTAATTGGACTAATATTTATTTAAATGGGTTAATTAAATGGCCCATTGAATAATTAATTAGTTTAATTACTTAATTAAATGTAATTAGATGTTGGATTGTTCGGCCCGAGATGATGAAATATTTAATCGAGTTGGACCAAGCTGCTTGGATGAATTGGGTTGCCTGATTAGCGGGCTTGACTTGGTCTTGGCCCATCAAAATTATATGTGGATTACATAATTTTGAGGAAATTGGATTATTTGATATTATTTGAAATTTAATGAAATGATGAACCTGGACGCAATGGTGTCCCGATACGTTCCTTAATTTAATTAAAATAATTCAATAAAATTAGGAATTAAGAGTTGGTTGGAGAGTTTCCCTCACCCTCACCACTATAAATAGTGGTTTCATTTTCAAAGAATGAACGCTGGAAATCTGCATACCGAAGCTTTGCCGAAATCTCTCCAAGATATCGTCTAGAACACGCCCGCAGTTGTACTGCGTATACTGCGTTGAGAAACACGCCATTTGAACACCGGAAGCCCTTCTTTGAAGATCAAGCTGCATATTAGCCCTTCATTGTAAAACAAGCTACATAACTCCGGAGGCCCTTCAGCAAGGAACTACTTCCAGTTCGGCATACTCCCGAACTCGGAATACATCCAGTTCGGCATACTCCCGAACTCGTCATACTTCCAGTTCAACATACTTTGAACTCAGCATACTTCCAGTTCAACATACTTTGAACTCAGCATACTTCCAGTTCAACATACTTTGAACTTGGCTTACTTCTAGTTCGGCACACTCCCGAACTTGGCATACTTCCAGTTCAGCATACTCTGGACTACGCATACTTCCAACAAGGAACTACTTCAAGTTCGGCATACTCCCGAACTCGGCACACTTCCAATTTGGCATATTCCAAATTTGGCACACTGTCGTTGATATATACTTGATACTTCATTGTAACCGATACTGTAACACCCCAAAATTTTGAAACTTTTAAAACTTATATAATAAAGGTAAATTCTCATTAAATCCCAAAACGGAGTATTAATAAACATAAGAGTGCGGGGTGCTATGCCACATCTGAGCTAGAGAACTCAGATGCACAGGCTAAACTAACTAAATATCCTCAATACATCATCACGGCATGCAGGCCGAAAGGAAAAACTATCTAACTAATCCAAGTTCTTCTAGCGTGCTCCGGAAGCTAATCCTCTGTGCCTGAAAGCCAAATATATCTGTTCAGCGAATGATGCTGGTAACCCACTCCAACGCGTTGAAATACAATATAGGTAAATATATATATATAGATATATGAAAACCATTTTGAAGCAGGAAGATATATACTTAGGAGACTCTAGCTTTAAAACCGGGAATAGACTCGATAGGTAGGGATAAGCACATTAAACAATGATAATCAGTTATATAGAGACAATATCATAAAGAACACATATCTAAGGTCACAGTTCACTTTTAAATCATTCACATTAATAGTCAATCAACATTCATGTCACACAAGCACACTTTGGTGGCGCCACGGGACCAATTGCATGCCCCAAACATGAGGGTTAGTACATATAGTACTAACACGGCCCCGCAGCACCCTACCTCATACCGCAACATGAAGGAGTTGACCGCAACCAACTGTATAGACCGTCGATAGTTTCAACGACGGATCACAGCCCTACACATCGCTGACGCGCTCAGTCGGTGGACTGTGCTCCTCTTTTAGGGACTGCGACCCTACACACCGCTTGACGAGCTCAGTCGGTGGGTCGTAACCGATCAAAGCCCTACACACCGCCTGAGGGACTCATTCGGTGGGCGATGATCTTCGGGGACTACGACCCTACACACCGCTGGCACATACACTCGGTGGATCGCAGCCGACCATAACCCTACACACCGCCTGATCACTCATTCGGTGGACTACGGCCTTCCTCGGGCTAGTGGCCCTACACACCGCCTGGTGCGTCCAGTCAGTGGACCATAGCACACGAGGCCCATGTGGACCGCAGCCCAAGAAGTGAATCACTGACCGCAGCCAGGAGAATGAACCGCAGCTCATGAGTAACCAGTTTGACCGTAGCCAACTTCTGAACCGCAGCTCAGGAATAACCAATTCGATCGCAACCAAATTGGGGTATCATGCTCACATAACACATAGTAACACATAATAGCACATTGGGAAGGGGGAAAGCGTATAAATAAACTTATGCGTGATTATCCACATACTAAGAATAGTCCTAAGGGGTTCATATATCTTCCTCCTAGGCCAACAGTTACCGATTCAACTAGCATGCAATAAACGAGACTTTTTTATCCTACGAACGGTACCCGAAACATCAACTAGACTAATGCACGACAAACGGAGTCCGTTGGGACACCACGGGGATTGGGGAACATCAAACGGGGAAGCCAAAGTCCCGAGGTGGGCAACAACCAGCGGGTAGCCGGTGGGTGGAGGGCAACCCGTCGGCTGCCCCGCCGGCGATAAACTTCCGGGCAGCGGGTGCCCGGCGGGCAGTTGTGTAACACCCCGTGTTACGGCCTTGAATCCTGAATTAATTATTTAATTAATCTCATTAATAATAATTAAAAAGGATTTAATTTGGTTAGATTCCCTTTAAATTAATTAATATGGTCCTCCATGGACCATGGACCTTATCCCTAAACCAAGCCCTTAGTCCTATAAGGAATAGAATTAGTAAACCCATAACATTTAGACCCTAATTAGGACTCCTAGATATATATATATATATATATATATATATATATATATATATATATATATATATATATATATATATATAAGGACATAGGAGGCACCTAGAAGTCACACCACAATAGATATCACCACACAAGAATTCCCAAGGGATTCCCCACCACCAAGCCTAGGGATGTCAATCGGATGGAAATTTTAGGGAAGAACCTTAATAGCCAAGGGAGGATTAATTAAGGCTAAGAGGTAACCCATGTCTCAACAAAACCTATTTTCCTTGCTATAATCTCCTTCTTTGGCTCCCCATTCTATACTTGTGTCTTGGTGAAATCTTCTATGTTAATTGTGATATGATTTTGATAATTGTTGTGATGATTTTATGTGTGAACTTGATGATCTTGATGTTGAAAAGAGGTTCTTGATATTTACGTGATGATTCTTGATAAATCATGATGTTTCTTGATGATAGAGATAAAATATGATTTTGATGATTTGGGTGGGATTAGAGCCCTAGGTTGGATTGGGAATTTGTATCATGATGTTCTTGATTTATATTTGGGTGGGAATTCACATGTTCGGGTGTTATTATGTTTAGAAGTCCTGTTAGGATGTGTTCAATATGATCCTTGCTTTTGATCTGTTAATTGCCTACGTGGTGTCATTATTTGCATTTAAAAGCGTCTAAGCATGGTTTCGGGTTCCACAAAAGATCCTGGGACGCGTATTTGATGAAAGTGTCAGTGGGGGGTAGGGGGACAAGCCACCTACCCGCTTCCCGAGAATCACCGCCAGGCAGCAGGCAGACGTTTGACCGCCGGCCACCCGCTGCCCGGAAGATCATCACCAGCGGGCAGCCGGCGGGTGGCCCTCCACCCACCGGCTAGCCGCTGGTCTGTTACCCACACCGGGTCCTCGGCTTCCCCGTTTGATGTTCCCCATTCCCCGTGGTGTCCCAACGGACTGTTACCCATACTTGGTCCTCGGGTGCCATTCGTAGGATAAAAGAGTCTTAGGAATTGCATGCTAGTGAATCGGTAACCCGTTGGCCTAGGAGAAGAATGCATGAACCCCTTAGGACTACTCTTAGTATGTGAATGATCACACATAAGTTTTTTTATACGTCTCCCCCTTCCCAATGTGCTATTATGTGCTACAATGTGTTATGTGATGCATGATTCCCCAATTTGGTTGCGATCAAATTGGGTGTTCCTGAGCTGCGGTTCAGAAGTTGGCTGCGGTCAAATTGGTTACTTATGAGCTGCGGTTCATTTTCCTGGCTGCGGTCAGTGATTCACTTCTTGGGCTACAGCCCACGGGCCTCGTGTGCAGATGGTCCACCGACTGGACGCGCCAGCAGTGTGTACGGCCACTAGCCTGAGGAAGGCCATAGCCCACCAAATGAGTGATCAGGCAGTGTGTAGGGCTATGGTCGGCTACGATCCACCGAGTGAAGGGCCATCGGTGTGTAGGGTTGTAGTCTCCGAGGATCTTCGCCCACCGACTGAGTCTCTCAGCGGTGTGTAGGGCTTGATCCGCTACGATCCACCGACTGTGCTCGTCAACGGTGTGTAGGGTCGTAGTCCCCAAAAGAGGATCGCAGTCCACCGACTGAGCGCGTCAGCGGTGTGTAGGGCTGTGATCCGCCGTCGAACTATCGGCGGTCTATATGGTTGGTTGCTATCAACCCCTTCATGCTGCGGTATGAGGTAGGGTGCTGCGGAGCCGTGTTAGAGCTATATGCGCTAACCCTCATGTTCGGGGCATGCGATTGGTCCCGTGGCGCCACCAAAGTGTGCTTCTGTGATATGAATGTTGATTGAATGATGATGTGAACGATTTGAAAGTGAACTGTGACCTTAGATACATGTCTTTTATGTTACTGTCTCTATATAACTGATTATCATTGTCTAATGTGCTTATCCCTACCTGTCGAGTCTATTCCTGGGTTTTAAAGCTAGAGTCTCCTAAGTATATATCTTCCTGCTTCAAAATGGTTTTCGTATATCTATATAGATATATATCTACCTATATTGTATTTCAACGCGTTGGAGTGGGTTACCAGCATCATTCGCTGAACAGATATATTTGGCTTTCAGGCACAGATGATTAGCTTCCGGAGCGCACTAGAAGATCTTAGATTAGATAGATAGTTTTTCCTTTCAGCCTGCGTGCCATGATGATGTATTGGGGATACTTAGTTAGTTTAGCCTGTGCATCTGAGTTCTCCAGCTCCGATGTGGCATAGCACCCTGCATTCTTGTGTTTAGTAATACTCTGTTTTGGGATTTAATGAGAATTTACCTTTATTATATAAGTTTTAAAAGTTTCGAAATTTCGGGGGTGTTACAGTTGGTATCAGAGCCTAAGTTTGACCCTGGGATAAGACTCTTAAGACAAGACTTTAGGACATTAAGCTTAAACTCTAGGTATTTATGTACATAGGATTCAGGAAACTTAGGACGCGCGGTGAGATTGTGAGTTTATCACTTTTGACAGGTCTCACATACTTGTTCTTCATTCCACATACTTACCTTAAAAATTGTGACATCCTTGCATGCTTTTACCTGCTTTGTTGCTTATCACTCTTTGATTACCATACATGTTTATTTGCTTAAACATATGTTCCTAATTAATTTGTTTATAGATCGAGTCAGGAAATTGCATATTGTTGCTTAAACTATTTGATCAAACATGCGTTATTAGGATATCTGTTATTTGATAAAGTATTTTAGAACTTGTAATTGGTAATTTTATTCGGCATATAATAGCTCACTTCCCTAATCATAATTGACCGATTATTTTGATAATTAACCTACTAATAGCTTGATAAGTACTTGCATAAGTTTGCATGGAGGAAAATTGTGGGGACGTAACTTTAGTTAAGAAGGGGGAGAATGGTGTGCGTGATCCTTATGATATCTCATTGAATGTCTCCCGTGTCCCTTGTTAGTATCATTATAATGTGATTTCCAAAGATTTTCCATGCATTTAAATCCCTTTTATTATTCATATGAGCATGAAATTGTTTGGACTTAAATCTGTGCATTCTCGAGACTTTCTCGAAGTGATTCGTTCTTCACAGTCACGTTCCAGTGGGGCCTTGGCAGGAGATCGACCACCCACCACGTGCCCACTGCCACGTCCCAGTGGGGACTTGACAGGCGGTCGACCGCCCACCTCGCGCCCACTGGTACGGTATGTTTTCTTGACTTCTCATTCTATTGATCCATTGTGCATTTGTGTGTCTTCCTTGATACTTCTTATGTGTTTAACATATAAATAACAATCTAATACTTGAACATAAAAGTCGAATTATCTTCCTAATTGATTTGTTTATAAGTTACATAGAAATTATAGGGACTAATTCTACTTCTAGAAATCTAAATCCTCGGGTACATTGCGTATTAAGTTTCGACCCGAAAGACAATCTGAGTGAGACCGGGAGAAACCTGAGGAACCAAAATCAAGTGGTCGTCTAGAAATTATCCTTGGAAAAATTATATTTCATCCCCAAACTATCCCTCTAGACTTTTGTCCATGTTGCATAATAGACCACAAACCTCCAATGCCTTGTTTAGAACCCTTGACCACAATGATAAGGACCCCCTAAACAAACATTTACACATAAATAGGTATATCACTACTATTCTGGATATGTTCCCCTAAAACCCCTATTTTATATATATATATATATATATATATATATATATATATATATATATATATATACATACGTTCCTAAAGTATGTAGTAAACCCCATATCATAGAAGATTTCATCAAGACACAAGCATAGAATAGGGAGCCAAAGAAGAAGATTATAGCAAGGAAAATAGGTTTTGTTGAGACATGAGTTACCTCTTAGCCTTAATTAAATTCCTTGTCTCTGAAGGGTGTTTCTTTAAGATCTCTTCTTTCTTGATTTCTCCTATGGGAATTCTTGGGAATTCTTGGGAATTCCTGTGTGGTGAAAGTTATTGTGGTGTGAGTTCTAAGTGCCTCCTATGTCCCTATTTATATATCTAAGGGTCCTAATTAGGGTCTAAATAGTATGGGTTCGCCAATTCTATTCCTTATTGGACTAAGGGGTTGGTTTTAGGGATAAGGGTCCATGGACTATGGTGGACTCCCTTTTTAGCTAATTAATGGATTTTAATTCCCTTTTTAGGGTAAGTAATTAATTAATTAGTTTGGTTTAGGGGTCGTAACACGGGGTGTTACACTCTCCCCCCTTACAAGAGGCTTCGTCCCTGAAGCCAGTGCGTGGATCCATTCTTTCACCCCTGGACATCACGTATTTTGGCCTCCTAGTTAGGAAATGTAGCTCCACGTGTTGTCTTTGCTGGGGTAGATTTGATTTCTGGTGAGGTGGTGATTGGAAAGTTCGGATCTACCTTGGCTGCTCCTAAGTTGGATGCCCCGCGAGTGCCCAATATGGTCTCGATTGCTGCCACCCTCTGGTCTAGTGCACGCGTCGCATGGATTAAGGACGAGAACGCTTCATCCATGGTTTGGTTTTGCTGGGTGAGCTGCACGAGGATGCGCTCGTTAATGGATTCTTCATTTCGGCCCACTAGGTTTCTCCTTTCTTGGGCGGGCGCCGGTGGGTTAGGTTCGCTATCCTCCTTTGGTTTTAAGGCAAACCTCCTCGAGGGTGATGTATTGTCCCCCTTCGGTGTAGTAGATGTCATTGCGACGGAGGTTCTGGCATTGAAAACCATGCTGCTTACGGGTTTGATCACTGTGTGGCTCAGGTCCACTCCCTTTTTCTCCACGATCCAACTTAGGATCATCCCGTAAGGTAGACTAAGCCGGTTGCTAGTCTTGCAAAACTCCATGTGTTTCAACATAAGGGCCGGTAGATTGAACTTGATTTTGTTTTTTATGAAGTAGGCAAAGGTACACTCCAGGCTTCCCACATCCTTTCTTTTGGTGTTCGTAGGCAAGAAGCTATCAGTTACAATCATGACTAGTATTTTTTGTTCAGCGGTTAGCCATTTCCTGTTAGGCCGGGTGGCCGAGGTGAAGCCTTCTTCCTTTCCTAGTAGGTACCCGAGGTAGTCCATATACCCCGTGCCTTGGGTACCGATCCACCCGTTCCGGTCGTAATCTGACACACCTGTGGTGGTCAGTTTTAGGAGTTTGGCCAAGCGGCCTTCGGAGAGTACTATCTCCTTGCCTCGGACTTTAGCGGTGATTTCCACTTTATCACCCCATTTGACGGCTACTAAATGGTGATAGAACTCCTTCACCAATTCAGGGTATGTATCCACTTTGATGGTGAGATATGTGTCCAAGAGTCCTTGAAATTTAAGCATATCGACCAACTCCGGAGAGAATTGGTCGGGTTCGAGGGCTTTACCTCTGATTACCGTGTAATCGGCGTCGTTCCATTCCGGGGTTCGGATGCCAACGGGCTTTTTCGGCATTTTTTGAGCTTTTTTCAAAGTGGTATTTTTCCGGTGGCGTTTTTTCGGTGAGGCTCCGGCGAACTTTCGGTGGTGCTCCGGCGAAAATTTTCGGCGACGCAGTTTCTCCGGCGGCGAAGGGCGGCGTGGCCCGGGGTCGATAGTGAGGTGCGATGCCTTGGGCAGAGCAGTTGGCAGCGGGAGGAGATCGGGTGGCTCGCGGCAGTGGGACGTCGACGGGCGGCGACCGGGCTCGTGGCGGTGGCGTGTGGGTGAGGTCGTCGGTCGGCTGTGGTGGCGGTTCGTCGGCGGGGAGCGGAGCGGCGAGTGTGGGCGATGGATGGTGGTGCGGTGGCAGGTCCGTGGATGTGGGGTGATGGCGTCTTGATGGAGGTGAGGAGGGAGAGAGAGTGGGTGAGGGAGAGTGTGAGGAAGAAGAAGGGTTTTTGATTTGGGGTTTTTTTTTTGTGCGTTTTAGGGATTTGGAGGGATTTAAGGAGGGAGTGTTCCCTTAAGGTTTCAAGAAACACTCATAGCCTAGTGGTTAAGGCTTTAGTCTTGTAAGTGAGAGGTCCAAGGTTTTATTCCTATTAATAGCATTAACCTCTTTTGTTGTGCACCCTTTGAGTTTCCTTTGTCTTTTTCCTTCTTTTGTCTTCTAGTGGTAGAAGGTTTGACCGGTCTGCCCTGTTGGACTTTGGATGCTGACTTTGGTGACTTGTGGGTTCTTGGGGTAGTCTAGTCCCACTCCTTATGCTAAATTATTTCGATTTTATTTATAATAATTCCGAAGTAGCTAAACTAAACAAGTAATTTTACTATGAGGGTGGTTACAGGGGGTTTATTAGTTTATCCTAAACAGAACTCGTCTCCTTGGTTTTCTTCTGGTTGGTTTGCGGGATCTTCGTCTCCTGGGGCCGCGTTTTCTTCGTCGAGGTTGCCCTCATTCTTGAGTTCGGCTTGGGTGCGGCTCATGACGAACACCTTTCCAGGAGCACCGTAATTCCCTTGATTGTTTGTGCCTCCGTGTTGGCCCATGATTGTAGGGTGTGAGTTCGAGGGTTGAGTGCATTGGAAGGACTTGTGTCCTTCTCCTCCGCAGTTAAAGCATCGCCATGGATTTCCCATGCAATCTTTGCCTCTATGGTCCTTGTTGCATCTTTGGCAAGGGAAACTCCTTGTATTAGCTTCGTTATTTCCTAGGGGTGGGCTCTGGCCAGCTGGATTGCTTAGCCTCGTGTTAGCGTCGATTTTTGTTCTTTTCATAGGTGGTGCTCCTCCTCCTGTGTTCCTTTTTCGAATTTGTTCCTGAACCCCACGTTGTAGTAGTTGGATTCGATAGAGATAGGCGGCACTGGAGTAAGCCTCGTTGAGGGTCCGAGGTCTGCTTACTACTAGTGCTTTCCGGGCATCGAAGTTGAGGCCTGATATAAACGTTTCTATTTTGGTTGCCTCCGTGGGAACTAGTTCTGGTGCGAAGCGTGCCAGCTCAAGGAAGCGTTTGTGGTATTCCATGATGGTAGTCGTTCTTTGTTTCAGGTGGAGGAATTCTTCGTGCATGGATGCTCTTATGTGTGCTGGGTAGAATCGTTCTCGCAGCCGTGTTTTTAGGTTTTCCAAGTTGAACCCTGGTTCCTGTCTGTAAGTGGGTCCCTCGTGGATCCACCAAAGGTCTGCCTCGTGCCCGAAGTAGAATGAGGCTATCTCTACACGACGTTCTTCTGGGCATTCTACCAACCCCAGAATCTTGTCGAAGGTCCGAATCCATTCCTCAAGGATTGCGGGATCTTCTTCTCCTGAGAAAGTGGGTGGTCGATGATTTGAAACTTGTTGGGTGATTTCTGAGTTTATGTTTGGTGAAGGTGGCGGTGGTCTGTTGTTGCAGAGAGCTACGTCGCTCAGTGCTTGGGCGACTTGGGTTAGTTGCTATAGAGTTTGAGCCAGGGGATCGTGTGTGGCGGGTTCCGGAGTCCTTGATTGTCTTTTGTTTGGTGCCATGCTGTTGATCTATTGAGCCAATATTTATAGGATATCGAGTTAGAGTGTTGCACCCTTACCTTGATGTGATAAGCGAAGGGGGAGTTCTTTAAATTAAGTGTGAATTAGGGTGGGGGAAGGTTAGGGGACTCACAATCTCACCGCGCATCCTAAGATTCCTAAATCCTATGTTCTTGAACACTTAGAGTTGAAGCCTAATGTCCTAGAGTCTGCTCTTAAGAGTCTTGTCATAGGGTTAAACTTAGGCTCTGATACCATCTGTAACACCCCAAAATTTTGAAAGTTTTAAAACTTATATAATAAATGTAAATTCTCATTAAATCCCAAAACGGAGTATTACTACACATAAGAGTGCGGGGTGCTATGCCACATCTGAGCTAGAGAGCTCAGATGCACAGGCTAAACTAACTAAATATCCTCAATACATCAACTAGACTCATGCACGACAAACGGAGTCCGTTGAGACACCACGGGGATTGGGGAACATCAAACGGGGAAGCCAAAGTCCCGAGGTGGGCAACAACCAGCGGGTAGCCGGTGGGTGGAGGGCCACCCGCCGGCTACCCGCTAGCGATAAACTTCCAGGCAGCGGGTGCCTGGCAGGCAGTCGCCTGCCCGCCAGCTACCCGCTGCCGGCGGTGTCTCTTTGGGCAGAGGGTAGGTGGGGGGTCCCCCTACCCCCACCTACCCCCCACTGACTCTTTATCAAAATAAACGTCCCGGGATCCTTCGTGGAACCCGAGACCATGCTTAGACACCTTTAAACGCAAATAACGACACCACGTAGACAATTAATGGATGAAAAGCAAGAATCACATAGAACACATCCTAACATGACTTCTAAACATAATCAACACCCGAACATGTGAATTCCCACCCAAATATGCCAAGAAAATCCCAATACGAAATTCATGATTCAACCTAGGGTCCTAATCATATTTAAATCACAAATCATGCTTTATCTTTAAAAATCAAGAACATCAAGATCTATCAAGAATATCACACAATTATCAAGATCCTCTTATCATCATCAAGATCATCAAGATCACACACAAAATCATCTCATCAATTATCAAGATCATATCGCAATTATCATAGAAGATTTAATCAAGACACAAGCATAGAATAGGGAGCCAAAGAAGAAGAATATAGCAAGGAAAATAGGTTTTGTTGAGACATGGGTTACCTCTTAGCCTTAATTAAATTCCTTGGCTATGAAGGGTCTTTCTTTAAGATCTCTTCTTTCTTGATTTCTCCTATGGGAATTCTTGGGAATTCTTGTGTGGTGAAAGTTATTGTGGTGTGAGTTCTAAGTGCCTCCTATGTCCTTATTTATATATCTAAGGGTCCTAATTAGGGTCTAAGTGGTATGGGCTTGCCAATTCTATTCCTTATAGGACTAAGGGGTTGGTTTTAGGGATAAGGGTCCATGGACTATGGTGGACCCCCTTTTTAGCTAATTAATGGATTTTAATATAGGGTAAGTAACTAATTAATTAGTTTGGTTCAGAGGTCGTAACACGGGGTGTTACAGATACTTTGAATTTTGAATATATACAATTCAAGTTTTTCGCGTTTACATATTTTGGCACGCCCAGTGGGACAACTCTGCCTCTCATCACTTCATAGGCACTTTCAACCGGTATGGGGGCAAACCTCATATGAAATTTGAAATGGAGGAGGCAAAATGATACTCCTTCGCACGAGTTTAAATGGCCTCATATTCATGCTCCTTGGCACGAGTAAAAACGGCCTCATATCTTTCAAGGCTCCTTGGCACGAGTTGAAACGGCCTATATCTTAAAGTTGTAGTGTCGAGACTTCCTTGCACTACATACTTTCGAGTGTTATATGCTCTCAAGTGGTGTAGAAGCAAGTCTCGAGGGGGCATTTGTTGACACTTAAATTTTGATAAATATTGATTATTTATCGATATTAGTATATTTGAATTTATGTATGGATAATATTGATATTATCTAATTTGTTAATTAGATAATATCAAAAGAGTTTAAGTTTATCAAAACTCTTCTATCCTACAGCTATAAATAGGACATCTTATTTCTATGTAATCACACAAATCCTAGGAAAAATTCATAGAGACATCAAATTTATTCAGAGATCACAATAAAAATGTGATCCTGAAAGTAAAAGCCCCTCCTCCAATCCAATCATGCCTGTTGATCCAAACCTCCATTGAAGATCAAGCCATTTGAACCCGGAGGCCCTTCAAGAAGAACAAGCTATATATACAAATCCTTCTTTGAAGATCAAGCCACTTGAAACCCGGAGGCCCTTCAATGGTGGAGTGTTCAAGACATTAATTGGAGAATCAACGCAAATACTTGATATGTAAACTAGAATTTTGAATATTAATATATTATATTCAATTTTCTTTGTTCACAAAGTTTTTCGGGTTCACCATCTCTCTACTACTACTATACCTCTACCTGCACATCAAATGGCAGCGAACAATCCATGTTCAGGAGGACCTATGCCCAAGCTACAAAGTCCAAGTCAAAGCCTGTAGCTAGCTCTGGCACTACCCAGAAAACGCAAGGTCCACTGACAAGGAACCGCGCAAACGATTTGGGGGTCCAAGTGCCTGAACCTCAGTCCATGGCACGACGGGTGGTTCGAAGGCTTGACAAGGCCTCTGCCGCCTCAAAGGCAATTGCTTTTGCTGGAAGTCCACCCTCACCCAAGGGAGCTACCGATGGTGGTGGTCCAACTTCTATGCAAGGGAACGCTAGTAGCGGGAGCACTTCCCCCGTAACTCCGCCACACCCATTATGGAAGGCTGCACGTGAGTGGTCGCATGTCTACAATGTCATGCCAGCCATTGCGACAAACACAGAGTCTGTGGAGGAACAATTAGCTAGAATTGCTAAGTCTCTGGAAGGAATGGTTGTCGCCTTCCAAAATCAAGAGAAACGGCTTAACACCCTCAATAATAGGGTAGGAAGCATCATGGAGGAGCAAGGAAGCCGTGCTCCAGGAAAGCAACCCGAAGGGCAAGAAGAGGTTGGTCAGCAATCACCACCACCTCCTGTCAGCCATGCGGCAGGAGAAACTGCTTCCCACTTACCTGCAACTGAGAAAACTATTCCAGTTACCGAAGGCATGATACCGGTGGATCAGTTGAAGGACTACATAATGGGGGTCATCAAAGGCAAGCTGGATGAAGGCCAACCTTCATATTCCTATGTTAAGCCCTACACACAAAGAATTGAGGAGTTGAAAATGCCCTATGGCTATCAACCTCCTATGTTTCAGCAGTTTGATGGTAAAGGAAATCCTCGACAGCACATTGCCCACTTTGTGGAGACATGCAATGATGTCGGGACTTATGGCGATCTGTTGGTAAAGCGGTTTGTCCGTTCATTAAAGGGAACTGCATTTGATTGGTATACTGATCTCACACCCGGCTGCATTGATAATTGGAATGATACGGAACGTGAGATCTTAACCCATTTCTATAGCACGAGGAGAACAGTTAGCTTCTTGGAACTCACTACCACTCGCCAATGGAAGGGCGAACCGCCGGTGCCTACATCGAAAGATGGAGGGAACTATGCCTGAATTGCAAAGAAAGAATATCCCAAAGTTCTGCAATTGAGATGTGCATCCAAGGCATGCACTTTGAACTCTCCTATATCCTACAAGGGATTAAGCCAAAGTCCTTCGAAGAGTTATCCAATCATGCTCACGACATGGAGTTGAGCATCGAAGCTAGCGGAGGGCTCAACATATTGAACTTACCTAGCTCCTCCAATGCACCTGGGAAACAAGAAGTCAAAAAAGTAAATAAACCATTTCCAAAGCAAGAAAAGAAAGAAGTGATGAATGTTAAGGCTACTCCTTTGACAGTCTTCACTAAGGCAACTGAAAGGCCTAGGCCAAGACCATTTTCTCGCCCGTCAAGGGGTAGTAGAAGGCCGACAATTGAAGAAAGGCAGGAGAAGACTTATCCTTTCATGGATTCTTATGTATCTCCCATGTTTGATGAGCTACTCAAACTTAGACTCATTGAGTAGCCAGAAATGAAACGTCCTGAGGAAGCTTCAAGTGTGGATGATCCACACTATTGCAAGTACCATCGTCTTCTTGGTCATCCGATCGAGAAGTGTTTTATCTTCAAAGATAAAGTAATGGCACTGGCCAGGGATGGGAAAATTGAGCTTGCCGATGCCAAAGCAAGCTCAAATCAAATCTCGATTACACCCGGATGGTTCGCTCCGCTGTGTACTGAAAAGGAAGATGGGAAACAACGGAAGCGTCCACTCCCCTTCATCCGTTGTCGGTCAAAGTTCAGAAGCACGTTGTCGGTCAAAGTTCAGAACCACAGCAGAATGATAACTCATCCGAAGGAAAATGGGTGATTGTCACTCATAGAAAGAAGATAGTTGAGCCTGTGAAGCATCAAAAGCACATAGTGAAAAGTTGGATTGAGAAAACCTCAACAAATACCCATGCCCGCAAATCAAAGTCAAAGGGGCATGTCAAGCATCCACGAGCACCAGTTCCTTTCGCTCAATATATGCCAAATAGATTTAATCTTCAAGGGGTGGACACTGCTAGCTCTTTCCTCAATACAAATGACAAGCCAAAAGATGAAGGAGAATGTTCATCTCTCAAACACATCGGGGATGAGGAAGTGCTAATGCATAAGGCTACTTCCTACTCCACAGAAATTACCTTCAAGGATGAAGACTTGTTACTTGGAGGCACGCCACACAATCGCCCACTATTTGTTGAAGGCTATACCCGTGGGCAAAGGCTCAAAAGAATTATGGTTTATCAAGGCTCAGCAGTCAACATCCTATCTCTTCGAGCTGTGAAGGACCTTAGTGTATCTACAGATGAGCTTGCCCAAAGTCTTCTAATGATACAAGGCTTCAACCAAGGATGGCAAAGAGCAATCGGCATCATCAGACTTGACATAAGAATTGGAAGCCTGAGTTCATGTGTCATCTGCCATGTCATAGATGCAAGGACATCTTATAAATTGTTACTTGGAAGGCCGTGGATACATGAAAATGGGGTGGTATCCTCGTCTTGGCATCAATGCCTCATGTTTGAAAAGAACGGCGTAGTTGAAACGGTTGTCGCCGATGAAAACCCTTTCACAGAGGCTGAGTCTTACTTTGCAGATGCAAAGTTCTACATTAAAAGGCAAGTTATTGTTGAAGATATTCAGGAAAGCAATGACGATCCACCTTCCCAGTGAAAGTCAAAGGGAAAACAAGTTGTAGAGGGAGATCAGCATAACACGAAACTCATCTTCCCGCTTGCAAGGATTGATACACTCAAAGCAAATGCAGCAAAATTATCTGAAGAGAAAGGTGGTGATCGAGTGGGCCAAACATTCCCCACCAAACGTACCGAGGGTTTCGACCCTAACGCTTATAAGCTTCTAGCCAAGGCTGGCTATAACCTCAACGAGCCACAGAAACTGGGAAAGCTTATCCCAAAAGTCGGTGGTAAAGGCAAAGAAAGTCACCAAGAACCTCAAACGCGCAAAGGGTTGGGCTATGTCCCCCCTAAACCAGTGCAAATTCTTATAAATAGGGATGCAAGTAATTGTATCTCCGCGGAGGGAAGCGAGTATGACCTAAAACTCACTCCTACCAATGATAATGGGCAAGACAAAAAGAAGTTTGTCTTCGACCGAATCGGTAAGGCGGACTCTCGACGCTTAGTCTTTGATAGACTGGGGTCAAGTCCTAAAACCCTAAAGAGAAAGTCAATGCATGATCGACTTGGAGTTGTCCAAGTTGTTAAAGACAGTGCCAATGTTCCTGCTGAAGTGGAACCTCCCAAAAGGCTTGGAAGCATGATTCCTTCTCAGATGAGACGAGAAACATATATTTATGTTTCTTGTGGTGAAGTGTTGAAAGTCCAACCGAAGACCATTGTACACATTGGTGTACATAAAGAAGAAAATGAGGAAAGCATAGGCTCAAGTGATGACGTACCACCAACAACTCAGGGAGAGGTGGTCTCGTCGTTCCATATCACTTTGTGTGATGAGACCCCGATTGAGGGGGAAGATGCGGAGGACGCACCCCATGAGTTAGAAGAAGGGGTACGAGCCACAGTGGATGAATTAAAAGAAGTTGATCTAGGAACTCCTGAAAATCCTCGTCATATCTTCATTAGCGCACTCATATCTGATGAAGATGAAGAAATCTATGTCACATTGCTGAAAGAATATATTGATGTCTTTGTATGGACATACAAGGAGATGCCAGGGTTAGACCCAAAGGTAGCTATGCACCGCTTAGCAGTGAAGAAGGGGTGTCGCCCGGTTAAGCAAGCTCAACGACACTTCCGCCCTGAGCTCATTCCCTCGATTGAAACAGAAGTTAATAAGCTTATTGAGGCTAGCTTCATTCATGAAGTTAAATATCCAACCTCGATATCAGTATTGTGCCCGTGCGCAAGAAGAACGGCCAGATCCGCGTCTACGTAGATTTTCGGGACCTCAATGTGGCATGCCCGAAAGATGACTTCCCACTTCTTATCACGGAGTTAATGATAGATGCCATGACTGGGCATGAGATCCTGTCATTCATGGATGGCTCCTCCGGTTACAATCAAATCCGCATGGCGCCGGAAGATGAAGACTTAACTGCATTCCTAACGCCTAAAGGCTTCTACTGTTACAAAGTAATGCCCTTTGGTTTGAAAAATGCAGGTGCTACATACCAACGGGCTATGCAGACAATATTTGATGATATGCTCCATAAAATTGTCGAATGCTACGTAGATGACCTGGTTGTGAAGTCGAAATTGAGCACAAACTACCTGGTGCATTTAAGGTAAGTCTTCGACCGCCAACGAAAGTTTCAACTAAAAATGAACCCCCGGAAATGTGCTTTCAGGGTTGCTGCTGGAAAATTCCTCGGGTTTACTATTCGACACAAGGGCATCGAGATCGAGCAGGCCAAAATTGACGCCATAATGAAGATGCCTGAGCCGAGAAACCTTCATGAACTTAAAAGCTTACAAGGGAAGTTGGCTTACATCCGAAGGTTCATATCAAACCTAGCAGGAAGATGTCAACCTTTTAGTCGGTTGATGAAAAAGGGCATCTCATTCATATGGGATGAGGCATGCAAAAACGCATTAGTGAGTATCAAGTCATACTTGATGAAGCCGCCTGTGCTAAACGCTCCTGTTCATGGTCGCCCACTGATCCTTTATATCTCCGCCCAAGACAGTTCTGTGGGCGCCTTGCTTGCTCAGGAAAACAACAAGGGGAAAGAGAATGCTCTCTACTATCTCAGCAGAATGATGACCATGGACGAGTTAAAGTAGTCCCCAATTGAAAAGCTATGTTTGGGACTTGTGTTCACCATCAGAAAACTTAAACACTATTTCGAGGCTCATACCATTCGGCTTGTTTCCAAAGCGAACCCCCCGGTGAAATATGTTATGCCGAAGGTCATTCTCTCCGACCGCCTCGCAAGGTGGTACTTATTGTTTCAATAGTTTGAAATTATATATGTGCCGCAAAATTCTGTCAAGGGGCAAGCCTTGGCCAATTTCCTAGCAGATCACCCAATACCTGCTGAATGGGAGTTGTCTGATGATTTACCTGATGAAGATGTGCTTGTCATTGAAGTCCTACCCCCATGGAAGATATACTTTGATGGAGCTTCGCATAGAGAAGGGGCAGGTGCTGGAGTTGTCTTCGTCACTCCAAAAGGCGAGGTGTTGCCATATTCATTCACCTTGACCAGGCAATGTTCAAACAACGTTGCTGAGTATCAAGCGTTGATACTTGCGCTCGAAATAGCGGCTGACATGAAGCAACTGAGAATTAACATTTATGGAGATTCAAAGTTGATCATAAACCAAGTGTTAGGGCTATATTGAAGTGAAAAAGGCGGTGTTAGTCCCATATAGCAACTATGCAAAGATACTAATGCAATGGTTAGGGCATGGCACAATTGATCATGTACCGAGGAAAGAAAATAAGCAAGCTGACGCCTTAGTCGCATTGGCTTCAACTATTGCTCATCCTGCAGCCCGAGTACAAGTATGTCAAAAATGGGTAGTTCCACCAATCTTCAATGAAGACGGCTCAATTGATGAAACTGTTGAACTCCCTACTGCCTCAGTTTATGATATAGGCAAGGACAACTGGAGGCAACCGTTAATTGACTACCTCACTGACGGAAACTTACCTGAAGATTCTCGTAAAAGGGTGGATATAAAGCGTCGAACTCTTCGCTTCATCTACTATAAAGAGACATTACATCGTCGTTCCTTTGATGGAGTATTTCTTCGATGTCTAGTGGAAGAGGAAGCTTTACAAGCTATGCAAGAAGCTCATTCTGGGGTTTGCGGTACACATCAATCCGGTCCCAAGTTACACTTCCACATTAAGCGAATGGGCTATTATTGGCCTACAATTGTAAAGGATTGCATAGACTATGCTCGAAGATGTCAAGCTTGTCCATATCATGCAAACTTTATCCATCAGCCACCAGAACCTCTACACCCAACAGTTGCATCTTGGCCATTCGATTCTTGGGGACTTGATGTAGTTGGCCCAATTACGCCTAAGCCATCTGCAGGGCACGTATACATACTAGCTGCCACCGACTACTTTTCAAAGTGGGCGGAAGCTGTAGCATTGAAGGAGGTGAAGAAAGAAAATGTTGCAGACTTTCTCCGTGTCCACATCGTCTATCGCTTTGGTATCCCGCGATATATCTTAACAGATAACGGGAAGCCCTTTGACAACAAGTTGATGGACAAGATCTACAAGCTTTTTGGCTTTAAGCAGCGAAACTCATCAGCTTACTATGCAGCTGCAAATGGGCTTGCCGAAGCATTTAATAAGACCCTATGCAATTTGTTGAAGAAAGTGGTCACAAAATCAAAAAGAGACTGGCATGACAGAATGGAAGAAGCTTTTTGGGCGTATAGAACCACATACCGCACACCTACTCAAAGCACTCCATACTCTTTGGTGTATGGTGTAGAAGCGGTCTTGCCTCTAGAGCGCCAAATACCTTCCTTAAGGTTAGCCATACAGGAGGGTCTTACAGATGAAGAAAATGCTAAACTACGTTTGGCTGAGTTAGAAGCCTTGGATGAAAAACGTCTGCAAGCGCAACAAAGCTTGGAGTGCTATCAAGCTCGTATGTCTAGAGCTTTAAAAAAAAGGGTAAGGACCCGTTCCTTTCAAATTGGGGACAAAGTCCTAGCTGTTCGCAGGCCCATCATCGTCACGAGAAAAACCGGTCACAATTTCACTTCAAGGTGGGATGGTCCCTACGTGATTTTAGAAGTTTACACCGGCGGGGCTTATAAGCTAATTAGTAAAGATGGTTTGAAGATCGGTCTGATTAATGGAAGGTTCCTAAAGCTTTACCACCCTTAAACTTGGGGTGTCAACACAAGTCATGAAGATGTGATGAATGACTGATCCACCAAAAATGCAGCACGTGGTTAAACTGATAATGCATCTCGCTTTGTCTATGGCTGGGCCCAAATCATAGACACTCCTGGCCCGCATGAGTCTAAACTGTGAACGACTTTACTTTATCAAAAAAAAAATCATTTGAACTACGTTTGACTTGATCTCCTTGATAGGATTATGTAGGCAGCTTAGAATCAAATTATCTACGTTCAGTCATAACAAAAACAAATCCAATTCATGTTGCAAGAGTGGGTTATCCAGACAATCCTTCAACGGGTGAAAGAAAAGTTGTATGAATTATCACTAAAAGACCGGCACATAAATGAGAAACATTCAATTATCAAAAGTTTGAAACCAAACAACAAAAGTTCTTGCAATCAAAAGAGAAACTAAAGGACAAAGAGTATCAATCAATAAAAAAGTGATAGGAATATTTTTGTAAGTTTTGATGAAGCCAAATGTACTTTAGATCCCTTAGTTTTTAGGTCTTTGAGTACAAGCATCATAAATCAGAATAGCGAATCAAAAGGAATCTACCATAGGAAGAACAAAATTAATTTGAGAAATTAATTTTTGTCCTACGAGTATTCATCCGAGAAAGAAGCATAAAGGAATGGCGTTGCAAAGAATGACCGGATGAGCTTAACGGTGAAATGGAAGAAGTCTTTACTCAAAACGATCACACTTGAGATCAATTCCCCCCCCCCCCCCCCCCCCCCCCAAGGAATTATTTTTTACTAGTCAAATTTTCGGACAAGCACAATGTCCAAAAGAGCACGATGTTCACCAAGGAGCACAATGCTACCATGAAGCACAATGCTATCAAAAGAGCACAATGTATTAAAAAGAGCACGATGTGCTAAGGAGCACGATGTGTGCTGACAAGCACAATGTGTGCTAAGGAGCACAATGTTCAAAACACTACAAGAAAAATCGCGAATCGCGACGGAATTTTTCCGTCGCGAAACAGCAAAATTCCGTCGCGAATCACGTTTCGCGACGGAATTGCGACGGAATCCGTTCCGTCGTCTATCGGCTTGTCGTATTTTTGTTCGCGACGGAATAATTCCGTCGCAAAATATGGCAACGGAATTCGCGACGGAATAAGGCGTCGCAAATTTGCAACGGAACTTTTTCCGTCGCAATTCCGTCGCAATTTGGCAACGGAAATTATTCCAACGCTAATTCCGTCACCATTTTGAAAACAAATATTCCGTCACCAAATTCTTTTTTCCGTCGCGATTCCGTCGCATTTTTAAATTATTTTTTAAAAAGTTTATTTATAATTATTATTTTTAAATTTTTAAATAGTAATATGAACTTTTAAAATATCAATATAAAACTACAATGACATACTAAAACACAATTAATTCTAAAAAAATAACATAATTCTAAAACATTATAAATCTACATTAAGTTCAAGTAACAATACATCATCAATCCACAATGAACTTTAAAATTAATGAAAACAAGTTCAACAATGTTTTTGAGTTTCTTTGCTAATGACAGTGTTCTTCCTTTAAATCCAGAGGCATTCTGGCGGAAGCCATGTAAGCACAAAATCCTTAGTCTCCTGGAAGTTCCTGCAGGGCATGTTATTTTGAAAAATATCAGTGAACTTTCTGAGGCATTAATGATGACAGAATAACCAGGATGAAGGGTCAAAATAATACGTTGATAATATAAAAAGTAAATGCACAATCAAAACAAAGTTATATGGCATTGACATATTAAAAAGTGAACCTTGTGTCCAAGGAAACATTACTTGTCTGAGGAGAAAGAGTCAAATTTGGTTAAGAATCACAGAGCTTACCATGCAATCACAGACCCAAAATTTTTTAATCCAATCTCCCAAATGAAACCCTGCAATCACCAATGGCATTTAAGAACCAACAACTAAGATTTAACAACACTTATTCCTCTTTAGTAATTACCAGAGTACAATTACATCAGGTATGACATAGGATTCAACTTTTCATATTAACTTCATCCAAGCAAAATGTTCTCAATTTAGCAGTTCTTAGACTTGGGTAAACGAAGAGGATATAACTTCAATCAAGCATTTATTAACATGATGCCAAATTGAGAAACATGAACTAGAGCCTACTACATTCCAGAGCAATCTTTACTCCACATTTCAATATATCAACCCAGTGCTATTCAAAGTTCTAGTAAGATAGAAGTAAATCAACCATTTTTAAAAGGAGAAAGACCATTTCTTTAAACTTTGCCAGCATTGCATGAATTTCCTTATCAAGTAAGATTAACTTAGCATTGCATGAATTTCCTTATCAAGTAAGATTAACTTTGTCAAATGTTATGTAAGAGAAGATGAAAACAATTACCTTGTTACCTTGTCAATGATACTTTGTATAACATCATCTGAAAGGTTCATACTGGACTCAACAAGTGCAGCCAATACCATTTGCTTCACCTACAATTGTAAACAATGCTCAAATAAGATTGAAGAGCATTTATAAAAAATAAAAGCTAAAAAATAGAACATACAAACAAGCAAACAAAACAAAACAAAACAAAAACAAAAACAAAAACAAATCCTAAACTGCAACTACCAGAAAAGTACTACTTATCTTCTTAAACAATTCATATAATGCTTTTATTTCACTTACAATCAAAATAGGATTATGTTATTTACTGTTTTCCAAGACAAGCCATGACAAGTGAAGCCACAAATTTGCTTGGCATACATACTGTCGCCCTTGCAAGAGCTTCAGGATTTTGTAGACCTCGGGGCTGCTTAGACAAGTCAGTATCACATCAATTTGCAACAGAAGTAATGATTATGCAAACAGAAAAAGTAGCAAAAAAGCAATCAAATATCCACTACATTCTATCCAGTCCATCATCCAGTTAAAATACAATTAAAATACAATTGCTCTTTACACACACTTGCTCTTTACATACATTCTGCGCACACTTGCTCTTTACACTCTTTACATTCTGCCCACACTTGCTCTTTACAGTGTTAAGTTAGTCTATCATTCAATTAAAATACAAAATTAATTAATTTAAACCCAAATTTATTAGATAAAAAATCTGCAGCTTTGGCTGAAACTTAAAGCCAAAATTTAAGTAAAATTTAGTCAATCTTTGCTTCTTTGTTTCTATTTTCCCCCATTATTATATTTATTTATTTATGTTCATTTATTGATTATTACTACTGAATCTTTGCTTCTTTGTTTCTATTTTCCCCCGAATCAAGATTTTTATAAAATTCAGAAACTTTTAAAAATGATAGGATTTTATAAATTTTTATAGATTTTAAATTTACTATTATAAATTTGTGTAAGAGTAAGAAAAATATGCTGCATTTTCTTTAAGCAAGAATGAAGTATTAAGAAGAAAAAAATGGCTCAAATCTTTATGGAATAGCTGGATAAAATATGGAAGGACAAGACTGGGGTTGCTATCATCACTTAGCCCACTGAGGTTTCAACAAGATATATACAAATCTTTACTTCTCTGTAACATGTTAAAGAGCTGCCATGAATGCAAAATGCAGAGATGCAATGAGGTGCTGCTCACCCTATATGTGCTACAGGAAGACAAAATACTCAACATATTGAGTTCCCTATCTAAACTAAAGGCATCCATTAGGACTGCTGGCTGCAGCAACAAAGGTTTTATCTTTGGAATTGGCAGGCAAAGTTATAAGATTTATGAAGATAAAAAATTAATTCAGTATTATTAAATCATAACAAATTAGGGTTATGAACTATTCTATATGAACGAGGGCACTCAATCAATTCGAACTAAAAGCAGAGGAATTAGCTTTCAACAAGAAGGAGGGCACTCAATCAATACTATATGAACTATTAAATTCAATTTGAACTAAAATCAGAGGAATTAGCTTTCAAAAAAAAAATAAAAAATCAGACCAAATATTAAAGAATTACCAGTCGAAATCGTGAGGAGTTCTGTTGCACGACGACGCTTCACGGCGACGACGACGGCTGCACAGCAACGGCGACGGGCGAAGCTCTACTGCGTTCGGCGTTCGGCGTTCGGCGTTCGGCGTTCGGCGAGGCGTTCGGCGTTCGGCGTTCTGAGGAGCTCTGGAGTGTTGGGCTGTTGTGACTTGTGCGTTGGAGTTCTGCGATTTAGCTTAGGGTTATAAGTTAGGAAAACGCCACCCTTTAAAGTTAGAAGAAAAAAAAATAACAAAACTATTGCGACGGAATAAAATTCCGTCGCAATTCCATCGCAATATTTAGTTTAGACACGAAGACTTAACTCATTTAACGACGGAATCTAGTCGGTGGCAATTTCTATCACTATTTAGCGACGGAACGAATATCGGTCACCGTTTCCGTCGCGAAATGAACGACGTAAAATAGTTCGGTCACAAATTCGGTCGTAATGTTTTACCGCCAATATTTCGCGGGCTTTATTTTATCTTAGCGCCAAGATTCGCGACGGAATTTAATTCCGTCGCCCTTTCCATCGCTATTTCGCAACGGAATGTATTTGGTCGCCTTTTCCGTCGCTAAATCGCGACGGAATATTATCCGTCGCGATCCGCGATTTTTCTTGTAGTGAAAGGAGCACAATGCTACCAAGGAGCACAATGCTACCAAGGAGCACAATGCTATCAAAAGAGCACAATGCTACCAAGGAGCACAATGCTATCAAAAGAGCACAATGTATTAAAAAGAGCACGATGTGCTAAGAAGCACGATGTGTGCTGACAAGCACAATGTGTGCTAAGGAGCACAATGTTCAAAAGGAGCACAATGTATCTAAAGGAGCACAATGTTCTACAGGAGCACAATGTGAACAAGCACGATGTGTCCAAAAGAGCACAATGTGACCAAATCAGAAAAACACAATGTTCAAGTCAAAGGAGCACGATGTTCAAAGTCAAAGGAGCACAATGTGGCAAAGAAGCAAGATGATCAGAAATTGAATCAATTCGAAGGAATTTATTCCAAGTCTACCCACATGCCACAAGAATCCAAAATTGCCTGAAAGACATTTGATCAGAACGGAAAAATATTTATGAAGACATGAATATAAAAACTTATCCTAGAAATAAATTCTATCAGATGAATTTATTTCAAAGATACGTTGGATATTCAATATAACAAGAAAAATAATATTTTAAGAAACAGCTAGAAAATCAAGTTGTGATAAAATATTATTTGTCAGGCAAGTTGACAATCAAATCAAAATTGAAGACCTATTATTGTCAACAATATCAGGCTATGAAGATTCAAAATTCAAATATCAAATTATCCCACTCCAACGGATATATTTGATTGCCTATAAAAAGCCATGAAGACTTGAAGACAAATAGTGTGTGGAGCAGAGGTGAACAAGATAGACACGAGATAGAAGTGCAATACACACGAAAATTCAAAAAGTGCAAGTGCTCAAATATTCTTAGAAACTTAGTCTGAATAGTCTCAAATCTAGTTGGAGAGAGATACAATTACCCTTGTATTTGTAATTGTAAAAAGAGTATAGATGTGTGCAAAAAATACTCTAGTGAGTGTAGCTGTGTGCAAAACACTCGTAGTTGCTAAGTGTAGCTGTGTGCAAGACACTTAGTTGGCGTTGAGTATAGCTGTGTGCGAAATACTCGGAGTTGAGTGTAGCTGTGTGCGAAATACTCGGAGTTGAGTGTAGCTGTGTGTGAGACACTCGGAGTTGGGTGTAGCTGTGTGCAAGACATCCGGAAGAAGTGCTTGTGTAGCGCTTATTCACTATTGTAACTGTGTGTTAAAAATAGTGAATTTCTCCTTGACGCGAAAGGAGAAAAGTGGACTAGGAAGATTACGCCACTTCCGAACCACTATAAATTGCCTCTACAGTGAATTTACATACTGCACTTACATAATTTGCTCTAACTATCTATCTTATCCGACTAACCCGTTTACTATTCACAGTTAATCTTAATCTTTCGGGTTTAGTGTGTTTTCACGTATGCATGTGATTCAAACTTCTCAAGCTTAAATATTGAATTATTCTAAGCAAGTTTGACGTGTTGCATGTAACATTCGTTACACGGTCGACGTGATACGATATTTATTTACAATCTTGAATATTGTTATTATATATTGAGTGAACCATCTCCTTTATATATCCAAGGTACCTCTGTTACTTTATTCTATCTTACATGCGTATTTAATTCATTAGTTGGGCATAACTCTTTACATACTACCTATTCCGCTGTGCAGTTTAAACTTACTCTGTTTACTTGCTACTTAGAGTTGAAGTTACCAAAGAGTTATTTAAATTGTGAAAAAGTTTAGAAAGTCTATTCAAAAGAGGAATGGTCTCGTGAAGATAGAACAAGAAATAACTTGGACAATATTGCCAAGGATATTTTGTTTAAATCTATCGATGACACGATATTTCCAAAAGTTCGAAAGTGTCAATCCGCGAAGGAAGTTTGGGAAACGCTCATTCAAATTGGTGAAGGAGACGAACAAGAAAAAGATAATAAGCTCACCATAGCATTAAAGAAATTCGAGGGTTTCAAAATGCTAAACGGCGAGAATATTACCGACATGGAAACAAGATTTGCCAAAATCTTAGGAGAGATTAATGATCTTGGAAAAGATATTAATCAAAAAGAAATTTCACTCAAAGTTCTACGTGGTCTACCATCTACATGGGACATGAAGGTCACGGCCATGAGAGATCATAGGGATCTAAAAACCCAATCGACCGATAAGCTCTTTAGTGATTTAAAAGCTTATGAATTTGAGATGAAATCAAGATTAGAGGAAGATCATGAAGAAAAGAACAATGCACTTGTAGCCGAGCAACCATCAACCTCAAGGTCAGTACAAAATGTTGAATTATTGCCTAATGATCAATTTGCTCTCTTTGTCAAGAAATTTAGGAAATTCATGAAGAGAAGCAACTACAAGAAAAATCCACAAGGGAAATCGTGGAATGCAACAAAGAATTCGAAGAAAGAAATTATTGAGGAAGATTCGAATTTATGCTACAATTGTAGAAAGCCTGGACACTTTGCAGCAAGTTGTCCACACCCTAAGGTAAGTAAAAGTCAATATACAAATGTTTCTAACTCTCAACAGGAAGAATTCAAGCCCAAAGATAAAAGGTTCACAAAGGAGAGAAGAAAAGCACTTATTAGTGACCCACTTGAAATAAGTGAGTCAGAAGAATCTTCAAGTGATGAAAGTGACACCTCAAAGGATGACAATGCAATGTTTTGCATGAGCATCTCCAACAACTCACCCTACGAGGACATGTGTCTTATGGCAAATGGAAATGAAGAAAATGAGGTAACATCTCACTCTTATGATTCTGTCAATTCTTCATTTTCTAGAGAGTCCTTCTTTCACTTAATAGAAGAATGTCAAACCGTAATGGACACTCACTCTCAACTCAAAGAGCGCAATTGTCTTTTGATTCTCGAAAAAGATCAAATAAATGAGAAATTGCAAAATGCTCTACTTGAAGTGAAAGACTTGAAAGATAAAATTATTTGTCTTCAAGAAGAGTGTAAATCAAGGGAAGTGAGAGAACACAACCTTAGAGAGGTTATAGCAACATTTACACATTCATCCAAAATAATGGACAAAATGGTAAATATGCAAAAACCCTCAAGTGATAAAACCGGACTCGGTTATGATCCATCGTGTTCTCAAGCCTCCAAGAACTTGGCCAATTCTACTACTACTTTAAGTAATAAAGTCCAAGTAGTAAAATTTGTAAAAGGTCAAGAAAGCACAGTGAGACAAGGAGTTGGTTATGAAACGAATGTCAAAATTAATACTGTTAGGCCTAAACCCCAAAGAAATATTATTTCACCTAAACAGTATACAAAAAGGCAAAAGTTTGTTCCTAAATGGAAATACACCAATGAGTCTAGTGCACAAAGCCCTCATAGGAAAATGGGAAGGAATTCAAGAATTGAGGCAGGGAGATTTTATCCCTCAAAACAAAATTGGGTTGGTTATATTAAACCATGGACTAAGTCCAGATTTAATGCCTATCCTAGGCCCAAACAATCTTCTTCCCACGTGCCAAAAAATCGAGTAAATTTTCAAAAATCGGCACAAAAAATGTTTTCAAAAATTAAATATGATTATAATGTGTTTAATGGTTACCAATCACCTAAACTTAGATCAGTGAGTACAAGGTGGATTTGGGTACCAAAAATGACTAACACTCAAGGACCCAAATCAAGTTGGGTACCTAAAAATGTTTAATTTGTTTGCAGGAAGTTTGGTACTTCGATAGTGGATGTTCTAGACACATGACTGGAAATAAATCTAGTCTTGTGAATCTTAAAAATATCGAAGGACCAAAAGTCGTATTCGGTGGAAATGAACGATACGGCATAACAAAAGGAATTGGTACAATTTTTCGAAATGGTTTGAAATCGAAGATGTATCCTTTGTTGAAGGTCTAAAATTCAACTTGTTGAGTACAAGTCAATTTTGTGACAAAGGATATCTAGTTGAGTTCTTCAAAGACAAGTGCCAAGTGAAGAATAATTCCTCGGGAGAAGTAGTGCTCGAAGGAATAAGGAAGAAAAATATGTATGTTGTGGATTGGAACACAACAAAAGAATCAGTGTGTCTAGTAGAAAACAACTCACACGCAACAAGTTGGGAATGGCACAAGAAGTTGAATCATCTAAACTTCAAGACAATCAACAAGCTAGCAAGAAACAAACTCGTTGAAGGTTTACCCGACATTATCTACAAGAAAGATCAAATATGTGATGCTTGCCAAAGAGAAAAGCAAATCAAGTCATCTTTCAAATCCAAAGCCCAAGAATCTACAACAAGACCGCTGAGTCTACTACACATGGATCTATTCGGTCCAGTAGACCCTGCAAGTCTAAGTGGTAAGAAATATACACTAGTTGTTGTTGATGATTTTTCCAGGTACACATGGACGATATTTCTCAAAAAGAAAAACGAAGTCGAGCAAAAGCTGCCAGAACTACTCAAGCTGCTACAAAACGAGAAAGACTTGAAAATTGCAAAAATCCGAACTGATCGAGGAACAGAGTTCGTGAATCAAGTAATTAAAGTCTACTGTAATTCTCAAGGAATTCTACATCAATTATCTGCCGCACGTACACCGCAACAAAATGGTGTAGCCGAAAGAAGAAATAGAACGCTAAAAGAAGCCGCACGAGTGATGATTACGTCAGCCGAGCTACCTAAAAGATATTGGGCTGAAGCGATCAACACCGCCTGCTACACGCAAAATCGAAGCTTGATACACAAGTCTTACAATAAGACTCCGTACGAATTATGGAAAGGGAGAAAACCTAAACTCAATTACTTTCATACTTTTGGCATCAAATGTTTTATTCTTAATAATGGTAAAACATATCTAAAGACTTTTGATGAGCGTGCAGATGAAGGAATATTTTTAGGATATTCATCTACCAGCAAAGCATTCAGAGTATTGAACAAGAAATCAATGGTGGTAGAAGAATCAATTCATGTCACATTTGATGAAGCTCATAAGAAGAAAACCCAGAGCAACAAAAATGATCAGGAAAGTTGTCAAGTTGAAAAATCATTTAATGATACTAACATATCTTTCAAAGATCAAATTATACAGGGTATGGAGCAATTGGACATTGATTGTGAAGGACACGTGGAAGTCAATGAAGATCCCCACGTGGAAAGTCAAAATTCTCAAGTTGAAACACAAGTTGGAGATCAATTTGATGAGCAAAATGTGTCTACCTCCAACTTACCTACTGAGCAAGGAAACGTGGAAAACCCATGCAACCTACAACTTGACTTGAGATGGCTCAAAAATCACCCTCCAGAGCTAGTGATTGGAGATCCAAGAGAAGGAGTAAAAACAAGGTCCTCAAATATACATACTTTATTTTCTTGTTTTCTTTCTCAGGTGGAGCCCACAAGCATTGAAGAAGCTCTAAGTGATCCAGATTGGATTAATGCAACGCAAGAAGAGCTTGATCAATTTAAAAGAAGTGACGTATGGGAATTAGTTCCAAGACCTGAAAATTACAATGTAATTGGAACAAAATGGGTCTTTCGGAATAAAGCAAATGAGGATGGAATTGTCATACGAAATAAAGCACGTTTAGTGGCAAAAGGATATTCACAAGAAGAAGGCATAGATTTCGATGAAACGTTTGCACCCGTTGCAAGACTGGAAGGCATCAGAATATTTCTAGCACATGCCGCATACAAAAATTTCACTGTCTATCAAATGGACGTGAAAAGTGCATTTTTGAACGGCTTACTTGAAGAGGAAGTCTACGTTGAGTAACCTCCCGGTTTCGAGGTAAAAGGTGATATTAATAAGGTATACAGATTAAAGAAGGCGTTATATGGGTTAAAACAAGCACCGAGAGCTTGGTACGACACTCTATCAACGTTCCTAATTAACTGTGGTTTTACAAAAGGCCTTGTTGATAAAACCTTGTTTAGAATTCAAGAAAATGATCACATTTTATTGGTACAAATTTATGTTGATGATATTATATTTGGTAGTACTAATAAAACTTTATGTGAGAAATTTTCCAAGCTAATGCAGAATAAGTTCGAGATGAGCATGATGGGAGAGTTGAACTACTTTCTTGGTTTACAAGTAAAGCAACTCAACGAAGGGATATTCATCAATCAGGCCAAATACACGAAAGATTTTATAAAGAAATTCGGTCAAGATGGAAAATCTTCAATCAAGATCCCGATGAGCACATCTTTAAGATTGGATAAAGATGATGAAGGCAAGGACGTTGACGAAACAAAATACCGAGGAATGATAGGATCATTACTGTAACACCCCGTGTTACGGCCCTTAATCCCGAATTAATTATTTAATTAATTCCATTAATAATAATTAAAAAGGATTTAATTTGATTAGAAATCCCTTTAATTAATTAAACGTGGTCCACCACGGATCATGGACCCTTGCCTAAACTAGAGTCATAAGCCTATTAGGAATAAAGAAAGTATATCTTTACTATTCAGATTATGGTTAGGATTCTCTTTAATTAATTAATATGGTCCACCATGGTCCATGGGCCCTTATCCCTAAAGCCAACCCCTTATTTCTATAAGGAATAGAATTAGTAAACCCATGCCACTTAGACCATAATTAGGACTCTTAATTATATAAATAGGGACATAGAAGGCACCTAGAACACACACCACAAATAATCCCTCACCACACAAGAAAGTTCCAAGAACTCCCGTAGTAGAAATCAAGAAAGGAGAAATCTTAAAGAAAAACCCTTCATAGCCAAGGAAATTAATTAAGGCTAAGAGGTAACCCATGTCTCAACAAAACCTATTTTCATAGCTATGATTCCCCTCTTAGGATTTCCCCATATTATTGTGTATTGATGATTTGTGTTATTATTGATGATTGATGGGATAATTCCATGGGTGATCTTGATGATGAAAGGTTCCTGATAATTATGGTGTTCTTGGTGATTATATGACATTCTTGATGATTATATGATGATTGTAGGATGTTCCTGATGTTTATATAATATTCTTACCGAATCTTGATATTAGAAGATGAATCGTGACCTTGTTGATTTAAAATTGATTAGAACCCTAGGTTGTATCGTATGGAATTATTCTTGGTATATTGGGTGGGAATTCGCATGATTGGGTGTTTATTATGTTTAGAAAAACATGATAGGTTATGTGCCGTTTGTTTCCTGATTTTGAACCGTTAATTATCTACGTGTGTTATCAATTGCGTTTGAAAGTGTCTAAGCATGGTTTCGGGTTCCACAAAGGTTCCTGGGGCGTTTTTGATGAAAACAGTCAATGGGGGGTAGGGGACCCCCCACCTACCCGCGGCCTTCTTGGGCAACGCCGGCAGCGGGCAGCCGGCGGGCGGGCAGCTGCCCGCCGGGCACCCGCTGCCCGGTTTTGCTACCGCCGGCGGGTGATCCCTCACCCACCGGCTACCCGCTGGTTTGCACCCCAATTGGGGATTTCGGTTTCCCCGTTTGATGTTCCCCCGACCCCCGTGGTGTCCCAACGGACTCCGTCTATCGTGCCTATGTCTAGTTTGATTTTCGGGTACCGTTCGTAGGTCGTATGAGTCTTATATATTGCATGCTAGTTGAATTGGTATCCCGTTGACCTAGGTGAAAGAAGTATGAACCCCTTAGGAATATTCTTAGTATGTGAAGGATCACGCATAGGTTTTGTTATACGTTTTCTCCCCCTTCCCAATGTGTTAATGTGGGTTGCATGTGCTTGCTGTGTGTTATGTGTGCATGTTACCCCGACTTGGTTGAGATCAATCGGGCTATACGGGCAGTCGGGTGGGCTGAGAACCATACCGGCTGTTAACCAGGCTGGAAGAGACCGGTCAGGTATATAAATATTATATAGGACTAAGATCCACTATACGGGCAGTTGAATGGGTTGAGAACCATCCCAACTGTTAACCAGGCTAGTAGAGACCGGTCAGGTATATAAAGATGATGTATAGGACTGAAGGTCCACATGGGCCTCGGTGATATGACCCACCGACCGGGATGCGCCAGGCGGTATGGGGCCAACAAGCCGAGGAAGGTTGTAGTCCACCGACCTGAGTAATCAGGCGGTGTGTAGGGCTACGACTGGCTGCGATCCACCGAGTGGTGGGACATCGGTATGCAGGACCGTAGTCTCCGAGGATCTTTGCCCACCGACTGAGTTTAGCTCAGCGGGGTGTTGGGCTTGATCCGCTACGGCCCGCCGATTGTGCGCACCAACGGTGTGTAGGGTCGTATGTCCCCCCTTGTAAAGGGGATCACGGTCCACCGACTGGGCGCGTCAGCGGTGTGTCGGATCGTGGTCCGACGTTGAGTTCGTCAGCGGTTCTCCAAGGGTTGGTTGTGATCAACTCACCTCGTACTGCGGTACTGAGGTAGGGTGCTGCGGGGCCGTGTTAATGCTATAGGCATTAACCCTCATGTTCGGGGCATGCGATTGGTCCCGTGGCGCCATCGATGATTATGTGATATAAATGATGATTGAATGATGATGTGTTTGAATTGAAAAGTGATCTGTGACCTTATATGCGTATTCCTTATGATGTTATCTCTACTTAACCGTTTATCATTGATTAATGTGCTTGTCCCTATTTGCTGAGTCTATTCCCGGTTTTAAAGCTAGAGTCTCCTAAGCATATATCTTCCTGCTTCAAAATGGTTTTCCTATATCTATATCTATATATATACCTATATTGTATTTCAACGCGTTGGAGTGGGTTACCAGCATCTCTCGCTGAACAGATATATTTGGCTTTCAGGCACATAGAAGTAGACACTAGAGCGCGCTAGAAATTTGGAGCGTAGAGTAGATAATTTCCCTTTCGGCCTGCGTGCCATGCTCATGTATTTACATTATTGAGGATATTAGTTAGTTAGCCTGTGCACCTGAGTTCTCTAGCTCAGGTGTGGCATAGCACCCCGTACTCTATTATATTATGTTTTGGGATTTAATGAGAATTTACCTTTATTATATAAGTCTTAAAAGTTTCAAAATTTCGGGGTGTTACAGTTGGTATCAGAGCCTAAGTTTGACCCTAGGATAAGACTCGTAAGCCCAGACTTTAGGACATTAGGCTTGAACTCTAGGTATTTAGAAACATAGGATTTAGGAATCTTAGGACGCGCAGTGAGATTGTGAGCCTACCTATCATCACATAAACTCCCCTCACTTTATCCCTCCCTAATTTAAAGAATTTTCCCCTTCGCTTGTCACATCAAGGTAAGGGTACAACACATTAACTCTTCATTCCACATACTTACCCTAGAAATTTGTGATGTCCTTGCATGCTTTTACCTACTTTGTTACTTATCACTCTTTGATTACCATACTTGTTCATTTGCATAAGCATATGTTCCTAATTGATTTTTAGACCAAGTTAGGAACTGCATACTGTTGCTTAACTATTTGATCAAACATGCGTTATTTGAATATCTATTACTTGATAAAGTATTTTTTTTTGTAATTTTATTCGGCCTATAAGAGCTCACTTGTCCTAATCATAATCGACCAATATAGTTAACTCACTAATAACCCGATAAGTACTTACATGGGTTGCACAGAGGGAAATTCTGGGGAACATAGCTTTAATGAAGAAGGGGAAGAATGAGGCGTAGGATCCTTATGATATCTAGTTGAAGTCTCCCATATTCCTCATTAGTATTATAATAAAGTGATCCCTTGAGTTTTCCATACCCCTTTCGTTGTTCACATAAGTATGGAATTCCTTGAAACTTATAATTGTGCATTCTCGGGGCTTTTTCCGAAGTGATTCCTCCTTCACAGTCACGTTCCAGTGGGGCCTTGGCAGGAGGTCGACCACCCACCACGTGCCCACTGCCACATTCCAGTGGGGACTTGACAGGCGGTCAATCGCCCACCTCGCGCCCACTGGTCCGGTATGTTTTCTTGACTTCTCATTTTTATTGACCCATTGTGCCTTTGTGTGTCTCCCTTGATACTTCCTATGTGTTTAAACGTATAAATAACAATCTAATGCTTGAACATGAAAATCGAATTATCTTCCTAATTGATTTGTTTATATGTCACATAGAAACTATAGGGACTGATCCTAGTTCTAGAAATCTAAACCCTCGGATACATTGTGTATTAAGTTTCGACCCGAAATTCAATCTGAGTGAGACCGGTAGAAACCTAAAACAAGTGGTCATCTAGAAATTATCCTTGGAAAAATATATTGCGCCCCCAAACTATCTTAAAACTATCCCTCTAGACATTGGTCCATGTTGCATAATAGACCACGAGCTTCCCATACCTTGTTTAGGACCCTTTACCACTAAGATAAGGATCCCCCTAAACAAACATTTATACATAAATAGGTACATCACTACTATTCTAGATATATTCCCCTAAAACTCCTATCATATATATATATATATATATATATATATATATATATATATATATATATATCCAAAATATGTAGTAAACCCCAATTACATTCATATGCTACACTTACACCAAATTGTTATTATTATTATTATTATTATTATTATTATTATTATTATTATTATTATTATTATTATTATTATTATTATTATTATTATTATTATTATTATTATTATTATTATTATTATTATTATTATTATTATTATTATTATTATTATCATTATTTTCATTTTTATTGCACCCTAATCCTAAATCACCTTGCCTAATCTAAAAAAATGGTTGCGTCGTCATGTACGGTACGTCCCTATACGCTTAAATCTATATATATGTGTATAAACTTGTGAGCCTATAGAACATCCTCCCCTATTCATACGTATTCACATAAATTGTTACATTATATACAACAAATCCCTAGCACCCAAACCATACACATGCACCCTAGCTACAATAATCTTACGCACACCTATAAGCTTGCCCTTAGCATATCCTAACCCTGAAATATCATTCCGTAGAAATTGCATCACTATTATATATATACATATAGATACACATATCCTGGGGTAGCTCTAATTCTACTTTTCCCCCTCGCATGACCGCCCTGTTAACACTCCTACCTTCCCTAAATAATTAAAATCTTTAGTCTCATCATCAGGTCATCAATTGATTTAGGAATTAGCAACCAAGGGTCTTCAACTCTAAAGTTATTTAGGTATCCCGGGCTTCTAGAGGTAAGATTTATGCTACCTAAAGTCTAATTACCACCAAGATAAAACTAATTTTCCTAAGTGCTTGTGCGATTAAATTCTCAAGATAGAACCTCTAGTACTTGTGAACCAAGGTTATCTTACTCGTAACTTCTAAAATATTTGTATGCAAATTGCATGGTCCAAACTATAGGTTGAAATTTACATTGTGCATTACATGTCAAATCACATAGCTCACATGTTTATCTAAAATACACACTTAGACGCATTCATGTATATATACAAAGCACGTTAGACAAAAAAGTATGTTATAAGGCGTCCCACTATACATATATACAATGTTATTGATTACAAGCAATCTGCATATAAGCGTCAATACTTGTTATGTGATCACCCACCGTTACCCATGATGTACAAAATAAAGATCCTAATTCTATTGTCTCCCCAGAATTTATTTACCCCATAAAAAGCAAGAGCTTTCCTCCTAACTACTTACAATCTTTTCCTCAGAATCTAAATTTCGCTATTTGAATAATATTGTTATATGATTTACGACCCTCCTGAATTTATATGACAAAATTTTGGTTATGCAATGATATTAAGCACATAAATTTAATTGTTAAATCATGCACTAGACTAACATGTGGAATAATACATATATGTGCTTTGTGATTCCATGGGACTAGCGATTATTTAAGACTTGAAATAGGCCCACATGCCTTCACACTCTATGCCTATAGACTTAAGAAATTGCATATTTAGCATAATTACGATTGAACACATATAGGCATGCCAACTTGCAGGTTTCGCATATAACATAAATAGCTAATTATCATACATGTTAAGCTTGTTATTTCGTAACTGTGAATATTTGGTATAACTACTAAAGCACAAAGATTAGGCATAGGTCCGACATATATGGCATCTAGGATCACAACATGCTACACTACATAATTAAACACCTGCATCCATTCGTAAATGAGGTTCGCCTGTGTTGATATATGTACATATATACTTTATAATAATTATGTGACTATCCGAATCTGCACCGCATAATATTTTCCTCTCATTTAGGTACATAAATAATTACATGATCAGCCCAACTTGTGATCCTATATGTTAAATCATTATAAAATAATTAATTAAAGAACATGCCATGTGTAAGACTCCTATGTTATGTATTAGTCACCCGCAAAACTTACATATTGTATGTTGCATATTCATGACCTTGTTATTTGATGCATTTTAGTTAGGCTCAAACCCAGTGAATTTATATGTGTATGTGTATATATTTCCCATATAATACTTTCCTTATGAACTACTATACTAATTCGGGCTCTTCACCCCAAAATGATTTCTAAGCTTCAGGGACGAAGCTTCTTGTAAGGGGGGGAGAGTGTAACACCCCGTGTTACGGCCCTTAATCCCGAATTAATTATTTAATTAATTCCATTAATAATAATTAAAAAGGATTTAATTTGATTATAAATCTCTTTAATTAATTAAACGTGGTCCACCACGGATCATGGACCCTTGCTTAAACTAGAGTCATAAGCCTATTAGGAATAAAGAAAGTATACCTTTACTATTCAGATTATGGTTAGGATTCTCTTTAATTAATTAATATGGTCCACCATGGTCCATGGGCCCTTATCCCTAAAGCCAACCCCTTAGTTCTATAAGGAATAGAATTAGTAAACCCATGCCACTTAGACCATAATTAGGACTCTTAATTATATAAATAGGGACATAGAAGGCACCTAGAACACACACCACAAATAATCCCTCACCACACAAGAGAGTTCCAAGAACTCCCGTAGTAGAAATCAAGAAAGGAGAAATCTTAAAGAAAGACCCTTCATAGCCAAGGAAATTAATTAAGGCTAAGAGGTAACCCATGTCTCAACAAAACCTATTTTCATAGCTACGATTCCCCTCTTAGGATTTCCCCATATTATTGTGTATTGATGATTTGTGTTATTATTGATGATTGATGGGATAATTCCATGGGTGATCTTGATGATGAAAGATTCCTGATAATTATGGTGTTCTTGGTGATTATATGACATTCTTGATGATTATATGATGATTGTAGGATGTTCCTGATGTTTAAATAATATTCTTACCGAATCTTGATATTAGAAGATGAATCGTGACCTTGTTGATTTAAAATTGATTAGAACCCTAGGTTGTATCGTATGGAATTATTCTTGGTATATTGGGTGGGAATTCGCATGATTGGGTGTTTATTATGTTTAGAAAAACATGATAGGTTATGTGCCGTTTGTTTCCTGATTTTGAACCGTTAATTGTCTACGTGTGTTATCAATTGCGTTTGAAAGTGTCTAAGCATGGTTTCGGGTTCCACAAAGGTTCCCGGGGCATTTTTGATGAAAACAGTCAGTGGGGGGTAGGGGACCCACCACCTACCCGCGACCTTCTTGGGCAACGCCGGCAGCGGGCAGCCGGCGGGCGGGCAGCTGCCCGCCGGGCACCCGCTGCCCGGTTTTGCTACCGCCGGCGGGCAGCCGGCGGGTGATCCCTCACCCACCGGCTACCCGCTGGTTTGCACCCCAATTGGGGATTTCGGTTTCCCCGTTTGATGTTCCCCCGACCCCCGTGGTGTCCCAACGGACACCGTCTATCGTGCCTATGTCTAGTTTGATTTTCGGGTACCGTTCGTAGGTCGTATGAGTCTTATATATTGCATGCTAGTTGAATTGGTATCCCGTTGACCTAGGTGAAAGAAGTATGAACCCCTTAGGAATATTCTTAGTATGTGAAGGATCACGCATAGGTTTTGTTATACGTTTTCTCCCCCTTCCCAATGTGTTAATGTGGGTTGCATGTGCTTGTTGTGTGTTATGTGTGCATGTTACCCCAACTTGGTTGAGATCAATCGGGCTATACGGGCAGTCGGGTGGGCTGAGAACCATACCGGCTGTTAACCAGGCTGGAAGAGACCGGTCAGGTATATAAATATTATATAGGACTAAGATCCACTATACGGGCAGTTGAATGGGTTGAGAACCATCCCAACTGTAAACCAGGCTAGTAGAGACCGGTCAGGTATATAAAGATGATGTATAGGACTGAAGGTCCACATGGGCCTCGGTGATATGACCCACCGACCGGGATGCGCCAGGCGGTATGGGGCCAACAAGCCGAGGAAGGTTGTAGTCCACCGACCTGAGTAATCAGGCGGTGTGTAGGGCTACGACTGGCTGCGATCCACCGAGTGGTGGGACATCGGTATGCAGGACCGTAGTCTCCGAGGATCTTTGCCCACCGACTGAGTTTAGCTCAGCGGTGTGTCAGGCTTGATCCTCTACGGCCCGCCGATTGTGCGCACCAACGGTGTGTAGGGTCGTATGTCCCCCCTTGTAAAGGGGATCACGGTCCACCGACTGGGCGCGTCAGCGGTGTGTCGGATCGTGGTCCGACGTTGAGTTCGTCAGCGGTTCTCCAAGGGTTGGTTGTGATCAACTCCCCTCGTACTACGGTACTGAGGTAGGGTGCTGCGGGGCCGTGTTAATGCTATAGGCATTAACCCTCATGTTCGGGGCATGCGATTGGTCCCGTGGCACCATCGATGATTATGTGATATAAATGATGATTGAATGATGATGTGTTTGAATTGAAAAGTGATCTGTGACCTTAGATGCGTATTCCTTGTGATGTTATCTCTACTTAACCGTTTATCATTGATTAATGTGCTTGTCCCTATTTGCTGAGTCTATTCCCGGTTTTAAAGCTAGAGTCTCCTAAGCATGTATATTCCTGCTTCAAAATGGTTTTCCTATATCTATATCTATATATATACCTATATTGTATTTCAACGCGTTGGAGTGGGTTACCAGCATCTCTCGCTGAATAGATATATTTGGCTTTCAGGCACAGAGAAGTAGACACTAGAGCGCGCTAGAAATTTAGAGCGTAGAGTAGATAGTTTCCCTTTCGGCCTGCGTGCCATGCTCATGTATTTACATTATTGAGGATATTAGTTAGTTAGCCTGTGCCCCTGAGTTCTCTAGCTCAGGTGTGGCATAGCACCCCGTACTCTATTATATTATGTTTTGGGATTTAATGAGAATTTACCTTTATTTTATAAGTCTTAAAAGTTTCAAAATTTCGGGGTGTTACAATTACTATACCTCACTGCAAGCTGACCAGATATATCTATTCAGTGGGAGTATGTGCCAGGTTCCAGTCAAAGCCAAAAGAAAGTCATTTTCTTGCTAACAAGAAAATCATCCGATACCTAAAAGGAACAGTCAATGTGGGATTATGGTATCCCAAAGAAGGTAATTTTACACTAACTGGTTTCTCAGATGCAGATTTTGCAGGATGTAAAATCGATCAAAAAAGTACCTCAGGGACATGCCAGTTCTTAGGGGGAAGATTGGTATCATGGTTTAGCAAAAAGCAAAACTCCATAGCCACGAGTACAGCTGAAGCTGAATATATAGCCGCTGGGAGTTGTTGCGCGCAAATTCTTTGGATGAAACAGCAACTGAAAGATTATGGCGTGAATTGTGAAAATGTCAACATATTGTGTGACAATACAAGTGCCATAGCTATAACACACAATCCCGTGTTACATTCAAGAACAAAACACATTGATGTGAGACATCATTTTATCCGGGATCATGTCGAAAAGAAGGAATTATCAATTGAATACATCCCGACCGAGAATCAAATATCTGATATTCTCACAAAACCTCTGTGTGAATCAAGATTTTCGAAATTAAGACACGAGATGGGCATGATTGAATTGAGCTAAGTTTCTAAACTCTATTTAAATTAAAAGCTCAAATTTTTTTTATCTGAAAAATTCGTTACTATCTGATTTATTTAAATCTCTTTCGTGCCTATGTGTCTCACATGCAAATTTGTCACATCCTATATAATTAAGTCTACATTAAATGTTGAAAAAGCATATATTGCATGCATGTCTACCCGTGTATCTATCTATTTACTTCTTACACAAATAAAAATTATTAAGATCTACACAATCTTACCATTTAAGAGTGACAAGATGGTATGATGATAAGTAGCCTTAAATAAGAACACCTTTTTATGGTAGTTGTGCATAATAAATAGTCTAGAAAGAATAGATTTCTCTTTCTTTCATCTACATAAAACGTGTAGATATATACATATCATTTTCGGAACAGATTTAGTGCTCTATGAATTTTATTTCAGGTAAAATCAGTCCTAGTATCTAAATTTTTGGCGCCACATCAGCAGACAAATTGGATGGAGAATATATAACCTAAACTAACTATCAGTTAGGTCAAAGGTTGGAAGCTATTGGAATATCAAAAATACCCCTCACTTATTAAAAGTCAACATTTAAGTTGTGAGGATATTTGTGTAAAGACACCTCCCTTCCACCCAACCGGTTGGAAGAGCCACCATTACACTCAAAACTCTCAAAATCTTTTCACCTTCCATAGCCGAAACACTCAATCTTCATCTCTTTCAAAATCTTCAATCCCTCAATCTCTAAAAATACCAAGCACATTATGGCTACCATTGGATATTCAAGTTCTCAACCAAATGAAGAACACTCTCAACAACTCAATCTCTCGAAGCTAGCAGTTGGAATCAAGGCCGGAGGAAGTTTTGACCCTCAAGGATTTCTAAAAGAAGCCGAGAACTCTCATCTTGCACAAAGAATCATCCATGCACTTCAACAAAGTAATCTTATGAGGTTATGTTCTTATCCATACTCAGGATTTTATGATGAAGATGTAGCAGATTTTTATATGAATGCCAAGGTTGTTGGATGGACCATTGAGTCCACCGTGAATGGAACTCTCATCACCATTGATGAACAAGAGTTGCACACAACCTTTGGATTGCCTATATCTAGTCCAGAACAACCACTGTTGGACTTAGATGTTCACACATATGATCACACGGAAATTTGGATAGAAATTCGGAATGAGAATGCTTCTCTCGAACCAAATCTTTCCGGTCAAAAATCTGATTTGAAGCATGAGTATGAGATGCTAGTTAGAATTCTCTATAAATGTGTATTGTGCAAATTGAATAGTATGGAGGATATATCACCCGTGAGAATTGGATATTTGCATGCTGTGATGAATGGAGTTAGGGGTGACTGGAGTAAGTTTATCTTGAGCCGGATTGCACATTTTGTGAAAGGTGCGAAAATTAGGAATGGGAAGTTCAACCGCATCCTAGGGTTCGGTTTGCTTATTGGTGAAATTATAAAAATGAAAGGGTTACCAATGAGATCAAGAAAGCCTTTTGGAAGTAACCGGATACTGTTTAAGGATCATGAGGAATCAAATGATTTGAGCTCCAAGAGAAAAAGGAAACCGAGAGGCATTCCTGCTAGGAAAAGGCCAGTTGCAGAAATTCTTGGTTTATCCTCTCAACCCTCAACTCAATCCCATGAAAACCCTACCTCAAGCCAAAATCCAAACACAAGCCAAAATCCTACCTCAAGCCAAAATCCAAATACAAGCCAAAATCCAAACACAAGCCAAAATCCTACCACAAGCCAAAATCCAACCATAAGTCACAATCCCAATACAAGCCAAAGCTTCATAAATACTTTTTCCCAAATTGCCGAATTGGAAACAATGTTGAATGAGGAGATTCATCAAGTTGATGGACTTGATTTGGTGTTGGTAAGTGAATAACGAAGAGTCCTAAATTGGAGAAAATGGAGACTTGGTTCCTATCAAAATTTGATGACAAAAGGACCGAGTATGCAAGAAGAAGAATTATTTTCCTTGAATGGGATTGGTAATTTTGATGTTGGCCATGCAACCTTGATGTCTACGGTGAATGGAATATTTGTGAATAAATTGAAAGCTAAGTTGGCCGAAGCTACTGTTGATGTCACAATCCAAAGAGATATGCCTACCGAAGATGACTTCGTAGTTGATATTGAGGAATTTGTCACTAGGAATGTAGAAGAAGAAAATGTCACATGTGGTGCACATTTAATGGACAGTGGTTTATATGATGTGAGTGTTTTGAATTTCACTGAAATAAGTCCAGATCAAAACGCCATGCAAGCTAGCCAACACACGGAGGAAATTCAATCCATTCATGCAAAAAGTGCACAAGGTGACACGCACGTGTTACACACACCAGAAAGAGAAGGATATCAAGTGGAAAATCAAGCACAATCTCACATGCTTGAAGTCAATTCTGCTCAAGAAGGAGCAAGGTGTGTTCCCACCACCCGAGAAGAGCAAGACATTGATGGCACAACCTCAAAAGAAAAATTGGAAAATCTGGAGAAAGTTGTACTAAACCTTGTTGACCGAATGGAAAGCATGTTTCAAGGCATCTACACTCATGTGGATCATGTTGTCAATACTCAAGGTGGAAAATTTGAAACATCTTTTGATGAAAATCGGAGGAGTCAACAACATTTGATCGACACCCACCAAGCACTTGAGAGACAAGTTGGAGGATTGAATGCAAATGTCAAGGGGCAACTCAATGAGTTCTATATCCAACTCTCTCAAATCCTCAAGAATTCTGGAAAGGCAAATGAAGCAATTGCCGTGAGTCAAAGCCAAGGAATTCTCAATGTTGTTCATCAACATGAGAAGCAGATTAGTGATGTCCACACGGATCTCATCTCCGTCAACACCAAAGTGGGCTGCCTTCGGGGATCATATGAAAATATTTCCGAATCTATTTCATCTCTTCGTGAATCGGTTCATACACTCCTTGATTACGCCAAAAAGGGGGAAGAGAGATTCAGTCATTTGGAAGGCATGCTTGAGATGATGATGACTGCCATGGCCACCCGAAATGTTGGCACAAGTAGTAGTAGAGGTGGAGGAGGCAGATCTGCTGGCAGAAATGTTGCTAGAAGAGGAGGATTAGAATATTGGTTCGGTGGTGGTGAGGCTGGCAGTCCAGGAGGATCAAGCAGTGCAAATACCACTAACCGTTCTTTTCGTGACATTGTTTGTGCAGGAGGAAATGTTGAGCAAATTAATTGGTATAACCGTGCAGCTCTCTATTTGGAATCCACACCGAGAGATGGTAGAGTTGAAATTCCAAAGTTGGTAACTTTGAATGATCTACCAAAGGGTATGAAGAAGAGTGGTCCAAGTGATCAAAATTTGTGGGTTTCAAACGAGAATTTCAGAAGAATCCAAAGCTATGCTAGAGCTTTGATGATCATAGTTCTAAAGGACTATATCAAGGTTAATGATGCCGAGCTACAAAATGGAAGAAGCCTAGAAGAATGCATCATATGGTATGAAGAAGGTATACTACCCGGGAACAACATCATTGAACCATTCAACTATTATTCAGTTGGGCAGGTATGCAACAATTATGCCATTAGTGACAATTTCATTGATGTTCAAAATCATATAAATCATGTGCTTAAAGAGAGGAGAAACAAAGTCATTAGATGATTTGTATGATTGTCACACTTGTTTTTGTATGGTCCACGGGAACATGAACCCATGAACAATTTGGAACAAGTTGGAATGATTCGAAATTTCTGTTTATGATGCTACTAGTTTTCCTTGTTATTTATTGATATTTTATTTGTCTTGAAAGGTAACATTTTTAGCTTAGATTATATCAAATCGCATAAATTGGAAAAATGCAAAAATTCATTATTATTAAAATCCAAAAATGCGAATAGGAATTTTAGTTGCTAAAAAAACCTTTCTTAGAGTCAAAATCAAATGTTAAACTCGTCTTGGCTATGTCTAAGTTAATAAAATCTTTTGAAAAATAATTGTTTTTAAAAGACAAGCCAAATGACTGAGTATAGGTTTTGGCTGATCCAAGTCATGAAGATGTGATGAATGACTGATCCACCAAAAATGCAGCACGTGGTTAAACTGCTAATGCATCTCGCTTTGTCTATGGCTGGGCCCAAATCATAGACACTCCTGGCCCGCATGAGTCTAAACTGTGAACGACTCTACTTTATCAAAAAAAAAAAATCATTTGAACTACGTTTGACTTGATCTCCTTGATAGGAGTATGTAGGCAGCTTAGAATCAAATTATCTAAGTTTAGTCATAACAAAAACAAATCCAATTCATGTTGCAAGAGTGGGTTATCCAGACAATCCTTCAACGGGTGAAAGAAAAGTTGTATGAATTATCGCTAAAAGACCGGCACATAAATGAGAAGCATTCAATTATCAAAAGTTTGAAACCAAATAACAAAAGTTCTTGCAATCAAAGGAGAAACTAAAGGACAAAGAGTATCAATCAATAAAAAAGTGATAGGAATATTTTTGTAAGTTTTGATGAAGCCAAATGTACTTTAGATCCCCTTAGTTTTTAGGTCTTTGAGTACAAGCATCATAAATCAGAATAGCGAATCAAAAGGAATCTACCATAGGAAGAACAAAATTAATTTGAGAAATTAATTTTGGTCCTACGAGTATTCATCCGAGAAAGAAGCATAAAGGAATGGCGTTGCAAAGAATGACCGGATGAGCCTAACAGCGAAATGGTAGAAGTCCTTACTCAAAACGATCACACCCGAGATCGATTCCCTCTCAAGGACTTATTTTTTACTAGTCAAATTTTCGGACATGCACAATGTCCAAAAGAGCACGATGTTCACCAAGGAGCACAATGCTACCAAGAAGCACAATGCTATCAAAAGAGCACAATGTATTAAAAAGAGCACGATGTGTGCTAAGGAGCACAATGTTCAAAAGGAGCACAATGTTATCAAAAGGAGCATAATGTTCTACAGGAGCACAATGTGAACAAGCACGATGTGACCAAATCAGAAAAGCACAATGTTCAAGTCAAAGGAGCACGATGTTCAAAGTCAAAGGAGCACAATGTGGCAAAGAAACAAGATGATCAGAAATTGAATCAATTCGAAGGAATTTATTCCAAGTCTACCCACATGCCACAAGAATCCAAAATTGCCTGAAAGACATTTGATCAGAACGGAAAAATATTTATGAAGACATGAATATAAAAACTTATCCTAGAAATAAATTCTATCAGATGAATTTATTTCAAAGATACGTTGGATATTCAATATAACAAGAAAAATAATATTTTAAGAAACAGCTAGAAAATCAAGTTGTGATAAAATATTATTTGTCAGGCAAGTTGACAATCAAATCAAAATTGAAGACCTATTATTGTCAACAATATCAGGCTATGAAGATTCAAAATTCAAATATCAAATTATCCCACTCCAACGGATATATTTGATTGCCTATAAAAAGCCATGAAGACTTGAAGACAAATAGTGTGTGGAGCAGAGGTGAACAAGATAGACACGAGATAGAAGTGCAATACACACGAAAATTCAAAAAGTGCAAGTGCTCAAATATTCTTAGAAACTTAGTCTGAATAGTCTCAAATCTAGTTGGAGAGAGATACAATTACCCTTGTATTTGTAATTGTAAAAAGAGTATAGATGTGTGCAAAAAATACTCTAGTGAGTGTAGCTGTGTGCAAAACACTCGTAGTTGCTAAGTGTAGCTGTGTGCAAGACACTTAGTTGGCGTTGAGTATAGCTGTGTGCGAAATACTCGGAGTTGAGTGTAGCTGTGTGCGAAATACTCGGAGTTGAGTGTAGCTGTGTGCGAGACACTCGGAGTTAGGTGTAGCTGTGTGCAAGACATCCGGAAGAAGTGCTTGTGTAGCGCTTATTCACTATTGTAACTGTGTGTGAAAAATAGTGAATTTCTCCTAGACGCGAAAGGAGAAAAGTGGACTAGGAAGATTACGCCACTTCCAAACCACTATAAATTGCCTCCCTCATTTACATACCGCACTTACATAATTTGCTCTATCTATCTATCTTATCCGAATAACCCGTTTACTATTCACAGTTAATCTTAATCTTTCGGGTTTAGTGTGTTTCACGTATGCATGTGATTCAAACTTCTCAAGCTTAAATATTGAATTATTCTAAGCAAGTTTGACGTGTTGCATGTAACATTCATTACACGGTCGACGTGATACGATATTTATTTACAATCTTGAATATTGTTATTATATATTGAGTGAACCATCTCCTTTATATATCCAAGATACCTCCGTTACTTTATTCTATCTTACATGCGTATTTAATTCATTAATTGGGCATAACTCTTTACATACTGCCTATTCCGCTGTGCAGTTTAAACTTACTCTATTTACTTGCTACTTAGAGTTGAAGTTACCAAAGAGTTATTTAAATTGTGAAAAAGTTTAGAAAGTCTATTCACCCCCCCCCCCCCCCCCTCTAGACTTTCTACCACCCTCTCGGGACCAACAAAAAGCCTAAAGCTAAGCGATCATCTTTGCACGCTTCTAAGCCTCTCTTTGCCTCCTTTAGTCTCATTTCATCCTCTAGCGTCATTACAGTCAGGTCCTTAACGCGGGTGACCTCTGCCTCAGCCTCCGAAACGGCAGTCTTAGCATTGCCTAGGTCGTCTGTAATTTTGGCCATCGCAATGCCGCATTCCTCCGCCTTGGCGCGAACTAACTTTAGTTCTTTCTCCAATTCCTCTTCCCGATCTTTTGCGGTCTTAAGAATCTTATGTTGGCCCAATAGATCTTTCTTGAGTCTCCCAAACTCGTCTTGTGCATTCTTAAGTGCATCCTTCGCCAAGGATAAAGACTGAGACTCGCTCGATGTTTTGTCAGAAATTTTGGACCTTAAGTTATCAAAGGCTTGAGCTTTTTTGAAAATCTCTTCAACCCGTGTTTCCAAGGGAGAGATGTCAATATCAAACTTCCGTAGATTTGCAAAAGCATTCAAAAAGCTCTCTTGCAAGATGAAATGTGCTCTACCGAGGTGTCGTCCAACTTTTTGCGAAGCTTGTTCCAGACATTTATGACAACCACCTTAAATTCTTCCAGCACGAGGTCTTTTCCATCAAAGATAGAGACCCCAGGTTATTGGTCCCAAAAGAGGTAAGGTGAAAGTCTAGAGGGGGGGGGGGGGGTGAATAGACTTTCAAACTTTTTCGCACAGCACAACAATTGCTAAGCCAGAGATAAACCAAAACTCTTAACTAGATTGTTAGAGTATGGTGCACAGCAGAATTATATAAAGATAAAGTGTGTGTGAGATTGTGTGACCAGTATATCTCGTGTAGAGCAATTATGTAAAGAGTAGTAAGTAAAGAAAGTAGTAAAGAACACAAGACAATTATAGTGGTTCGCGAGGTGGTGTAATCCTCCTACTCCACTTGCTCATCTCTCCAAGAGCAATTTACTATATCTACTACTTCTTGGTTCCAAGATATAATGAATTTTCGTGATCTAGTGCTTTGATCACAAAGCCCGCACTAATCACGCCCAGTGACACCACACTGCTGCTTCGGGTTTCACGTCACCGCGCTACTATCCCAGGATTTCACGACTCCGCGTTACTTCCCCCCCCCCCCCCCCCGTCTTCCACACTCCGGTATAAACGTATCCCATGATCTAGTGCTTTGATCACAAAGCCCGCACTAATCACACCCAGTGCCTCCGACACTGCTGCTTCGGATCTCACAACTCCGTGTGACAATCCAGGATTTCACAGCTCCGTGCTACTTTCCTCCCTTCTCTTGTTTTGGTCCAAAACAAGTGTTGTCTTGCTTCCAACTTCTGAGACTCTGTAGAAGATCTTCAATGATGCGCAGGTCTCTTTGATGAAGATAAACACTCTGGAATGATTTGAGTGTTTTCTCTCTTTGAATATATCAAGTAAAGCACTTGATTTCTATGCTCTGTTTTGCTCTATTTAAGAACTCTCAGAATATTTTTCTCTTGAAGCTCTCTGAGTTCTTTTTCTTTTCTCACTTCTCACTTGAAGATTTTTGGTATGCTCTGTACCAAATGAGATTTTTGCTCAATGTATTTTTGCTCTTTGCTCTATGCTCGTATGTTCCCCTTGATGAGTTCGCTTGCTCTCTGCTTCTTTTCAAGTCTTAATATCTTCATCATTTTATAGCTGGTAATGAGAATCTGTCCGTTGGAAAGAGACGATCTCATTTTTGTAATCTTGTATCTTTTGTCAGAGATCTTATCTTATCTTCTGCAAAGTGTCAGAAAAGATAAGGTAGCCGTTGATAGAGCTTCATCTCCATGTAAATGAGTTCCCAAACTTCATCTGATATTTCCTCTGGTTTTACGTTGAGTGGGAATGTCTGGGTCTCTGTTTTGGTGTAGAATGGCTTCTCTGATTAGCTCTGAAGTGGTCCTTCAACCTTTGGGATTTAAAATTATTCTTCAATTTAATCCCATACTAGTTAAACTAGTATTTTTCCTTGTGAGAATATTTTCACTCCCATACTAGTTAAACTAGTATTTTTCCTTGTGAGAATATTTTCATTTGAATTGACTTGTAATTGGCACCCAATTTGAATTTCTCCATTGTAATTGGCACCCAATTTGAATTTCTCCATTGTAATTGACACCCAATTTGAATTTCTCCATTGTAAATTTGAATTTCTCCATTGTAATTGGCACCCAATTTGAATTTTTCCATTGTAAATTTCTCCATTGTAATTGGCTCCCAGACTTCTCCTGGTATTGAATTTCATTTCAATTCAATTGCTCCTCAATGTCTTCTTTATTGAATTTCATCTCAATTCAATTGCTCCTCAATGTCTTCTTTATTGAATTTCATCTTAATTCAATTGCTCCTCAATGTCTTCTTTTAATTGGTCCCCATTGGCTCCCAATTTCAATGTCTTCTTTTAATTGGGGGCTCCCAATTTCAATGTCTTCTTTTAATTGGTCCCCATTTTGAAATTGCATCCCATACTACAATTGGGAGTTAATTGGTCCCCATTTTGAAATTGCATCCCATACTACAATTGGCTCCCAACTTGGATTGATTCCCTTGTGAAACTTGTTCCCAATTTCAATTTCTCTGAAACTAGCTCCCAATTTCAATTCCTATGAAATCGGCTCCCAAGTGCAATTGCTTCTCAATTTCCACCCAAGTGGAATTGCGCCCAACTCCATCATATTTAATTAATTTGGCTTCTCAAATTTTACCTTGTAAAATTGTTGATGGTGAGTTTCAAACTTGAGCCATTTCACACAACATATCAAGCATCTTCCACTTCATCCATACAACTTATTGGTTAAATCTCCAATCATCTTCGATGTACTCCTTTCTTTCCATAGATGCTTGATCTCCAAGTCAAATTCATGCAATCTTCCAATCTTAATTTTCTTCACGAAAATTCTTCTGGGATATTTCTTTGAGTAGCATTGACGTGATTTCATATCATTCACCTTCTTCTTCAATTTGTCATTTTCTCCAGACAAATTCTTGATTTTAGGCTTTATATCTTCTTCTTCTATTTTTATGCATCTTCCTCTGTTTTTCTCTTTTCAATTTAAATAATTTCCTGATCATGGTCTAAGACTCTACTAGACCTATGAAATAAAATTGGGGGTTCTACAAATACATATTTGGCATATCAAAACCATTACACTTTATTCCTAACAATCTATCTTGCTAACCTACGCGTGGCTCGTCGAAGGAATTCCCTGACTGGTGCGTGTTCGATGCAGAGGCATTGTTTGAATGTCCGCTTTCTCCAGTATTGCTGGCTGCCACCCTTTTATTCGATGACACAGCCCCTGCACTACCAAGTATCGCCACATTTTCCTGTCAAGAAGTAAAAGAGGGTAAATTAAATGCTACCAGCAATCATTGCGATAAGCGATAACAGTGATTTACCTCCACTTGGGAAGGTGAACGTTTGTCTCGTCGCCTTTTCCAGTGACGGTCATGGCTTTCCTCATCACCCCAGTCCGACTTACCACATCGACCTTGTTTTTCGAGATGGTGTGCTCCTTTCTCTTCTTGGGTGGTGGTTCATCTCCCTGGACTAGGTGTTTGCCCTTCTTGGTGGTGCCGGCCTCCTGCTGCATGTTGGCTGGATCCTCAGGAGCTAAACCCTTAAAATTGCGCTTGAGGTAGTCCCTATGGACCTAGGCCCACCAATATTTATAGCCCGGTGAGAAATACTTCTTCATAGTGACAGTAACTCGAGTCGCGGGAAATGTCACTCGAGACTCTGAACCCCTAAGTGTAGAGTGGCGCCAACGTTGGAATCCTTCCGAAAGCGTGACCTCACGTTCATCATGCCCAGTGCATGCAAAAGAAACATGCTAGTGGACTACACATGTTGGGAGCCTTTAAAGGGAAAGGCTTATTTTAGCATAACCAAGTTGTCCCACATTGATAGAATAACATCTCTTTTCCCTCCTTATATACTCCAAGTCCTTTGAGATGGTTTGAAGTGTTATGAGAAGGGAAAAGGAGGTAAACCACGCGCGCACCGCCACCGCCGCCCGCCGTCCCGGCACGGCACGCGGTGGGGTCACCATTTTGCTCCCTAAACCATTTTTCTACCCTATTTTTGTGGATCAATTCCAGAACTTGTCCGCACAACTCATTAAGTGAGTGTACATGGATGGTATCTGCTGAATTGTAGTCCTACATTTATGGGTGGTGAATGGTGGGCTGTTACACATGCATTACTATATAAAGGTGCCGTCCATATGTTGTAAAAGAGCAATAGAAACTGCCGAAATACTACACTGCAATTCGCAGTTTCCCTGCCAGTTCGAAAACAGCTTCCCAGTTCGAAATTCTCTCTGCCACCTTTATACATAAGTGCCTGCGAGTTATGTTCTGTTTAGCCAGTCGGAAACATGCAATTTAACCCTGGTTGTAAATGTTTTTAAGGTAGTGTTTTAACACACGATACAGAACTCATCCTCACCCTTTTCGTTCCTACCCACATATACACAGTGCTGGTTTTTTCCAACAAGTTAAAAACATTTATTACCAAGTATGTCATAAACACCAAACAATGTGTCTGATGTTACTCCAGTTCAACCACTTACTGGTGGTTTAAATTACAAGATGTGGGCTGCGAAAATTCTTATGCTCCTGGAGTCAAAAGACGTGGACTATGTCCTCTTTGAAGATCCTGCAAAATTTAACGTGGCTGCAACTCAACCTGCTGCGCAGACCACGGCTTCATCTGATACAACAGACCCGAAGTCTAATGATGCGTCCAAGGATCCAAAGTCATCATCAGATCAAACTTCATCTGTATCCGAAGCAGTTCGCATCAAATATGAGAGGGATAACAAAACTACCCGGACAACCATTCTTCAACGTGTAAGTGATCCGTTGTTTGATATGTTTTCTGAATACAAATCTGCAAAATTTATTTGGGATTTAATGATTGAGAAATATGGGGCTAATGATGTGGGGAGACGCAAATATGCTGTGGGTCGTTGGTTACACTTTAAAATGGTGGAAACCAAACCTGTAATAGAACAGGTACACAAGTTTGAGAATCTAGTTGGTGACATGAAAGTAGAAGGTGGAATAGTCAATGAAGTGGTCCTATGTGACTCCTTGATTGACAAACTACCCGACTCGTGGGTGGACTTCAAGAACAAAATGAAACATGACCGCAAGAGCTACACACTGGAACATCTAATAAATAGCGTGAATATCGGAGAAGAAAATCGCCTAGTTCAAAGGTCTGTTATTTTTACTGACAATGTTAAAGCTAATATTGTTGAGACTAATTCTGGGTTTGAAAAGTCTGGTAGAAACCAAAAGAAAAATTATAAGAATAACAATTCCACTCGCGGTAAGGGTGGAAAAATTCAGAAAAAAGGGAAAAATTTAGGTGAATGTTATGTATGTGGTAAAAGAGGCCACCGTGCTGCCCAGTGCTATCAACGCAAAGGGTCCACGAGTCAGAATGGTCAGAAGCCAAACAATGGGAAGCCGAAGAACCAAGCTAACCTCACAGAGAACACGGAAGATGCTGACTTAGTAGCTGCAGTAATAACTGAGGCCAATGTGGTGGAAAATCCAGATGAATGGGTTGTGGACACTGGAGCTTCACGACATTTCTGCAACAACAAAGCTTCATTCAAAACTTTTGAACCTATCACTGGTGGAGAACAAGTCTTCATGGGAAACTCCAGCATTTCCGAGGTAAGTGGTAGAGGAAAAGTAGAATTACTGCTTTGTTCTGGAAAACATTTATTGCTACAAAATGTGCTTTATGTCCCTTCCCTTCGAAGAAATCTGATCTCCGGAGGCCTTCTAAATAAGGCTGGAATCAAAATGGTGTTTGAGTCTGACCGTCTGGTTATGACTCGTTGTGAGAAATTCATTGGGAAGGGATATCTGCGTGGAGGTCTTTTGTACTAGATGTTTCAATAGTTAACAATCCCTCTGATGTATCTGGTTCGTCTCTAATTGCTCGTGATAATAAGAATGCTCCTTCTGCATATATTTCTGTATCAGTTAATGTTTGGCATGCTAGATTAGGACATGTTGGTACAAAATGCTTAAATAGACTAAAGAATGTGAATATGTTACCAAACCTGTCTAATGATGCATGTGAACAATGTGAAATATGCGCTGAGGCAAAATTTGCTAGAACATATTTTTCAACTGTAAAGAATCGTACTTCATCATTACTAGAATTGATTCACACTGATTTAGCATATTTTAAGACCACTGAAAGTCGAGGTGGTAAGCGTTACTATATAACGTTCATTGATGATTTTTCACGTTATACAAAATTATACTTGCTAAAATCAAAAAGTGAAGCCGAACAAAAATTTGTTGTTTTTAAAAATGAAGTAGAAAATTAGTTGGAAAAAATGATCAAAAGAATAAGATCCGATAGAGGAGGGGAATATGAATCAAATTTCCTGAAAGATTTGTGTGAATCATCTGGTATTATACACGAAGTGACAGCACCCTACACACCCCAACAAAACGGCATAGCTGAACGAAAAAATAGAACTCTTAAAGAGATGATCAATGCTATGTTGATCAGTTCAGGTGCTTCTGACTCGTTATGGGGGGAAGTTGTTCTAACAGCAAACCACATACTAAATAGGGTCTTGCACAAAGGGTTCGAAAAAACTCCTTATGAACTATGGAAAGGGCATGCGCCTAATCTTAAATACTTGAAGGTTTGGGGCTGCTTGGCAAAGGTGGGACTACCGTCCTTTAAAAGGCCTAACTTAGGTCCTAAAACCTTGAATGCCGTATTTGTTGGGTATGCTGAAAATAGTGCAGCTTATAGATTTATGTGTTTAGAAAACTGTACAATATGTGAATCCAGAGATGCAGTTTTCTTTGAACATGTGTTTCCCTTGAAGGGTGCTTTTGAACTAGATGCTAATAGAGTTCAACAAAATCTTTCTTTCCCTGATTTCTCATGTAATTCAGAAGAGCCTAGAAGAAGTAAAAGGCCTAGAATTGAGAAAACCTTTGGCTCAGACTTCATAACATACATGACGGAATTGAAATATCTAAATGAACTTTGTGATCAGTTTATATGTCAACTTGTGCTAGAAGAAGAACCAAAATCCATTAAGGAAGCTATGTGCTCAGTAGACGCTACTCTATGGAGAGAAGCAGTTAAAAGTGAGTTAGACTCTATACAGTCTAATCATACGTGGGAAATTGTGGATTTGCCTAAGGGTTGTTGTTGGTCCCGAAAGGGTGGCGAGAAGTCTAGAGGGAGGGGGGGGGGGGGGGGGTGAATAGACTTCTCTAACTTTTTCAACTTTCTTCGAAAACACACAAGACAAATAACACTTTGGTAATTTCAACTCTAAGTAACAAGCATTAAAAAGATAAACAACTTAGAGTGTGCAGCGGAATAAGTAGCGGTAAAGTGTTATGCTTCATAGTGCGGTGCTCAAAGAGAGATTCTAAACATGCAACATGTTAGAGACACTTGATATGGTTCAAAGATAATGTACGTAAAGTTTGGCTTGCATGCAAACGTGGGAACTATCAAACCCAGACAGATAAAGATATGCGATAAATCGTAATCGGGTTAGTTCGCAGTTAGAATAAGCACGCACAAAATATATGAGCAGTAAGTAAATAGAGAGAGAGATTTATAGTGGTTCAGAGGTGGTGTAATCCTCCTAGTCCACTCTTCTCCTTTCACTTCAGGGAGGAAATTCACTATTCTTCGATCACCCAGATACAATAGTGAATAAGTATCCACCGACACTTCTCCGAGTGCTTCGCACAAAGCTACACTCCTCCAAGGTTTTTCGCAAGCTCCTCTTGTTACTCCGCCTTCCCGAGTACTTCGCACCAAGTTGTACTCCTACACCACGAGAACTACGCACAAAGCTACGTCCTCACAGGGTTTTCACAAGCTCCTCTTGTTACTCTGCCCTTCACCACGAGTGCTACGCACAAAGCTACACTCAACCAGGGTTTTTCACTCTCTCTAGTTACTCCGCCCTCTTTCTACACTCAGTAGAGAAATCTACAAAGAGATAAAATTTTTCTCTCACTCAGACTTGAATGTAATTCTATGAAGCTCTGTTTCCCCCTTTTCGGCTAATAAAAAATAGCTTGTAACTTTTGCTTGTATGTCTTAGCCGTTTGTTCAAGTTTGAACTGCTCAATCACTTCGGGTTGTTCCATGTGCTTGTCTTCAAGTCTGCTTGGACAATTTATAGCCAATGAAAGCTATTTGCCCGTTGATCAACTTCCGATCTTGATCGTCCATTTTGAATTGTAGTTGATCAAAAGATATTGTCAACTTGATCTGAAATATTAGGTAGATGTCATTTCTCCTTTTGTCAGATGATTTGAATAATTTGCCCGTTGCCGTGTCTTGAATTTTGTAGCCTCCAAAATTTGAATAGGTTCGGCGCGGCAAGCTTGATATTTCTTGTTCTTCATAAATGTTCTGACATGTCAAGTTGATCAAATAATTTTTCTGCTGATTCTTGCTTGAGTATAAAATAATTTTTCCGCGAATCAGCCTTCTTCGAGCGTCTCCGATTCCACTGTAAAAACTTTGATGTTCAGATGAAAATATATCAGATATTTTCTCCTTCATGATCCTTGTAAAATAATATATTGGAACCTCTGTAAAAACTTCATAGTTGTTTATGGTGAGATGCTCTGTTTCGAATTTAAACTTGGTCCACCATACTAGGTGTGTTTATGGCTTGTGAGACTTGTGCATTTTACTTAGTCTCCATACTCTTAGCTAGTCTCCACGGTTTGGTATACTTGAGCTAGTCTCCCATACGGTCCAAGCTAGTCTCCAATACGGTTTGGTATACTTGAGCTAGTCTCCCATACGGTCCAAGCTAGTCTCCCATACGGTCCAAGCTAGTCTCCCATACGGTCCAAGCTAGTCTTTCATACGGTCCAAGCTAGTCTCCCATACGGTCCAAGCTAGTCTCTCAAGTAAGTTAAAAATGCTTCACTTGAGATTCAAACTTAGGATCATTTGGGCATAACTCACACGTGTTTCTTCCAACTCATCTAGCGTGGTTCTTGATGACTTATCCGCATCATAATTGTGTTAAGCTTTAATCCCGCTTAACATCTAAAATCAACTTGTGATTTTCCAGACTTGTACATGGGTTGCATGATATGGGTGCACCATACTCTATAGACTCAAACTGACTCAAATAGAATAAAATTGGGGACTACTTGATTTTTCAAAAATACATTCGGCTCATCAAAATTTATAATATATTCCTAACAGTTGTAAACCCATAGGTTGTAAATGGATTTTCAAGAGGAAATTGAGACCAGATGGCTCAATTGAAAGATTTAAAGCCAGACTAGTAGCTTAAGGATACACACAGAAATTCGGTGAAGATTACTTCTATTCTTATTCACCAGTAACAAAGATAGCTACCATACGTGTTCTGTTTGCCTTAGCATCTTTTCACAGGTTGATAGTACATCAAATGGATGTGAAAATAGCTTTCCTCAATGGTGAATTAGAAGAGGAGATCTACATGGAACAACCTCCCGGATGTGTTGATCTGGGATAAGAAGGAAAGGTATGCAGACTTAAAAGATCTCTGTATGGCTTGAAACAAGCTCCTAAGCAGTGGTATGAAAAGTTTCATAAAACTTTATTAGAGCTGGGTTATTCCACTAACCGCTCAGATGCCTGCTTATACACAAAAGAGGTAGAATCTAGCATTGTAATAATCTGTCTCTATGTAGATGACATTCTTATCTTTAGCTCAACTATAGAAGCTATAAAAGAAACTAAAAGAACTCTATGTGACAAGTTTGATATGAAGGATCTTGGGGAAGCGGATGTAATACTTGGAATAAAAGTTACAACGACGGAGAAATGTTACCTTTTATCCCAAAGTCATTACACAGAGAAACTCCTAAAGAGGTTTGGAAGTTATGATGTAACTCCAGCGAAAACCCCCTATGATCCCAGTATCAAATTGTCAAAGAACATAGAGGCGTGTGAGTCTCAAGCAGAATATGTTAATATAATTGGGAGTCTAATGTTCTTGATGAACTATACTAGACCGGATCTTGCATTTGCTGTGAATAAACTCAGTCGGTATACTCACAACCCGGGTATTCCACTTTGGGATGCACTGAGAAGGGTACTACGATACCTAAGAGGCACGATAGACTGGGGCCTTAATTATAAAGGAAACCCAGCTGTGCTCGAAGGGTTCTGTGATGCAAACTGGGTTAATGACACTGATGATGTAAGCTCGACTAGTGGATATGTGTTCACTATGTGCGGAGCCGCGATATCATGGAAGTCAACCAAACAGTCCTGCATAGCTAGATCAACTATGGAGTCAGAGTTCATAGCTTTAGATCTAGCAAGTCAGGAAGCCGAATGGCTGAGAAATCTTTTGGCAGACGTGCCATTGTGGGGGTGCCCAGCACCTGCTGTTCCCATACATTGTGATTCCCAGACTGCTATTTGTGTTGCGCAAAACAGTGTCTACAATGGGAAATGTAGACACATAAGAGTCAGACATGAGTCTGTACGATAGTTGATAATAAATGGGGTAATCACAATGGTTTTTGTGAGATCTGAAAGGAATATTGCAGATCCTTTCACAAAGGGCCTAAATAGAAAGGCTATCCTTGATACATCAAGGGAAATGGGTTTGGGACCCATAGATACTCTGTAGCCAATCTTGGTGGTCTGCGTTGAGGTAGACTTGACAGAGTTGAAGGTCTATACGAGAATAGACCTAATAGGGGATATTTCTGGGTCAAGAGTGTGACCCATCTATGGCGACTAGAGCAAATTAAGGGCATTTAAGTTCAAACTTTGTCTATTCGGTGAGTTCAAATTCTAATTCACTCCCGCATAGAGAAGTACTTAATGTCACTATATGACAGTTCAAGTTCTATACACTGGCATGAAAATTTGCTTTGGTCGCATTCAGGCAATGTTAGTACCAACCTAATCCCTTTTCATGGTGGGGGATTGTTGGGAGCATTTAAAGGGAAAGGCTTATTTTAGCATAACCAAGTTGTCCCACATTGATAGAATAACATCTCTTTTCCCTCCTTATATACTCCAAGTGAGATGGTTTGAAGTGTTATGAGAAGGGAAAAGGAGGTAAACTACGCGCGCGCCGCCGCTGCCGCCCCCCCGTCCGGCTCGGCACGACCTGTGGTGGGGTTAACATTTTGCTCCCTAAACCTTTTTTCAACCCTATTTTTGTGGATCAATTCCAGACCTTGTCCGCACAACTCATTAAATGAGTGTACATGGATGGTCTCTGCTGAATTGTAGTCCTACATTTATGGGTGGTGAATGGTGGGCTGTTACACATGCATTACTATATAAAGGTGTTGTCCATATGTTGTAAAAGAGCAATAGAAGCTGCTGAAATACTACACTGCAATTCGCAGTTTCCCTGCAATTTCGAAAACAGCTTCCCAGTTCGAAATTCTCTCTGCCACCTTTATATATAAGTGCCTGCGAGTTATGTTCTGTTTAGCCAGTCGGAAACATCCGATTTAACCCTGGTCGTAAATGTTTTTAAGGTAGTGTTTTAACACACGATACAGAACTCATCCTAACCCTTTTCGTTCCTACCCACTATAACACCCCGTGTTACGATCCCTAAAATCAATTAAATCATTTATTCAATAACCCAAAAGAAAGAATTAAATTATAGAAATTAATTAGGATAAAGGCCCACCATAGTCCGTGGGCCCTCATCTCTAAACCCAATCCTTAGTCCTAAAAGGAATAGAGTTAGCAAACCTATAGTAATTAGGCCCTAAGTAAGACTCTTAAATATATAAATAGGGAACATAAGGAGGCACCTTGAACTCCCACCACAATAATCTCTCACCACACCAAGAATCCCAAGAATTACCCTAGGAGAAATCAAGAAAGAAGAAAGCTTAAAGAAAGACCCTTCATAGCCGAGGAATTAATTAATGCTAAGAGGTAACCCATGTCTCAACAAAACCTATTTTCATAGCTATGATTTCCCCTTAGGATTTCCCATATTATTGTGTGTTGATGATTCGTTATATTGATAATTGGTGTTATGATTCCATTGATGTTCTTGATGATCTTGACGATGATAGGTTCTTGATAATTATGGTGTTCTTGATGAATATGTGGCGTTCTTGATGATTACATGATGTGCTTGATAATGGCATGATGTTCTTGATGTTTATGTGATATTCCTACCGAAACTTGATATTAGGAGAAGAATTGTGTTCTTGTTGATTAAAAAGTAATTAGAACCCTAGGTTGTATCATGAAACTCGTATGTTGGTACTCTTGATGTATTGGGCGGGAATTCGCATGATTGGGTGTTAATTATGTTTAGAAAAGCATGTTAGGATATGTGTCGTATGTTTCTTGATTTCGATCCGTTAATTGTCTACGTGTTGTTGTCAATTGCGTTTGAAAGTGTCTAAGCATGGTTCCGGGTTCCACAAAGGTTCCCGGGGCGTTTTTGGTGAAAAAGAGTCAGTGGGGGGTAGGTGGGGGTAGGGGACCTGCCACCTGCCCGCGGCCAAGAAGGGCAGCCCCGGCAGCGGGCAGCTGCCCGGAACAGTACACGCCGGCGGGCAGCCGGCGGGTGAACCCTCACCCCCGGCTTCCCGCTGGAAAATACCCCAACCCGAGATTTCGGCTTCCCTGTTTGATGTTCCCCCGACCCTTGTGGTGTCCTAACGGACCCCTCCTATCGTGCCTATGTCTAGTTTGATGTTCGGGTACCATTCGTAGGTCGAATGAGTCTTGCATATTGCATGCTAGTTGGATTGGTATCCCGTTGACCTAGGTATAAGAAGTATGAACCCCTTAGGAGTATTCTTTGTTGTGGATGACCATACATAGGTTTCGTTATACGATGTCTCCCCCTTAACAGTGTGCTAATGTGGGCTGCATGTACTTGCTATATGTTATGTGTGCATGTACCCCAATTTGGTTGCGATCAAATTGGTTACACGGGCAGTTGGATGGGTTGAGAACCATCCCAACTGTTAACCAGCCTGGTAGAGACCGGTCAGGTATATAAAGATTATATAGGACTGAGGTCCAGTATACGGGCAGTTGAATGGGTTGAGAACCATCCCAACTGTTAACTAGGCTAGTAGAGACCGGTCAGGTATATAAATATTATATAGGACTGAGGTCCACTATACGGGGAGTTGAATGGGTTGAGAACCATCCCAACTGTTAACCAGGCTGGTAGAGACCGGTCAGGTATATAAATATTATATAGGACAAAGGTCCACTATACGGGCAGTTGAATGGGTTGAGAACCATCCCAACTTTTAACCAGGCTGGTAAAGACCGGTAAGGTATATAAATATTATATAGAGCTGCGGTTCATCGGTCGGTTGCGATCGACCCCTCCGTGTTGTGAGACGGGGTAGGGTTCTGCGGGGCCGTGTCAGAGCTATATGCGCTGACCCTCATGGCATGCGATTGGTCCTATGGCTCCAACAAAGTGTGCTATGTGATGAGTTGAGAAGGATTGATGTTGTGACTGTTATGGAAACGTGACCATAGGATTCTTGCTAGTAGACTATACATGTTTAATTATGATTGTTGGTTGTGTTATCTATAACTGTGCCCTATGTTGAAGAATTATATATACCTGGTTATGACTGTGGATTGTGTGTACCCCTATTTGTCGAGTCGGTTCCTTGATTTGAAAGCTAGAGTCTCTTAGAATATATCTTCATGCTTCGAAATGACTTTTCGTATATCTATGTATATATCTATATGTATTGTATTTCAACGCGTTGGAGTGGGTTACCAGCATCTCTCGCTGAACAGATATATTTGGCTTTCAGGCACAGAAGAATAAGTCACTGGAGCGCGCTAGATCTTGGAGCGTAGAAGTAGATAGTTTCCCTTTTCGGCCTGCGTGCCATGTTATGCATTTACTCTATTAAGGATATTAGTTAGTTGGCCTGTGCACCTGAGTTCTCTAGCTCAGGTGTGGCATAGCACCCTGTACTCTTTATGTTACGTTTTTGGAATTAATGAGATTTTACCTTTATTTTATAAGTTTTAAATGTCTTGAAAATCTGGGGTGTTACAGTTGGTATCAGAGCCTAAGTTTGACCCTAGGATAAGACTCTTAAAGACCGGACTTTAGGACATTAGGATTGAACTCTAGGTATTTAGGAACATAGGACCCAGGAACCTTAAGAGGCGTGGTGAGATTGTGAAACCTACACATGACCCCCCACTTTATCTCCCTCTAACTTAAAGAAACTCCCCCTCCGCTTATTGCACCAAGGTAAGAATGCAAAATAACATCGACCTATGAACACCAGGATGGCACCGAAAGGAAGACAGGTAGGAACACCGGAACACCTCACGCAGGAATTCTTGACTCAAAATCTGCAACGCCTGGCTCAAATTGCCCAGGCACTGAGTACTACCGTTCCCCAACCTTTATCAACAAGCGAGAACTTGGAAACTCACCGCCAAGTCTCGGCACACCAACTACCCACCTTCTCGGGGAACGAAGACCCCACGACCCTCGAGGAATGGATCGGGACTTTCGACAAGATATTCAGGGCAACCAAATGTCCAGAAAACCACCAAGTAAGAATATCATCCTTCTACTTCAGGCACGAGGCCGATGCCTGGTGGGCCCATGAGGGACCCGTATGTGAACAAAACCACGAATTTAACTGGGAAACCCTAAAGACACGACTACGAGAACAATTCTACCCCAATCATCTAAGAGCCACCATATACGAAGAGTTCCTCCACCTAAAACAAGGTGCAGCCCCAATCATGGAATACTACCAACAATTCCATCGGCTGGCTCGCCTCATCCCCGAGCTAGTACCCACCGAGAGGGTCAAGATCAAGAAGTTCATAACAGGCCTTGATCCCGAACACCAAAAAGCCCTGGCCACACAAGAGCCAGGAACCCTCAGGGAAGCCTATGCCAAGGCATCCCAACTACAGCAAATATCAAACCAACCCCGGGAGACACGCTTGGGGTACAAAAGGAAACCCGAAGGGGAGCACACAAACCTCACCCGAGGACCTAAGAACCTCAGGACCGTCTCACCTCACAATGTCACAACGCCAACCATTCAGGGAAGGATCCTTAGTCTAAGCAAAGCCAAGATCGGAGACAACAGCATAGTCTCCGGAACCTTCCTGGTACACGCCAACCCCGCCACTATATATTATTTGACTCGGGGGCTACCAACTCGTTTATAGCAACCGATTTTGCCACTCAGCTTGGCCTCAACACCAGCACCAAGGTCCAACTTCAGGTCAAGGTGGCCTCCGGCGAAATCCTAAAATGCGTCCGCATGTACGAGAACGTAATGATTACCATCCAAGGGGTGGAATTTCCCAGCAACTTAATACGATTCAAACTGGACGGGGTACAAGTGATCTTGGGCATGGACTGGCTAGGGAAATTCCAAGCACAAATCCTATGCGGAGAACAAAAAGTGGTCCTACGGGGACCAAACGGTAAAAGGGTATCATACCGCGGGACCCACCAGGAATCAGGGATCAAATTGGTGAACATGATGAAAATGAAGAAATACCTAAACAAGGGAAGCGAGGCCTTCCTATGCTCGGTCGAGGACCTCAACGCCAAAATCCCCGAACCACAAACCATTCCAGTGGTAAACGAATTCACCGACGTCTTCCCAGATGAAATCCCCGGGGCACCCCCAGCCAGAAAAGTCGAGCTCACCATAGACCTCATACCTGGCGCTGCCCCGATCTCTAAACCACCCTACAGGTTGGCACCAAAAGAAATGAAGGAAATGAAAACGCAACTACAGGAATTGCTAGATAAAGGGTACATCCGCCCCAGCACCTCCCCATGGGGGGGCACCAGTACTATTTGTCAAAAAGAAGGATGGAAGCATGCGCCTGTGCATCGACTACCGGGAACTTAACCAAGTCACAATAAAGAATAGGTACCCCCTTCCCCGGATCGATGACTTGTTCTATCAACTAAAAGGGGCAGGGGTATTCTCAAAAATTGACCTAAGATCCGGATATCACCAAATACAAGTGGCCAAACAGGACATTCAGAAAACGGCCTTCCGGACACGTTACGGCCACTATGAATTCACAGTAATGCCCTTCGGACTCACCAACGCCCCCGCCATATTCATGGACCTCATGAACCGAGTATTCCAACCCCACTTGGATGACTTCTTCATTGTCTTCATTGACGACATCCTAGTCTACTCCCGAAACAAGGAAGAACATGAAAGACACCTCCGCATAACCCTGCAAACTCTAAGAGAGCACCAACTATACGCCAAGTTCTCTAAATGCGAATTCTGGAAAGACAGTGTGGCCTTCCTGGGCCACGTGATAGCAAAGGAAGGAATTAAGGTGGACCTCGCCAAAATTCGTGTCGTTAAGGAATGGACCACGCCAAGCTCACTCTAAGAGAACACCAACTATACGCCAAGTTCTCTAAATGCGAATTCTGGAAAGACAGTGTGGCCTTCCTGGGCCACGTGATAGCCAAGGAAGGAATTAAGGTGGACCCCGCCAAAATCCGTGACGTTAAGGAATGGACCACGCCAAGCTCACTCTCAGAAGTCCGAAGCTTCCTAGGCCTGGCTGGCAACTACAGGAGGTTTGTACCCGACTTCACCAGGAAAGCCCAACCTCTCAACAAACTCATGAGAAAGGAAACCCCCTTCCGATGGGACAACGACTGCATCTCGGCCTTTCTAGAATTGAAGGATAAGCTAACTACGGCACCCGTGCTCGCCATCCCCTCCGGGGAGGAAGGGTTCGAGGTCTTCAGTGACGCGTCCAAAAAGGGATTGGGGTGCGTACTAATGCAAAAAGGCAGGGCAATAGCATACGCATCCAGGCAACTCAAAACCCACGAAGAGAATTACCCCACCCTCGACCTCGAACTAGCCGCTATTGTGTTCGCACTAAAAATTTGAAGGCATTACTTATATGGAGTGCAATGCAACATTTACACAGACCATAAGAGCCTAAAGTACATCTTCACCCAGAAAGACCTAAACATGAGACAACGAAGGTGGCTAGAACTCATAAAGGACTACGATCTAGACATCCAATACCACGAGGGAAAAGCTAACATTGTGGCAGACGCCCTAAGCAGGAAGACTAACCACTCCCTCAACACCACCTGGATCCTACCGGACCAGCTATACAAGGACTTCTAAAGACTAAATTTGGATATAATAGAGCAAGATCAAATCCACCCCGACGCCCACTTATTCAACACGCAAATCATACCTACACTCTTCGAGGAAATCAAAATAGGACAACAGTAGGATCCGGAACTAGATAAAATCTGCCTCGACCTAACCCAGGGGAAGGAAGGGCCCTTCGAAATACACGAAGACGGCAGTCTCCATTACCAGGGCAGGTGGTGCGTGCCCTCAACGCACCCCCACTTGAAACAACAGATCTTAGAGGAAGGGCACAACTCCCCATACTCAGTTCACCCAGGGGGTGACAAACTATACCGAGATGTGAAAAGGTCGTTTTGGTGGCCAAACATGAAAAAGGAAATCACAGATTTCGTGGCCAAATGCCTGAATTGCCAGAGGGTGAAGGCCGAACGATGCAAACCCAAGGGACTCGTATAGCCCCTTGAGATACCACAGGGAAAGTGGGACTCCATATCCATGGACTTCGTCGGAGGGTTACCCCCAACAAAAACCGGCAAGGATAAAATTTGGGTCATAGTGGACCGACTAACCAAGACAGCGCGATTCATTGCCATGAAGGAAACATGGACAATGACACAACTGGCCCAAGCCTACTTGAGCCGAGTAGTGAAGTACCACGGAGTCCCCCGGAACATCGTGTCCGATAGAGACTCCCGGTTCCTCTCATAATTCTGGAGATCGCTGCAATTAGCCTTGGGGACACAACTAAAACTGAGCACAGCCTTCCACCCCAACACTGACGGCCAAACCGAGAGAACCATTCAGACTCTCGAAGACATGTTAAGAGCCTGTGTGTTAGACTTTCAAGGGACATGGGAAGAGCACCTAGACCTTATAGAATTCTCATACAACAACAGCTACCATGCAAGCATTCGTATGGCACCCTACGAAGCTCTATACGGATAAAAGTGTAGAACCCCCTTATGTTGGGAAGACATGGTCGACCCGGTAGCACTAGGGCCCCAATAACTACAAGATACCATAACCAAGGTCAAACACATCCAGGAAAGGATGAAGGCTGCCCAGGACCGCCAGAAGTCCTACGCCGACCTAAGGAGGAAACAAGCCGAATTCAACACCGGGGACAAGGTCTGGTTGAGAATCTCGCCCACACGAGGGGTGATGAGATTCGGAAGAAAAGGGAAGCTCAGCCCACAATTTATCGGCCCCTACGAAATCATAGAAAGAGTTGGGAACCTAGCCTATCGCCTAGCTCTACCCGTTGAACTAGAACGAGTACACAACGTATTCCACATATCCCAGCTAAAGAAATACGTGCACGACCCAAGACAAGAACCACACGACGTCGAGCCATAGAAATGGTGAAAGTTCTCTGGACCAACCATGGGACCGAGGAAGCGACATGGGAACTCAAGAACACGATGAGGGAACGCTACCCCGAACTTTTCACACCAGGTAACTAAGAAGAAGTCACTCGACAAGGACCAAGCTTCGGGGACGAAGCTTCCTGTTAAGGAGGGGAGAGTATAACACCCCGTGTTACGATCCCTAAAATCAAATAAATCATTTAATCAATAACCCAAAAGAAAGAATTAAATTACAGAAATTAATTAGTATAAAGGCCCACCATAGTCCGTGGGCCCTCATCTCTAAACCCAAGCCTTATTCCTAAAAGGAATAGAGTTAGCAAACCTATAGTAATTAGGCCCTAAGTAAGACTCTTAAATATATAAATAGGGAACATAAGGAGGCACCTTGAACTCCCACCACAATAATCTCTCACCACACCAAGAATCCCAAGAATTCCCCTAGGAGAAATCAAGAAAGTAGAAAGCTTAAAGAAAGACCCTTCATAGCCAAGGAATTAATTAAGGCTAAGAGGTAACCCATGTCTCAACAAAACCTATTTTCATAGCTATGATTTCCCCTTAGGATTTCCCATATTATTATGTGTTGATTATTCGTTATATTGATAATTGGTGTTATGATTCCATTGATGTTCTTGACGATCTTGACGATGATAGGATCTTGAAAATTATGGTGTTCTTGATGAATATGTGGCGTTCTTGATGATTACATGATGTGCTTGATAATGGCATGATGTTCTTGATGTTTATGTGATATTCCTACCGAATCTTGATATTAGGAGAAGAATTGTGTTCTTGTTGATTTAAAAGTAATTAGAACCCTAGGTTGTATCGTGAAACTCGTATGGTGGTACTCTTGATGTTTTGGGCGGGAATTCGCATGATTGGGTGTTAATTATGTTTAGAAAAGCATGTTAGGATATGTGCCGTATGTTTCTTGATTTCGATCAGTTAATTGTCTACGTGTTGTTGTCAATTGCGTTTGAAAATGTCTAAGCATGGTTCCAGGTTCCACAAAGGTTCCCGGGGCGTTTTTGGTGAAAAAGAGTCAGTGGTGGGTAGGTGGGGGTAGGGGACCCGCCACCTACCCGCGGCCAAGAAGGGCAGCCCCGGCGGGCGGGCAGCTGCCCGCTGGGCACCCGCTGCCCAGAACAGTACACGCCGGCGGGTAGCCAGCGAGTGAACCCTCACCCACCGGCTACCCACTGGAAAATACCCCAACCCGGGATTTCGGCTTCCCCGTTTGATGTTCCCCCGACCCCCGTGGTGTCCTAACGGACCCCTCCTATCGTGCCTATGTCGAGTTTGATGTTCGGGTACCATTCGTAGGTCGAATGAGTCTTGCATATTGCATGCTAGTTGGATTGGTATCCCGTTGACCTAGGTATAAGTAGTATGAACCCCTTAGGAGTATTCTTAGTTGTGGATGACCACGCATAGGTTTCGTTATATGATGTCTCCCCCTTCACAGTGTGCTAATGTGGGCTGCATGTACTTGCTATGTGTTATGTGTGCATGTACCCCAATTTGGTTGCGATCAAATTGGTTATACGGGCAGTTGGATGGTTTCAGAACCATCCCAACTGTTAACCAGGCTGGTAGAGACCGGTCAGGTATATAAAGATTATATAGGACTGAGGTCCACTATACAGGCAGTTGAATGGGTTGAGAACCATCCCAACTGTTAACCAGGCTGGTAGAGATCGGTCAGGTATATAAATATTATATAGGACTGAGGTCCACTATACGGGCAGTTTAATGGGTTGAGAACCATCCCAACTGTTAACCAGGCTGGTAGAGATCGGTCAGGTATATGAGTATTATATAGGACAGAGGTCCACTATACAGGCAGTTGAATCGGTTGAGAACCATCCCAACTGTTAACCAGGCTGGTAAAGACCGGTCAGGTATATAAATATTATATAGAGCTGCGGTTCATCGGTCGGTTGCGATCGACCCCTCCGTGTTGTGAGACGGGGCAGGGTGCTGCGGGGCCGTGTCAGAGCTATATGCGCTGACCCTCGTGTATGGGCATGCGATTGGTCCTGTGGCGCCAACAAAGTGTGCTATGTGATGAGTTGAGAAGGATTGATGTTGTGACTGTTATGGAAACGTGACCATAGGATTCTTGCTAGTAGACTATACATGTTTAATTATGATTGTTGGTTGTGTTATCTATAAATGTGCCATATGTTGAAGAATTATATATACCTGGTTATGACCGTGGATTGTGTGTAGCCCTATTTGTCGAGTCGGTTCCCTGATTTGAAAGCTAGAGTCTCTTACACTACAAAAAAACACGAAAATAGCGACGGACCATTTTCGTCGCTAAACAAGTGAAATCCGTCGCTAAAGTGTTTTGCGACGGATTAGCGACGAATTTCGTCCGTCGCTAAAATGAGCGTCGCTAGTATTTAGCGACGCAGTTTATTTCCGTCGCTAACGTTAGCGACGGACATTTCCGTCGCGACACAAAAATAATCCATCGCTATATTCTTCTCGGCGATGATTTTGACGTCGAAATTTGCGAGGGAATAACGACGGACATTTCCGTCGCTAATTCTAGTGACGGAATATCCGTCGCTAAACCAACAAAATATCCGTCGCTAGATTCCTACCACGACGATCTGGTGACGAACTTTACAAGAGAATAACGACGGATTATTCCGTCGCTTCTTCTAGTGTCGGAAATTTCCGTCGCTTCATGTAGCGACGAAAATTGGCGTCGCTAATTTATTTTAATTATTTGAATTTGATGCCATTTAGCTATAGCTTAGAGAAAAATATTTCTGTCACTATTATTTCGTTGTCATTCTTTATTATTAAAAGGTATTCCGCCAACTAATTAATATTGCATACCTGTATTAAAACTATAATATAATATTTCAATAATATAATTGCAAATATAGTATATTAAAAAAAAGTCAAACTTAATAACAAAAAGTGTTACATTGTTAGAAACAGTATCAAATATATTAATACACATAACCTAATCGTCTTCTAGGTTTTCAGCATTCGAATTAGCAGCAAACTATAATTGGATGCCATGCCATAGAAGTAGGTAGAATGCCGCAACTTGTCAATCAAACTTGTAATTTGAGCTTGCATTTGGCGTATCCCTTTTTTTGATAACCATAGCATCAACAAATATTTTTTTCCCATCCTTTTCTGCCACTCATATATAAATCTGCAATTTTCTTGTTCCAACTTAAATAAACAAATTCTTTTTTTTTTTTTTTTTAATTTGTTGTCTCTCGAGATTTGTACTGCATGATGAGAGATGGTTAACACTTTTAACAATTGAAAGAAGATGAAAATTCAGTGCAATAACATACAAAATAACTAATACATTTGTAGTAAGGAGGCTTTGGTATCAACATAACCTGTTCTTGTTGGCAGTAGAGCCAAGAAGTCACGACCATCCATATAATGTAAACGGGGAAATCAATTTAGAAGCAGCAACTGCAATATAAAATCTCAATCAGAACATAATCTACCAGTTTACCACCAATGTATGAATGAATCCTTCATCATCTGTGGGGTTTAGTGTGCAACTTACCATTACCAAACAGAAGGAATAGTCCCCTGCTCGACTTACTATGATTGGAAGAGTGTGCCGTAAAACCAGAAGAATCATAAACTGCAAACAATGAAATGGTAAATGTACTTTCTGCAGTTAGGTACAAATCGAATCAATAAAATTTGTTTTGGTTTTTGCATGAAAGAGAGAATTACTATAATGGCAGCTGACCGGCAACATGTTATGCTTCTTGATGCAGAGACTGCATAATCAGCATAGGTAGAATTGAAGAATTGTAATCACTTGGTGCCATTGCAAGTAGGTCAGTTCCCAATACTCAGTATTCAACATGTTAGCACTTGTCACCATAAATTTTAAGACGCAAATAATTAGAAAAGAAGACATAATCCTACTAACACCATGCGAAAAATTGACATTCTTAGTTATCCATGATCAAAATAATAAATAAATTGAAATAAGACATTATGCTGCTTAATATATTCTCACTAACAAACATCTTCAACCAAGCAAAATCCTTGTAGTGCAGTTGTTAGCATATGATTAGCTTTCTAATAAAGTCTAGATGCTGAGATTGGGTTGGAATGTTGGATGCATAAAGCTGGCAAACACGAATTCATTCTAACAAACCCGATGCCTAATTCTATACTATGTTCGATCTGACTATGTTTGATTATGTTCCTATGGGTTCCCATTCTATCATATCTCACCATGTCTCCTTATCATCTCAGAAGACTCAAATTCTCAACACAAGTTGGAGCACAGTACGTATAGATAACAACAAGGAGATGTATAGTGAAAGATTGTTTATTTAGTGCAATTTGCCTACTAGTGCTATTGTTTGACAATTACTTGCACTTTAATTTGCTGACAAACTAGTCAAATGAAGCAGATATTGACCTAAAACCAATTAAATTAAAACCCACTTGAAATTCTTTTCTTTTGGCCATTCTATGTTACAAATAAAAACACTGAATTACTATATACTTCCAAGTTCTAACATAACAGGCTATAAACTACTGATCAGATAGTAATATAAAGCATTCATCTAACAATGCCAACATGACCTGCAGGACATATAGAATATCAATCAACCTAGCTTTACCCTTATCAGTTATCCCTATTATGGAAGCTCAACCATAACAATAAATAATAAAGCTCAAGCAACCTGTGACTGGCAGCCGCACAGTAGTATAAAATCTAGGTAAGATCATATGCAACGTAATTGTACTGTTGTACCACTCCGGATTCCAATTGCCACTCCACAATCACAACCTGAATCTCATATTCATATTGGCATTGTCTAACTACTGAAAAATGTAGATAACTATTATGAAGTATAATTTACTAACAAAAAATGTTAATAATTTTCTCCAAACATGACCGTGAAGCCATCCTCATTTGAAATAACAAAAATTTTACAATAGAATAGAAAAACTTACATGAAAATCAAGGGCAAGCAAGGGCGACAAGGCATGTGGTCGTCTCTGAAGCCTCTTATCTCTCTACCCGTCACCGACGAGTGATGAAGAACTGAAGAGCAGTGAAGGATTGGATTGAGCGAGTAGTGAGTGAGAGCTAACGCGGAGCGGAAGGCGTGCCGGAGTAAGGAAGACCAAGGCAATTGCAAGCGTTCAGTTCACCCAGTCTTGGATGGCAAGCCAGCGACACCGAGAGTGGAGACGCTTCGGCGAGAGAGCGGCAAGTCGGCGATGCCTGAGAAGAGGAGCGGCGAACCGGCGACTGGCGAGAGCGACGACTGAGGCCTGAGGCAGAGACGAATGAGGGTGAGGCTTGAGAGGGAATTAGGGCTGGGAGCCTGAGAGGCGTGAGTTTAGATTATTTAGGCAATTTTTTTTTTTTAAGAATTTAGCGATGGATTTCAGAATCCGTCGCTATATAGAGCCTGATTCTAATTTCCGTTCCTTTTCCCATAAGCTGAAGCTTTTATAATATTTTAGCGACTGATTTTAATTGGTCGCTAAATATATACGGATGTTATTTTTTACATATTAGCGATGGATTATTGATTCCATCGCAAATTGTGAGAATATTTTTAAACTCTCATGTATATTTACCGATGGATTTTTAATCCGTCGCTAAAATGTTTTTAAAAAAAAATTGGCTTGAAAATTTAATGACGGAAATCAAAATCCATCGCTAAATTCTAAAAAATTGCTATATTTAGCGACGGATTTTAAAATCCGTCGCTAATTTGTAACAAATACAATTATGGAATCCGTTCGCGAAAAATTCGTCGCTAATCCGTCACAAATCTATTGCTAATTGTTGCGCCAAAATTTGCTGGTAAAATTAGTAACGTATTTAGCGACGGAAATATTCCGTCGCAATATCCATCGCAAATCCGTCACAAATTCGTCGCTAAATGTCCATTTAGCAAAAAAATTGAAATTCGTTGGTAGGTTGTCGCTATTCCGTCGCTAATTTAGCAACGGAATATGTCCATCGCTAAATCCGTCGCTATATAAGCATTTTTTTGTAGTGTTAGAATATATCTTCATGCTTCGAAATGACTTTTCGTATATCTATGTATATATCTATATGTATTGTATTTCAACGCGTTGGAGTGGGTTACCAGCATCTCTCGCTGAACAGATATATTTGGCTTTTAGGCACAGAAGAATAAGTCACTGGAGCGCGCTAGATCTTGGAGCATAGAAGTAGATAGTTTCCCTTTCGGCCTGCGTGCCATGTTATGCATTTACTCTATTAAGGATATTAGTTAGTTGGCATGTGCACCTGAGTTCTCTAGCTCAGGTGTGGCATAGCACCCCATACTCTTTATGTTACGTTTTTGGGAATTAATGAGATTTCACCTTTATTTTATAAGTTTTAAATGTCTTGAAAATCTGGGGTGTCACACCCACATATACACAGTGCTGGTTTTTTCCAACAACACATATATATAAATATTATATATTCACCCACGCTAACAGTGGAGAATTATTAAAAGCTAACAAAGATAAAACAATATGTATACATATGCACGAAAAACAAGGACAAAATAGTGTTCTTACATTTTGAGGAAAAAGACAAAGCAAAGTTGAACTGTGGGTTGTATTTAGGTGTTGCCCTCAAGAAAACTATGTCCATATGCAAGCATATATGGGAAAGTGTGATGGCGCATGGCTCTATGTAGTTTTTATTTAAATACAAAGCAGAGGATAAGTTACAGCAAAAACTCTCGCTATTTTGGTACCTATGTCGACGAACACAGCGAAGCCTCAACAAGCTTTCTTCTCTGTCGAGCTCGCCGGCGGTCGGTCCAAGCGATTGGTCCTTCGGCGACGATCCCACGGTGCATGGCGAACTCCTAGAACACGTGAAAGCAAAGACAAGAATCAGGGCACACGACTTCGTCGATAGGTCAGGAGGATTCCCCATGAAAAATCTTTAGTCCGATTTTGCGAAAGGTTTCATCCCTGCGTAACCATAGTCCATAGCCATGGCGTCGTCCGAGCAGTTTGTCACGCTGCTATGCGTGTTGGCGTCGGAATCTTGGAAGAACGGAGTCATCGACGGTAGCATCACCACATCGAGTCGACACTCTCCGATAGCAAGTCCGTCAAGTGTCTCAAAGCGACGGCAGTTCGCGGGATGACGGCAACGTGCCTGGCGGCTACACAGCAGCTTTCTTCTCCAAGGACGGAGGTAAAGCAGTGACGACATGCCCGAGCATGTGTCCGGCGACGTTCCAGCAGCTCTCTGTCCCCAGTGATGGTGACCGGCGGCGTGAACCCAAACAGTGGTGGGTCGTTGACGTCATTTCGTCTTCTTCATCACCAAGCGATAAGAATGGAGTGGCACAGAGTCAACAACGAGCGCTTCCCATGCATTCTCGCGAGAGCTTCCCATTTCAGAAAAAATTAATCTCCAAGCAGGTCCGATGTTTTAGAATTATAGTGCGAAAAGACCCAAACAATGGTGGAAAACAACCCAGGAAATCAATTCCCAGGAAGCTCCGCTCCAATGTTGGTGACGACGGTGAGTTCAAGCAATGGTGAAATACACCTCAGAAAGTCAATTTCCAGCTGTTTTCTACCCAATGCCTCATATTCCTCGTTTTCCTTCTTCTCCTGCCGAAAGAAAAATCAAGAAGATGGCATATATTGTAAAATTTAAATTACTTGAAGAACAAGATGCAGCTGGTGAGGATCAATTGCTGGCAGTAGCTCTAGTTCGTGGTGTGGAAAAACTGAAAACCTGCTGGGAGCTATTTATAGATGCAGTCTTGAGGTGTTTGGATATGCTTACGACTCAAATTCTGTTGGTTAATCCAAATCGGATTGTGAACTGTGTGGTGCAAGTTATAATGTGATGAGGATTCTAAAACTAATTGGTGGATTGTGAGCGGCTGGTAGATCCGTGCATAGAAGAAGAGATTAATTTTTTGCTAAAACCAAATTTCAGTTCGGCTAAAATTTTCTTAAAAGGATGAAATGGCCCTTTAAAGAGATTGCAGAAGTAGTTGGGTTTTTGCATACAATTTTGTTGGACATTCGCATAAATTGGAGGTTTTGTGGTCAAAATGACATTTATTTGGTTTCTACCTATAAATATGACCATTCTTGGACTACTACGGTTAATTTCGAGACTACCTTCTCTCTGCATTTAAGGCACGTCAAGCAAGTCTCGAAGGGGCAATTTGTAAGCATTGAAAATTTAGATAATATTGTTGGACCGTGGTGGATAATTAATTGTTAAATTAATTACTTTAATTGGGCTAATTAGACTAATATTTATTTAATTGGGTTAATTAAATGGCCCATTGAATAATTATTTAGTTTAATTACTTAATTAAATGAAATTGGATGTTGGATTGTTCGGCCCGAGATGATGAAATATTTAATCGAGTTGGACCAGGCTGCTTGGATGAGTTGGGTTGCCTGATTAGCGGGCTTGACTTGGTTTTGGCCCATCAAAATTATATGTGGATTACATAATTTTGAGGAAATTGGATTATTTGATATTATTTGAAATTTAATGAAATGATGAACTTGGACGCAATGGTGTCCCGATACATTCCTTAATTTATTTAAAATAATTAAATTAAATTAGGAATTAAGAGTTGGTTGGAGATTTTCCCTCACCCTCACCACTATAAATAGTGGTTTCATTTTCAAAGAATGAGCGCTGGAAATCTACATACCGAAGCTCTGCTGAAATCTCGCCAGGATATCGTCTGGAACACGCTCGCAGTTGTACTACGTATACTGCGCTGAGAAAAACGCCATTTGAACACCAGGAGCCCTTCTTTGAAGATCAAGCTGCATATTAGCCATTCATTGAAGAACAAGCTAAATAACTCCGGAGGCCCTTCAGCAAGGAACTACTTCCAGTTCGGCATACTCCCGAACTCGGAATACTTCCAGTTCGGCATACTCCCGAACTCGGCATACTTCCAGTTCAACATACTTTGAACTCAGCATACTTCCAGTTCAACATACTTTGAACTCAGCATACTTCCAATTCAACATACTTTGAACTCAGCATACTTCCAGTTCAACATACTTTGAACTTGGCTTACTTCTAGTTCGGCACACTCCCGAACTTGGCATACTTCCAGTTCAGCATACTCTGGACTACGCATACTTCCAACAAGGAACTACTTCAAGTTCGGCATACTCCCGAACTCGGCACACTTCCAATTGGGCATATTCCAAATTTGGCACACTTCAGATAGGCATACTTGTAGTAGAGAATCATTGGACTTCTCCTATACAGAGATTGTACCCCTTCCCGTTGATATATACTTGATACTTCATTGTAACCGATACTTTGAATTTTGAATATATACAATTCAAGTTTTTTGCGTTTACACACATGACTTGCAATCTTTTGAGGAGATACGTATATCCCACACTTCGTCTGAACACCTTCATAATAAGAGTAAGTTTCCACTTGCTTCTCATGTAGAATTTCTCTTCTTTCGTGAAGGTGATTTTTGGGCAAATTGGATCATTTACTTCATCCTCGCCATCCTCTTCATCATCAGAGATGAGTTCTAAATATTTTTCTGTTGGCGCTTGTATCATCGTCTCATTGGCAGTGACCGCTTTGTATGAAATATTTGTTGCCGTCGCTGGTGTGTGTGTGTGGGGGGGGGGGGGGCTTTCCTCCTCACTGTTTTCCATCACTTCATCGTTGTTCACCACATCGGCGATAGGCTCTTGATCCCCCGTCTTAGACTTTTTTGTACTGTGTTCAAGGAGGTCCTGATCCTCCGATGATCGCACTGCCGTCGGTTTAGCAGAAGTTCCGGAGAGCATTTTCCTGTTTTGTTTTTGTACAGATATTTTTCAAACCTTACTTAAGGTTTTCTTTTAAGCAACATAATATATATTATTTCGTTGGACTAATTTTTTTAATTAGACCATGTTTATTTCAATGGGTTATCTTTATTAATTTTAAATACCCACTCAAGCCCAGTATTTTAGACGCATTTAATTTAAAATTTGGGCTTAACTTTCATATGCATATTATATTGGCATAATATTTTTGTATGATTATGCATTGTGCCTTACAAGTGGACCTTCAGATTTAGCCAGACTTAGTATGTAATTATGTATAGATTTTTTTTTGAAAGTTATACATCTGGCTACTATTACCACACTTGTTCTGGACGGGAGTGATTATTTCACATGGGCTCTTGATATTCAATTTTATCTCGATCCTACGTCACTTTGAAGACACGATCGTTGAGAAGTCCATGAACGACGCAGCCCAGAAAGCCAACGCTTTATTTTCTTACGCCACCTGAATACCTTCCTGCAAAGGACCCTTATGCCTTATAGAAATCCCCGAAGGATAAATTTGACTAGCACACATATTCATTGGTCCTTTCTAAAATCATATTTAGACTACCTTATCTTGATCTTTCAAAACTTTAAATCAAATGCCAAATCAACTATATGCAAAATTGTGTCTCAACTAAAGTTGCGTATGCATAATTTTTTTGGCACGAATCTGATTAGCGAGATCTTGTCTTCTTTTCCACACCACCCTCCTCCCATAATTGTAGAAGCAAAACCACCTGTTGACGCACATCTATAATGCATGCCAGTTGGCTCTGCACCGGTGCCCGAAGCACACGATGTCACCTAATTGTGCAACACCAAGAGGGGCTGAGGAAGAAGACGGGGAAGAGGTAAGGTCAAGGTGGCAAGAACAATAACTCTCGAAACCAGAATAAACGGCAAAATGATCTATCTCGACAACCACATTCATATGATCATAATTCTGGCCTAGCAGCAAATATTCTTCAATTGTTGGTGAAAACGGCACTGATCACGTGCGTGCCACACCCCGAAGCATTTTGTTGAAACCTCAATGAACATCACAATGTTGAATCCAACCAAGTTGCCTTGCCTGAAGCAAACACTCTTGTTGATCATGTTGATGACCTACTTTTTCATTAAACATCTTTTCAGTGATGTTTTATTTTGAAAGATCTTTATACAAACATCTAACTTCTTCTTGCAATTATTGATAAGGTTTCCTTTGTGGGTTCCGGTAGAGTTTCACTTTTACGCCATCAATTTTTTTATAAATTGAAATGCCTTCATCCGATCAAATATCCTACTTTGATCAAATATCCTTCACCTGATGAGTAGACATATGTTACTCGTTCTTCATAATCTAAAAAGACGGATATGATCTAGTATCTTATGGATAATGCCTAATTTTCAGATTATCCTATGAACTTCGTCCATTTTTCGACGATTATTATATGTCATTAAGCATTAAGGCGAAGTATCAAGTACCTTATGCTCATACCCAAATGGTTTAGCTAATTAATAAAGTTATGACTTATTGCTAAACCATTATTTTTTCAAAATTCCAATGTGTCGAATACTTGGTGGGGAAATGCAATATTTATGCTAAAAAATTTCGGCACACTGCATATCCTTATTCCTCCTTACATCTAATACATGGTTTTCAAACAAACATTTCCCAAATCTGCATTTCTATTCTTATGAATGCAGTCCATTCTATTACATAACCACCATAGTGCATCCATCTAAACCTCCATCTGTTGTCTCCAATATTTAAAGCCCCTAAGAGAGACGTGATGGATACGCTGACTGCATGAAGATTGGTTCACGGCATTAGGAGTAGATATGATCAAAATTGAAATGTAATGCCGAGAAATTTCATGATCTTCAAAAATTAAATCCACGTACCAATTAAACTGAACTGGAAGTTCAGAAAGAAATCAAACATATCTTCCAAATACATCTATTTCATAGAAAAGAGTGACTTGGTCCCATATACATTCCCCAAAATTAGACTATAGATATCTATCGATACTCCTTGACGCCAGAAGTGCAGGAGATTCATTGGGAAAGAAAAATAAAGAATCCACAAACAACTAGATCTAGTAAAGAATTTATGTCACTCTTGAAAATCTTAGAACTCTTGAAAAATCTTAAAAAGTTATATCTTTATGACGATCACATCCAGACAACGAGAAAACCTAGTAAATTTGTAGGTGCACCAAATAATCATAATATTGGGTTGCAGAACAACCAGATATAAATATCCTTGGGAAATGGCTATAATCTGGTTAACTGTGAAAATTACTTTTATATATATATGGGAGAAATTCTTGAAAATATTATAAGTTGTCGACAACACAGTTGCCTTCAAATTGCTCATATTATATAACAATCTGGATCCAGAACTAGGTGCCAGAAGCGCCTATATTGATTAACGTATAAAGAGACCAATTAAAGGCATATATAGCTCAACTCGCTAATATATTCCTTTATACACCATTGAAGTATTAACCCTGCATGTTACAAATGGTGTTTGTATAAAGGAAAAACAATAATCATAAGGTGGTGAGATATAAAGCGAGTTTGTACCCTAAGGGTTGACGCAGAGACCCAGAATCAAGTATACTCTCCCATGATGAATATCATTAAAAGTTCCGCTACATAATTGGCAGAATAAATTTTGATATGCAGCTTATTAAAGTCATGACTTAGAAATTATGGGTCATTAGACACTAATGTGTATCTGAAAATCCTTGATGAATTTATAATTCTAAAAATGAAAGAAATTAAATATCACAACATGTTTGTTGTTGAAGTACAAATGCTTTACTTAACTTAAAATAGTAAAGCAATTGATTGAGTAATTTCTTTTTAAAATAGGAAATTATAGAAATGAATATGTACCATTAGGTACTTATTAAGGGGCTTATTGTAAAATAAAGGAGATGACAAATCAAGTATTATCTTGACTTGTAGATCGAACATGTCCTTAAAAGGAATTTCACATACTAATTAGTCTGTGTCGAAATAATCTCCCGAAGTAGATAAAGGACCATTTTAACCCAAAAGGATAATTCAGGACCAGAAGTTCGTTGCTTCAAAACATCATTTTTGAATACCCTTTTCTTTGAGAACGAAAATTTCCAAAGGAAATGGTGTTAAATAATATACATTAATATCCTTAGGGTATAAAATACGTCTTTCGAGAAGTCATTTGAATATTGGCATTATGTTAAATGCCATGACTTAGATTGATATATTATAAATCAATTTAAGCTTTAAAGCATCTTAAAGCCTAAAGGATAATACTTGTCCTTATAAATGTACTTTGTATGTTTTCATCTCTTCATTACTCTACAATGCTATCACTTTGTTATAGCAACTGTTAAGAGATACGATAAGGAATAGCAGGTTAAGGCACAAAAACTCATATTGATTCTTTTTGACATGAAGTCATCATACTTGGGACAAATAAAAACGTATATGGTTTTTCATGATATAAAATACACTGATCCAAATGAACTCTAGAAGAGTGATAAAATATTTGTCCAGAAGATTCGCTGTAATGACAAGTATGCAAATGTATACCTACAAAATATCCATAAGATTGAAATGCGTAGGTAAAGAAAATTATTATATTTAGAGGGAGCAACAAAATATAAACTATAAATAATTTTATTGGTCTAGATGATCATGAGAAAATATGATAAATTCTAATGACAATTCTGAAGATTGTATCATATCCCTTCTCCACCCTTTTGAAATAATGATTTTACTTTAAGTAATGTAGAATTTGAAGATTGCTATCTTCAAGGAGAGACGGGAAGAACATTCACTCCAGTCAATCTTGTTGATTGGTCAATCCTGTAGATTGAGTCTTAAAAAGACTAATAGTTGCATTTTCTGCAGCGTATATATTCACTCGAGTCAATCTTGTAGATTGGGTCTTAAAAGGACTAATAATTATACTTTTTGCAGCATATGCATACCATATACTATTTTCCTCACTAGGTTTTTCCCAATGGGGTTTTCTAGTGTGGTTTTTAACGAGGTATGAGTATGACATATTAATGGGGGAGTTGTATATAAATACTTAAATAGACGAACCCAAAATCCTGAAGATTATGCCTAGAAGGCTTATGGTTGTACTCTTTTTCCTTAACTAAGTTTTTCCCACGAGGTTTTCTTAAGTTAAGGTTTTTAACGAGGCAATCAGTACAATATATGAGTTTACAAATATCATGTACTCTTTTCTTCAATTAGGTTTTTTCGCACGTGGTTTTCCTAGTGAAGTTTTTAATGAATGTATTTAAATATACTATTGATATATCTTGTACTCTTTTCTTGTTTAGGTTTTCACACAGGGTTTTCCTGGCAAGTTTTTAACGAGGCAAGACTGTGGTCAAATAATGTCCAAGGGGGAGTGTTATAAATATATATATATATATATATATATACTTAGTGGACATTATTATGTAACGGACATATTTATGTCCTCATCATTATGCTTTCCGTTATAACTTGTTATTATATATATCACCTCTTGTAAGATGTAAAAGAGATGCTAGTGGAATGGAATGATGAACTCTCCTTGTCTCTTGTTCTACTTCTCCTTGTCTCTCTTATTCTATTTGCATTTATCCTCTATATTGATCCAATCCTTTGATTCACCGGTTAGGAGCTAAAGGCCAACGGCATAATCAACTACAACAAATTATGTATATTTTACTATAATAAATTGTAAATTGTAATACCCAAACAAACGAGATTAGTAAAATCTTACAAAATAAATAAAAAACAGTTTCCCTTACCAAGAAAGAATTGTTGTAAATTATGCGATTGATCCAAGGTGAAAATCTCGTTTTTTTTTTTAAAGTCACCCAATGGGTTGTATTTATAGATAAATTGAAATAGAGTCTGGTGGGACATCGTCCCAACCTCGTTAAAAACCATGAAATTGGAATGAAATAAATGAGCAGATCGAGAAGATACACAGACATCTTTCATTTAACTGGTTACAATACAGTTCATCATACATCTTGAAAGATCCTAAAAAAAAAAAAAAAGAAAAAAAAAACACTCAAACCAGATAGAATGTAGATAATGAACATCTATATATTATTTATTTATAATAACAAAAAGGTAGAAGTGTCAAATAGACACATCTATTACTGCGAAGTGCTCAATTCCCACCACGAACTAAATTAAATGTCAAATAGGCCCATCTACTAGCTAAATTCGTTCGATTGGTTTTTTTGCAAGTTGCTAACATGTTACCTATTCAATTATTAAAAAATATAAAAAATAATTAAAAAATTAAAAAAAAATTTCAGCCACTGGTTGTCCGCGCCGGACAGCCGGTGGCTGCGTATTTCACAGACAGCCATGGTTATCCGGCTGTCCTCGCCTATTTCACGACTGTCTGTGAAATACACAGCCACCGGCTGTCCAGCGCAGAAAGCCAGTGGCTGAAATTCTTTTTTTTTTTTAAATTAATATTTTTTAATAATTGAATAGGTAACCTGTTAGTAACCTGCAAAAAAAGTCAATCGAACAAATTTAGCTGGTAGATGAGCCTATTTGACACTTAATTAAGTTCGTGTTAGGAATTGAGCACTTCGCAGTAGTCAATGGTCATATTTGACACTCTTGCCTAACAAGAATAATATAATATATAATATATAATATATAATATTACTAGTATTTTCGCACGTGCGATGCACAAAGTGAATTTGTTATAATATATTAAAAATATTTGGATTGATATATAATTATTTAAATTAGAACATCAAATATTATATAGTGCAATTGAAGATATGGTCTGGATTATTTATGTGTTTTGATGTTATCATTGTTTGACTAATAGCTAATGTGTAGATGTACGCATGCGGTGCTGTAACCCGAGATTTTATTTATCATTGTTTAGTATTTTTTTTATATAATTAGGCAAATGTGATCGTTCTCTAGCAACTCAGTTATAGGAATGAATTGCTATCTTAATTCATTTGTATGGAATATATATATATATATATATATATATATATATATATATATATATATATATATATATATATGTGTGTGTGTGTGTGTGTGTGTGTGTGTGTCTAGATATATAGCAAGGTCGCTTAAATGAACATAATATCAACGATTGTATTTACACATTATTGAAACCTCTTTGTAGACATCATTGATAGTAGCAAATAGCAACGCAATCCTGTCCATCATCGTATAGAGCTAACACCTTCAGTCCATAAGGAATATATAATGGTAGAGTATTAGTCAATTAGCAATCCTTTTATATTTTAAGTCAATGAGTAATGTCAAATTCATTTCCAGCAAATTATTCTTTTATATTTTTAGTCAATTAGTCAATTAAAATATCATATGCAGCGATATTTTTACCTAATTTTCAATCCATTTTTAATAGATGATGTATAATATTATTATTGAAATATTTCCGTTTCAATTTTAGTTTATCTTTAATATTGTTTAAAATATGCATTTACTATTTATGATGTAGAATTATTATTGATATATTTCCATCAAATTTTAGTTTCCGTTCCATTTTTTATTAAAATGCAGTGATCTAACCATTTATTTTTTTCACGTTAATCAATTATGAATCATTTGTTATTTGCAGTCAACTATTAGTATTAATTTCTTTTTATATTTTCATTCAATTTGTAATATCATATTCATTTTCAGTCAATTTTTTAATTTTTATTTTCAGTCAATTAGTCCATTAGTCAATTAGAATATCACATTCAGTGATATTTTTATTCAATTTTTGTTCTATTTTTAATTGTTAATGTAGAATATTGTTATTGAAATATTTCCGTTTCATTTTTAATTTTCGTTGCATTTTCAATTTACCTTTACTATTGTTTAAAATATGCCTTTACTATTCATGATGTAGAATATTATGATTTAAATAGTTCCTTTTCATTTTTAAATTACTTTTACTTGATGATGTAGAATTATTATTAAAATATTTTCGTTCCCTTTTTAATTTCCATTTCATTATATAAAATTGTGAAAGATTTATGACATAATTGTGATTTGATGTATTATACTGTATAATATTATTGTGAAAAATTAAAATGCAATGATCTGACCATTTCCTTTTCAATTTTAGTCAATTATGGATCATTTTTTATTTTCAGCCAATTTTTAATATTCATTTCCTTTTCCAATTAACCTAACTTCAATTCGTTTTTCTTCATTTTTAATTTTCAGTGAATTATTAATATTCATTTCTTTTTCCAATTTACCTAATTTCCATTCCATTTTTAATTGATGATGTAGAATATTATTCTGAAAATTTTATGTTCTTTTTTTCATTCCTTTTTTTTAATTTACCTTTACTATTTACTAATGTTTGGGCATGAAATCAAGTTGATAAATACCCCAAATCCACCGCCTAGATGGGAGGTCAGACAAAGCAGCTGGACTAAGAGATGGCTCATTACTTAGCAGGGGGAAAATCGCCAGGGACATCCACGCCACGATGCGAAACGCCTTACGGTGGCCGCCGAACGCTCCTAATCGACCAGCCCGCCAGCCGGCGTGTCCCCGGGCAAACTCCCAGACGAAAAACGGTTAGGCGACCAGTTACGGTGGTCGGCGTGTCCCAGGCTGAACACCTAGGGGGTTTTGGACGGGCTACCAAGCCACACGGGCGGTGCGTCCCTGATCGAACACTTTTCCGGGACCCGGTCGGCTGACCAGGCTCTACAGACGAGATGTCATTATCTGAAGGCAAGGACCCAAGAAGGCGCCCCGCGCAGTCGGGACCATTCCTGACCGGGCACACACCCAGTAACGCGTTGAGCGGATTCTACGGAAGCAATCTTTGCACATTAGGCAGCTTCTTTAATTAGTTCATACGGAGAAGGCAGTAACTTGACAACACGTCAGCCCTATTCCCCTTCGAGGTTAGGCCTTGCGTCAACCCTATTTACCATATGCGAACTCCGCATCTATGTATAAATATCCCCCCCCCCCCCCCCCCCGGGATAATCATGTAAAGGACTTTTGGTCGGTACTTTGAGGGCAAAACCCTAAGAGAAATAACATCGCATTATTCTCTCTCTATCGATTTATCTTTATTTTTACTATCTCACATAAACATCTTTACTCTCTTTTCAGTTGTGTTGGCCTGCCGAGCAGCCATCAAGGTTGTACAACCCAACATTGGCGCGTACCAGACGAAGTAACCGCAACATCGGTCCCAACGCTGCCGTCCCACCGGCCAATCGGCAGGTGACAATTGTCACGAATCCGCCAGAGTTTCCTGCCGGCAACCGCGCTCCCGCCGGTGATCTAAGGTAGCAGCTAAATCGCAGTGTTTCTGTAACACCCCAGATTGTCAAGACTTTTAAAACTTATATAATAAAGATAGAATCTCATTAAATCCCAAAATACGATACAAAGAGTACGGGGTGCTATGCCACACCCGAGCTAGAGAGCTCGGGTGCACAGGCTAAATTCTAAACCTCAATCAGTATCAATACTAAATCATGGCACGCAGGCCGAAAGGGAAAACTATCTAAGCTATGCCCCAAGCTTCTAGCGCGCTCCAGTGATCTACTCGTCTGTGCCTGAAAGCTAAATATATCTGTTCAGCGAGAGATGCTGATAACCCACTCCAACGCGTTGAAATACAATACATATAGATACATATATATAGATATATGAAAAGTCATTTTGAACATGAGGATATCTCCTACGAACTCTAGCTTTTAAAACAGGGATAGACTCAACAGATAGGGCTAAGCACAGACAGCAGTTATACCGAGCATATACAGTTTACAACAGGCAAGACAGATAAGATAAGCACAATTAATAATCGTAACCCAACATATACAATCCCCGGTATAAATCTCATAGTCTCATCCCCAAGATACTCATAACAATAACTCATCCATTCTTCATCACATAGCACACTTTGTTGGCGCCACAGGACCAATCGCATGCCCATACATGAGGGTCAGCGCATATAGCTCTGACACGGCCCCGCAGCACCCTGCCACGTCTCACAGCACGGAGGGGTCGATCGCAACCGACCGATGAGCTGCAACTCTATATAATATTTATATACCTGACCGGTCTCTACCAGCCTGGTTAACAGTTGGGATGGTTCTCAACCCATTCAACTGCCCGTATAGTGGACCTCTGTCCTATATAATATTTATATACCTGACCGGTCTCTACCAGCCTGGTTAACAGTTGGGATGGTTCTCAACCCATTCAACTGCCTGTATAGTGGATCTTAGTCCTATATAATATTTATATACCTGACCGGTCTCTACCAGCCTGGTTAACAGCTGGTATGATTCTCAGCCCACCCGACTGCCCGTATAGCCCGATTGATCTCAACCAAGTCGGGGTAACATGCACACATAACACATAGCAAGCACATGCAACCCACATTAACACATTGGGAAGGGGGAGAAAACGTATAACAAAACCTATGTGTGATCCTTCACATACTAAGAATAGTCCTAAGGGGTTCATACTTCTTTCACCTAAGTCAACGGGGTACCAATTCAACTAGCATGCAATATATAAGACCCATACGACCTACGAACGGCACCCGAAAATCAAACTAGACATAGGCACGATAGACGGAGTCCGTTGGGACACCACGGGGGTCGGGGGAACATAAAACGGGGAAGCCAAAATCCCCAATTGGGGTGCAAACCAGCGGGTAGCCGGTGGGTGAGGGTTCACCCGCCGGCTGCAGCCATTCCGGGCAGCGGGTGCCCGGCGGGCAGCTGCCCGCCCGCCCGCCCGCTGACCGCTGCCGGCGTTGCCCAAGAAGGCCGCGGGTAGGTGGCGGGTCCCCTACCCCCACCTACCCCCCACTGACTCTTTTCATCAAAAACGCCCCGGGAACCTTTGTGGAACCCGAAACCATGCTTGGACACTTTCAAACGCAATTGATAACACACGTAGACAATTAACGGATTAAAATCAGGAAACAAACGGCACATAACCTATCATGCTTTTCTAAACATAATAAACACCCAATCATGCGAATTCCCACCCAATATACCAAGAATAATTCCATACGATACAACCTAGGGTTCTAATCAATTTTAAATCAACAAGGTCACGATTCATCTTCTAATATCAAGATTCGGTAAGAATATTATATAAACATCAGGAACATCCTACAATCATCAAGAACATCATATAATCATCAAGAACGTCATATAATCATCAAGAACACCATAATTATCAGGAACCTTTCATCATCAAGATCACCCATGGAATTATCCCATCAATCATCAATAATAACACAAATCATCAATACACAATAATATGGGGAAATCCTAAGAGGGGAATCATAGCTATGAAAATAGGTTTTGTTGAGACATGGGTTACCTCTTAGCCTTAATTAATTCCTTGGCTATGAAGGGTCTTTCTTTAAGCTTTCTTCTTTCTTGATTTCTTCTAAGGGGATTCTTGGAACTTCTTGTGTGGTGAGAGATTATGGTGGTGAAAGATCTAGGTGCCTCCTATATCCCTATTTATATATTTAAGACTCTTAATTAGGGTCTGAATGGTATGGGTTTACTAATTCTATTCCTCATAGGACTAAGGGTTTATTTTAGGGATAAGGGTCCATGGTCCAGAGTGGACCATATTAATTAATTAAAGGGTATCCTAATCGTAGTCTGAATAGTAAAAGGCCTACTTCCTTTATTCCTAATAGATAACTAGGTCTAGGATTCCTAATTAGAATCTGAATAGTAAAGGGTTTACTTTCTTTATTCCTAATAGGCTTAGGACTCTAATTTAGGCAAGGGTCCACGGTTCATGGTGGACCTTATTAATTAATTAAAGGAAACCTAACCGAATTAAATCATATTTAATTATTATTATCGGGATTAATTAAATAATTAATCCGGGATTGAAGGCCGTAACACGGGGTGTTACACTCTCCCCCCCTTACGAGAAGCTTCGTCCCCGAAGCTTGGAAATCATTGCGGGGGTAACGAGTCCAAAGTAGTACGGTGGTCCTATAGCGAAAGCATTCTACGGGGGAACTGTATAATTGTATGCTTATGTGTGCTGGGTTTTTGGGACCGATTAGGTTTAAAGGGCTAAGAGAGTGGGTTTCAAACCTGAGGACAATGTGAATTTAGGAATTAGGATCAAAGTTTTCAAGGTTGCAGCTTAGGGTGTGAGGTTGCCACCTTGTATGGAATCGTTAAAATAGGGAATCAAGAGTGTGGTTGAAGGGTAGAAAGGGTTTTGAAATAAGGAGGGGGGCCGATTTTCCGATGGAGGGAAGGGAATTCAGCTAGGATGGGTTAAGGGTTCTCGATCTTCCAGTGACTATTCTGGTTTGATGCTTTGATCACGACGTATTGACGAACTGATGATCCTTCTTCCTTGGTGTTGGCACTTGCTTGACTTTAAGATCCTTGTTAGGCCTTGCTTCCCAAGCTAAGGTTTCATCCTTCTCCCCTATCTTGAGGGAATCTCCCGTGATGATTTAACACATACTTCTTTAATGCGTCCAAGGTCTTGACCAAGTTTGGTCAACCAAGCCAATCTCTTAGGGTGCACTTCCCAAATTCTTCCCAAAGTTTCTTGGGAGTCGGTAAACTTTGGGTTGATCTTCCCTTCTTATTGAATTTCATCTCCTCTTTAGTGAATGAAATTCTTAGTAAGACTTCATGTCTTCCCCGAGGTTCGACTAGTTGTGCCTTTTTGTGTTACTTCTAATGGCGAGGGTGTCCTTGCATGCTCTTTTTCTTTTTGAAGCGCAGTTGGTTACCTAACCTCTTTGTGGAATGACTCGGTGACTTTACGAGTCATCTCATTTCCTTGTGGGTCCTTAATGACCCTTGAGATCTTGGCACAAATGTGCTTTTTACTTTTTGCCTAGCACCACGGACTACGTAGTTCTTGATTCCATACAACTTGTAAGGAGTCCTCTGATTTGCTTGAACGATATCTATGGTTTGAAGGAGTCCCGGTCCATCCTTAGCATTTTAACTTTTAAGGTCTTTGTGAGTCCTTAGCACGAGTTCCCAACTCGCCTCCTTGGTTTACACAATCCCTTATGCCAATCATCCCTAGTCGGTTGTATCGTAGAGTCCAACTTCAACCCCACGTGTAATGCAATTGGTTGTGCTTTTCCGATGGTGTCTTGCATGTCAAGGTCTTTTACCGATGACACCATGTTTGGGCGACCCATGGTTCTTTACCCAAGACTCGCGTTCATCAATCGAGGCACACAAGTGCGCCATGAATCAATAAAGTGAGGAGTTAAGAAATCAGCACATTGTACCAGTGGGCGCGAGGTGGGCAGTCGTCCGCCTGCCAAGCTCCTGTTGGGGACCCGTCAAGGTCCCGTTGGGGACCGCGGGAAGGTGACTAGGAAGAGTGAATTCCTTCGGGGAAAATCCCAAGAATGCACAGATTCAAGTCCCGACAAGCCCCATGTCCATGTGCACAATAGAAGGGACTTGAATACATAGGGTGGCCCATCGTATAGTTTTATTGATCCTTAGGTACGAGTTTATAGATGAGTCAAGACTCTCGCATGTTCTTTTTGCTCTGTAGGTCGTGTCCGGTTTCCAATTAGCAACCTCGTCACCTTCACGGGGTGGTTGGTTATAAGCCAACTTTGTCTTTGCCTTGCTTGATTAATGATAAGCCTTCTTGGTTTTTCTTGGGGTTCGGCTTGTCGCTCGTTCTTTGTTCAGTCCTTTGGTGACCAAGTGTTTGGTGATGCATTTCTCTTCCTTGGAATGTGTTGATTGACTGCCTTTGACGTCGCATGGTGTTTTGGCGATTTTGTGTGTTACATGTACTTCTTACGGTGTCATAAAACCATCAAGGTCCTTGTTCCCAGGTTAGACCCTTATTGCCGGGAAGCTCTAGTTGTATGATACTTTCCATGCGTCGAGTCCTTTTCGACAATTCGTGCTAACGATTGAGAAAAGACGTTGTTTATGTACTACTTTTCTTTCTTGCATTTAATTGGCGTTCTCGGTCTCCGGGCTGGGATAGTTGTGCCCATTCTTAACCAGTTCTGGAAGGGTTTGCTCATGCTGGAGGGAGCGGTCTCCTACTTCTGTTACTCCTTCTTTCGGGTTTGTCCCTAAATTCCCCGTTTGGTAGAAGTTGGCATTACTGGTGTAGGCTTCGTTGGGTGTGCGGGGTTTGCTTACAATTAGGGCCTTCTGGGTTTCGTAGTTGTGGTCTGTCACAGACTTCTTTATCTTGGTTGTCTCTGTAGGATCTAATTCAGGCGCGAAACGAGCCAGCTGGAGGGATCGTTTGTGGTATTCCCTGATGGTGGTCATCCCTTGTTTTAGGTGGAGGATTTTCCTCGTACATGGTTGCCCTTACAGGTGCGAGGTGGAATCGTCCCCGTAGCCGTGCCCCTAGGCACTCCTAGTTGAACCCCTGGTTGTTGCCCACAAGTGGGTTCTTCGTGGATTTATCAAAGATCAGCCTCGTGTCTTGAAGTGGAATGAGGTTATCCCTACGCGGCGTTCCTCTGGGTATTCCACTAACCCGGGGACTTTGTTGAAGGTTCGGGTTCATTATTCGAGGAGTGTGGGATCCTTGACTGTCTTCTTGTTGGCGCCATGCTGCTGGTTTTCAGGGTCAATATTTATTGTATTGATGAGTCAGTGTGCTGCACCCTTACCTTGGTGTGGTAAGCGTAGGGGGAAGTTATTTTAAGTTAGAGAGGGATAAGGTGAGGGGAGGTTACGTGTAGGTTTCACAATCTCACCGCGCGTCCTAAGATTCCTAAATCCTATGTTCCTAAGTACCTAGAGTTCATTCCTAATGTCCTAAAGTCTGGTCTTAAGAGTCTTATCCTAGGGTCAAACTTAGGCTCTGATACCAACTGTAACACCCCAGATTGTCAAGACTTTTAAAACTTATATAATAAAGATAGAATCTCATTAAATCTCAAAATACGATACAAAGAGTACGGGGTGCTATGCTGTAACACCCCGTGTTACGGCCTTCAATCCCGGATTAATTATTTAATTAATCCCGTTAATAATAATTAAATATGATTTAATTATGTTAGGTTAACCTTTAATTAATTAGTAAGGTCCACCATGAACCGTGGACCCTTGCCCGAATAAGAATCTTAAGCCTGTTAGGAATAAAGGAAGTAGGCCTTTTACTATTAAGATTATGATTAGGATCCTCTTTATTTAATATGGTCCACTATGGACCATGGACCCTTATCCCTAAAACAAGCCCTAGCCCTATAAGGAATAGAATTAGTAAACCCATACCATTTAGGCCCTAACTAGGAGTCTTAAATATATAAATAGGGAACTTAGGAGGCACCTAGAATGATATGAATCTAGTCCAAGATTCAAATAAGATGAGTATTGTCCGAAGAATTGCTCTCAATGTAAAGATAGAGATGGATCGAAATACCTTAAACCTCACGAGAAACCCTTTGTCTCGAATCCTCAAAGACTTGGAAGAATCCCATGTAGCTTCAAGTACCTCGATGTTGCAATCTTCAATCAACTAGAGTCGAATCTAGTTTCCTTCGATTCAAGAACGAGTCCACGAACCTAAATCTAAGGTTGAAGAAAGTAAGATTGATTCGAGTCCACGAATCAATTTGCTAGTCGAGTCCACGACTAGCCACTAATTGAGTCCACAATTAGCCATAAGGTTTCTTACACAAGTGTAAAGAAAAACTTAAGAATTTTATTGAATTAAAGCCTGCTCAAAACTGATATGGATGTGCCCTCTTTATAGGTATAGGGCAGCATTGTAATCTAAATACAATGGGAAAAAGAGTCCTAAACCTAATCTAGAAAACAAGTAAATAGAGTTTTATTTAGAAAAGGATTTAAGGAATCCTTTCTAAATACAACTAGTGTTTTCTCTTTAATTCTAAACAATTTAAAATAAATGATGACCACAAATAATAAAGCTGATTTGGGCCTCGGATCTTGTGATTGGCCCAATTTGTAATCTTAATGGATCTTCATTATGTTGGGCCGCATCATCCTCCCCTTCTTGAAAAATGATTCGACCTCGAATCTTATAAACATTGTCTTCGATCCGTGACATCACTTGAAACGGGCCACTATAATACTTTCCTCTATCGAATGGAATTATTATTGGAATTCCTTGATTTTTCCATCAATGATGCTTTAAGGATGTACTTTTTGGCCTTGTGATGAGCCCACTATAGACCCTTATTGGATTCCATGTGTGCTGGTTCCTATTATAGAATCCCCACCACAATAATCTCTCACCACCCAAAGAGTTCCAAGAATCCCCTTAGGAGAAATCAAGAAATCAAGAAAGCTTAAAGAAAGATCCTTCATAGCCAAGGAATTGATTAAGGCTAAGAGGTAACCCATGTCCCAACAAAACCTATTTTCATAGCTATGATTCCCCCTTAGGGTTTCCCCCATATTATTGTGTATTGGCGAGATATGATGATTATTATTGATGTTTGATGTGATGATCCCATGAGGGATCTTGATGATCTTGATATTGGGAGATTCTTGATGATTATGGAATTCTTGATGATTATATAGAGTTCTTGATGATTATGTGTTGTTCTTGATAATTGTGTGATGCTGTAACACCCCGTGTTACGACCCCTAAGATCAATTAAATCATTTAATCAATTACCCAACAGAAAGAATTAAATCACAATAATTAATTAGGAAGGCCCACCATAGTCCACGGGCCCTTATCCCTAAACCCAATCCTTAGTCCCAAAAGAAATAGAACTAGCAAGCCCATAATATTAGTTCCTAACTAGGACTCCCAAATATATAAATAGGGGACTTAAGAGGCACCTAGAAACCCCCCCACAAGATTAACGCCCCACCTCCCCAAAGAGCTCCAAGAATCCCCCTAGAAGAAATCAAGAAAGCAAGAAAGCTTAAAGAAAGACCCTTCATAGCCAAGGAATTAATTGAGGCTAAGAGGTAACCCATGTCTCAACAAAACCTATTTTCATAGTTATGATTCCCCCTTAGGGTTTCCCCATATTATTGTATGTTTATGATTTGTGATGATTATTATTGATGTTTGATGTGATGATCCCATGGGGGATCTTGATAATCTTGTTATTGGGAGATTTTTGATAATTATGGTGTTCTTAACGATTACGTGGAGTTCTTGATAATTATATGTTGTTCTTGATAATTATATGGCGTTCCTAATACTTATATGTTATTTGTACCGAATCTTGTAATTAGAAGACGAATCGTATTCTTGTTGGCATAAAAGTGATTAGAGCTCTAGGTTGTAACGTATGGAATTATTCTTGGTATATTGGGTGGGAATTCGCATGATTGGGTGTTTATTATGTTTAGAAAAGCATGATAGGTTATGTGCCGATCGTTTCCTGATTCTGATCCGTTAATTGTCTACGTGTGTTATCAATTGCGTTTGAAAGTGTCCAAGCATGGTTTCGGGTTCCACAAAAGTTCCCGGGGCGTTTCTGGATGAAAAGAGTCAGTGGGGGGTAGGTGGGGGTAGGGGACCCGCCACCTACCCGCGGCCTCCTTGGGCAACGCCGGCAGCGGGCAGCCGGCGGGCGGGCAGCTGCCCGTCGGGCACCCGCTGCCCGGTCTTGTTACCGCCGGCGGGCAGCCGGCGGGTGATCCCTCACCCATCGGCTACCCGCTGGTTTGCACCCCAATTGGGGATTTTGGCTCCCCCGTTTGATGTTTCCCCGACCCCCGAGGTGTCCCAATGGACTCCGTTTATCGTGCCTGTGTCTAGTTTGATATTTCGGGTACCGTTCGTAGGTTTATGAGTCTACTGTATTGCATGCTAGTTGAATTGGTATCCCGTTGACCTAGGTGGAAGAAGTATGAACCCCTTAGGACCATTCTTAGTATGTGATGGATCACGCATAGGTTTTGTTATACGTTTTCTCCCCCTTCCCAATATGTCAATGTGGGCTGCCTGTACTTGCTATGTGTTATGTGTGCATGTAACCCCGAGTTGGTTAAGATCAATCGGGCTATACGGGCAGTCGGGTGGGCTGAGAACCATACCGGCTGTTAACCAGGCTGGTAGAGACCGGTCAGGTATATAAATATTATATAGGACTAAGTTCCACTATACGGGCAGTCAGATGGGCTGAGAACCATACCGGCTGTTAACCAGGCTGGTAGAGACCGGTCAGGTATATAAATATTATTTAGGACAAAGGTCCACTATACGGGCAGTTGAATGGGCTGAGAACCATCTCAACTGTTAACCAGGCTGGTAAAGACCGGTCAGGTATATAAATATTATGTAGGACGAAGGTCCATCAGCCGGTTGCGATCGGCTCCTCCGTAATGTGAGACGGGGCAGGGTGCTGCGGGGCCGTGTCAGAGCTATATGCGCTGACCCTCATGTATGGGCATGCGATTGGTCCTGTGGCGCCAACAAAGTGTGCTATTTGATGAGATATGGATGAGTTGTGTTTCTGAGTATACTGGGGGATTTGACTATGGGATTTATGCTAGGGATTGTGTATGATGGGTTATGATTATTATTCGTGATCAGCTTTATCTGTCTTGCCTGTTGTGGATTGTATACGCTTGATTATAACTGTTGCTTGTGTCTAGCGTTATCTGTCGAGTCATTCCCGGTTTTAAAAGCTAGAGTCTCGTAGGATATATCTTCATGCTTCAAAATGGTTTTTGTATATCTATATATATCTCTATATGTATTGTATTTCAACGCGTTGGAGTGGGTTACCAGCATCTCTCGCTGAACAGATATATTTGGCTTTCAGGCACAGAAGCATAAGTCACTGGAGCGCGCTAGAACTTGGAGCGTAGAAGTAGATAGTGTCCCTTCCGGCCTGCGTGCCATGTTTATGCATTTACATTGCTAAGGATATTAGATAGTTAGCCTGTGCACCTGAGTTCTCTAGCTTAGGTGTGGCATAGCACCCCGCACTCTTGTATTATATTTTGGAATTTAATGAGATTTCACCTTTATTTTATAAGTTTTAAATATCTTGAAAATCTGGGGTGTTACAGTTGGTATCAGAGCCTAAGTTTGACCCTAGGATAAGACCCTTAAGACCGGACTTTAGGACAATAGGCTTGAACTCTAAGTATCTAGGAACATAAGATTCAGGAAACTTAGGACACGCGGTGAGATTGTGAAACCTACACATAAACTCCCTTACCTGGAGAAAACTTCCCCCCATTATCACAAAGAAGGACACCAAGCCCCAATTTAACGTTCTTATAAACATTGACTCAGGAAGACGACATCATGACACCCAACAGAAGACAATCAAGGACTCCAGAACCCGCCGCGCACGACCCCCTAACCCAAACACTACAACAACTAACACAAGTCGCCCAAGCACTAAGCAACGTAGCCCTCCGCAGCGACAGGCCCCCACCACCTCCGTCGAACGCGAACACCGACTTCGCCCGACAAGTCTCTAACCACCGACCGCCCACATTCTCAGGAAAGGAAGATCCCGTAATTCTGGAAAAATGGATCCGAACCTTTGACAAAATCCTCGGGTTAGTGGAATGCCCAGAAGAACACCGCGTGGAGATAGCCTCGTTCTACTTCGGACACGAGGCCGATCTCTGGTAGATCCACGAGGGTCCCACTTACCAACAAGAACCGGGGTTCAGCTGGGAACAACTCAAAACACAACTACGAGAGAGGTTCTACCCAACACACGTGAGAGCGTCCATGTACGAGGAGTTTCTCCATCTGAAACAAGGCACATCCACCGTTATGGAATACCACAAACGATTCCTTAAACTAGCACGCTTCGCGCCCGAACTTGTCCCCACCGAGGTAACCAAAATAGAGAGATTCGTATCGGGCCTCAACTTTGAAGCCCGAAAAGCACTAGTGGTAAGCAGACCTCGGACTCTCAACGAGGCTTACTCCAGTGCCGCCAATCTCTACCGAATCCAACTACTCCAACGCGGGGTTCAGGAGCAAATACGGAAGAGGAACCCCGGAGGAGGGGCGCCACCAGTAAAAAGAACAAGAATCGACACCAACACGAGACCCGGCAACCCGACCAACCAAAGGCCACCTCGGGAGAACAACGACGCTAGCGCCAGGGGCTTTCCTTGCCCGAAGTGCAACAAGAACCATAGAGACAAGGATTGCATGGGCAAACCCTTGCGATGCTTCAACTGCGGAGAAGAAGGACACAAGGCCTTCCTTTGCACCCAACCCCAAAGGCCACGCACTACCACCATGGGACAACATGGGGTCACCACTCATCAAGGAAACTACGGCACTCCCGGAAAAATATTCGTCATGAGCCGCACTCAAGCCGACCTCGGGAACGAGGGCGATCTCGAGGAAGGGAACCTAAGCCCAGAAGACGAGGACCACGCAAACCCCGTGGGAGAAAGCCAAGAAGACGAATTCTGCCTAGGATAGGTTGGCAATCTCTTGTAATCACCTTCGTGGTAGAATTACTTACTTAGCTTAATTACTTGGGAATATTATAAATAAAGGATTAGTTCATAATTCGGTTCTATTTGCAAACTAGCCAAACCTCACCACTTGAAGCCGAAATAAGGAAAAAGACAAGGGCCCCATCATCAAAGAGCCTAGTGTTGCCAATGAAAATTAAACTCCTGACCTCCCACTTACAAGACCAAGGTCTTGACCACTAGATTAAAGGTGTTTCTTGAAACCTCAAGGGAACACTCCCTTGTTAAAGCCCCTACAATCCCTAAAACCCACAAAATCCCCAAATCAAAAACCCTTCCTCTCCTTCTTCTACACCCTCTCTCTCTCTCCCTCCTCCCTTCCTCCCTCTCCCGCTCGCCCGACCACCCCCACGAATCACCACCGCCAACCACCAAAACCACGAGCAGCCAAACGCCGCCACCGGCCGAACGCCACCCGTCCGCCCGCGCCACCGCGCCGCCGCCCAAGCCGACCGCCCCACCGTCGCCCGCGCTGCACCCAGCTGCAACCCGCTGCCACCACTGCTCGACGTCGCCACCTCGCCATCGCTCCCTCGCCGCTCGGAACCCCCCTAGCCGCCGTCTCCCTCGCAAAACACCGCGCCACCAGGAACCTCGCCGGAAAACGTGCCGCCGTCGACTCGCCGAAAAGCCACCGGAAAAGTTCACCGGATAAATTTCCACCAAGAGAAGCTCCACAATGCCGAAGAAGCCCCTCGGAACCCGCACCCCGGAGTGGAGCAACGCCGATTACACCGTGATCGGAGGTAAAGCCCTTGAACCCGACCAATTTTCTCCGGAATTGGTTGATATGCTTAGACACCAAGGGCTTTTAGATACATATCTCGCCATCAAGAGGGATACGTACCCCGAATTGGTGAAGGAATTCTATCAACACCTTGTAGCCACCAAACGGGGCGATAAGCTAGAAATCACCACCAAGGTCCGCGGCAAGGAAATCATACTTTCCGAAGGCCGTTTGGCCAAGCTTTTGAAATTGACCACCACAGGTGTGTCAAACTATGACCGGAAAGGGTGGATCGATACCCAAAACACGGGGTACAAGGACTATCTCGGGTACCTACTCGGGAAAGAAGACGGATTCACCGCGGCCACACGGCCAAATAGGAAGTGGCTATCGGCGGAACAAAAGATATTGGTTATGATCGTAACCGATAGCCTCTTGCCCACGAACAATAAAAGCAAGGACGTGGGGAGTTTGGAGTGCACCTTTGCCTACTTCTTGAAACACAAAATCAAGTTCAACCTGCCGTCCCTCATGCTAAAACACATGGAGTTTTGCAAATCAAGCAACCGACTTAGCCTACCCTACGGGATGATCCTAAGTTGGATCATGGAGAAAAAGGGGATGGACCTAAGCCACACCGAGGTCAAGACCGCAAATGGCATGGTTTTTAACGCCCAGAACCTCCGCCGCAACGACATCTACTACACCGAAGAGGGACATTACCTCACCCTCGAAGAAATTTGCCAAAAACCCGAGGAAGAGCGAAGGGAATTGGTCGACCGGTTGGACATCTCTAACAAAAAGCTCAAACGAGCCATGCAAGACTGCGGGGGTTCGGAAGGACATGAGGACCAGGAGGAGGAAGACGAACCCAACCCATCGGTGCAACCACGATTAAGAGGGAACCCAAGGGAGCAAAACGAAGGCTCAATCAATGAACGCATACTCGCACAGCTCAACCGGCAAAACCAAATCATGGAGGAAGGGTTCTCGTCCCTGATCCGTACGACATGCGCACTAGATCAGAGGGTGGCAGCCATCGAGGCCACCTTGGGCTCTCGCGGGGCGTCCAGCTCAGGAGCAGGAGACCGAGGTAGACCTAAAACCCTTCTATCACAACCCCACCAGAAATCCAGTCTACCCCAGCTAAGGCAAAACGTGGGGCCACATTCCCAGCCGGGAGGCCAAGACGCGGGATGCCTGGCGGTGAAAGAGTGGATTAACACACCGGGCTTCGGGGACGAAGCCCCTCATAAGGGGAGGAGAGTGTAACACCCCGTGTTACGACCCCTAAGATCAATTAAATCATTTAATCAATTACCCAAAAGAAAGAATTAAATCACAATAATTAATTAGGAAGGCCCACCATAGTCCACGGGCCCTTATCCCTAAACCCAATCCTTAGTCCCAAAAGAAATAGAACTAGCAAGCCCATAATATTAGTTCCTAACTAGGACTCCTAAATATATAAATAGGGGACTTAAGAGGCACCTAGAAACCCCCCCACAAGAATAACGCCCCACCTCCCCAAAGAGCTCCAAGAATCCCCCTAGAAGAAATCAAGAAAGCAAGAAAGCTTAAAGAAAGACCCTTCATAGCCAAGGAATTAATTGAGGCTAAGAGGTAACCCATGTCTCAACAAAACCTATTTTCATAGTTATGATTCCCCCTTAGGGTTTCCCCATATTATTGTATGTTTATGATTTGTGATGATTATTATTGATGTTTGATGTGATGATCCCATGGGGGATCTTGATAATCTTGTTATTGGGAGATTCTTGATAATTATGGTGTTCTTAACGATTACGTGGAGTTCTTGATAATTATATGTTGTTCTTGATAATTATATGGCGTTCCTAATACTTATATGTTATTTGTACCGAATCTTGTAATTAGAAGACGAATCGTATTCTTGTTGGCATAAAAGTGATTAGAGCTCTAGGTTTTAACGTATGGAATTATTCTTGGTATATTGGGTGGGAATTCGCATGATTGGGTGTTTATTATGTTTAGAAAAGCATGATAGGTTATGTGCCGATCGTTTCCTGATTCTGATCCGTTAATTGTCTACGTGTGTTATCAATTGCGTTTGAAAGTGTCCAAGTATGGTTTCGGGTTCCACAAATGTTCCCGGGGCGTTTCTAGATGAAAAGAGTCAGTGTGGGGTAGGTGGGGGTAGGGGACCCGCCACCTACCCGCGGCCTCCTTGGGCAACGCCGGCAGCGGGCAGCTGCCCGCCGGGCACCCGCTGCCCGGTCTTGTTACCGCCGGCGGGTGATCCCTCACCCACCGGCTACCCGCTGGTTTGCACCCCAATTGGGGATTTTGGCTCCCCCGTTTGATGTTTCCCCGACCCCCGAGCGATCGGCTCCTCCGTAATGTGAGACGGGGCAGGGTGCTGCGGGGCCGTGTCAGAGCTATATGCGCTGACCCTCATGTATGGGCATGCGATTGGTCTTGTGGCGCCAACAAAGTGTGCTATTTGAAGAGATATGGATGAGTTGTGTTTATGAGTATACTGGGGGATTTGACTATGGGATTTATGCTAGGGATTGTGTATGATGGGTTATGATTATTATTCGTGATCAGCTTTATCTGTCTTGCCTGTTGTGGATTGTATACGCTTGATTATAACTGTTGCTTGTGTCTAGCGTTATCTGTCGAGTCATTCCCGGTTTTAAAAGCTAGAGTCTCGTAGGATATATCTTCATGCTTCAAAATGGTTTTTGTATATCTATATATATCTCTATATGTATTGTATTTCAACGCGTTGGAGTGGGTTACCAGCATCTCTCGCTGAACAGATATATTTGGCTTTCAGGCACAGAAGCATAAGTCACTGGAGCGCGCTAGAACTTGGAGCGTAGAAGTAGATAGTGTCCCTTCCGGCCTGCGTGCCATGTTTATGCATTTACATTGCTAAGGATATTAGATAGTTAGCCTGTGCACCTGAGTTCTCTAGCTTAGGTGTGGCATAGCACCCCGCACTCTTGTATTATATTTTGGAATTTAATGAGATTTCACCTTTATTTTATAAGTTTTAAATATCTTGAAAATCTGGGGTGTTACAGTTGGTATCAGAGCCTAAGTTTGACCCTAGGATAAGACCCTTAAGACCGGACTTTAGGACAATAGGCTTGAACTCTAAGTATCTAGGAACATAAGATTCAGGAAACTTAGGACACGCGGTGAGATTGTGAAACCTACACATAAACTCCCTTACCTGGAGAAAACTTCCCCCCATTATCACAAAGAAGGACACCAAGCCCCAATTTAACGTTCTTATAAACATTGACTCAGGAAGACGACATCATGACACCCAACAGAAGACAATCAAGGACTCCAGAACCCGCCGCGCACGACCCCCTAACCCAAACACTACAACAACTAACACAAGTCGCCCAAGCACTAAGCAACGTAGCCCTCCGCAGCGACAGGCCCCCACCACCTCCGTCGAACGCGAACACCGACTTCGCCCGACAAGTCTCTAACCACCGACCGCCCACATTCTCAGGAAAGGAAGATCCCGTAATTCTGGAAAAATGGATCCGAACCTTTGACAAAATCCTCGGGTTAGTGGAATGCCCAGAAGAACACCGCGTGGAGATAGCCTCGTTCTACTTCGGACACGAGGCCGATCTCTGGTAGATCCACGAGGGTCCCACTTACCAACAAGAACCGGGGTTCAGCTGGGAACAACTCAAAACACAACTACGAGAGAGGTTCTACCCAACACACGTGAGAGCGTCCATGTACGAGGAGTTTCTCCATCTGAAACAAGGCACATCCACCGTTATGGAATACCACAAACGATTCCTTAAACTAGCACGCTTCGCGCCCGAACTTGTCCCCACCGAGGTAACCAAAATAGAGAGATTCGTATCGGGCCTCAACTTTGAAGCCCGAAAAGCACTAGTGGTAAGCAGACCTCGGACTCTCAACGAGGCTTACTCCAGTGCCGCCAATCTCTACCGAATCCAACTACTCCAACGCGGGGTTCAGGAGCAAATACGGAAGAGGAACCCCGGAGGAGGGGCGCCACCAGTAAAAAGAACAAGAATCGACACCAACACGAGACCCGGCAACCCGACCAACCAAAGGCCACCTCGGGAGAACAACGACGCTAGCGCCAGGGGCTTTCCTTGCCCGAAGTGCAACAAGAACCATAGAGACAAGGATTGCATGGGCAAACCCTTGCGATGCTTCAACTGCGGAGAAGAAGGACACAAGGCCTTCCTTTGCACCCAACCCCAAAGGCCACGCACTACCACCATGGGACAACATGGGGTCACCACTCATCAAGGAAACTACGGCACTCCCGGAAAAATATTCGTCATGAGCCGCACTCAAGCCGACCTCGGGAACGAGGGCGATCTCGAGGAAGGGAACCTAAGCCCAGAAGACGAGGACCACGCAAACCCCGTGGGAGAAAGCCAAGAAGACGAATTCTGCCTAGGATAGGTTGGCAATCTCTTGTAATCACCTTCGTGGTAGAATTACTTACTTAGCTTAATTACTTGGGAATATTATAAATAAAGGATTAGTTCATAATTCGGTTCTATTTGCAAACTAGCCAAACCTCACCACTTGAAGCCGAAATAAGGAAAAAGACAAGGGCCCCATCATCAAAGAGCCTAGTGTTGCCAATGAAAATTAAACTCCTGACCTCCCACTTACAAGACCAAGGTCTTGACCACTAGATTAAAGGTGTTTCTTGAAACCTCAAGGGAACACTCCCTTGTTAAAGCCCCTACAATCCCTAAAACCCACAAAATCCCCAAATCAAAAACCCTTCCTCTCCTTCTTCTACACCCTCTCTCTCTCTCCCTCCTCCCTTCCTCCCTCTCCCGCTCGCCCGACCACCCCCACGAATCACCACCGCCAACCACCAAAACCACGAGCAGCCAAACGCCGCCACCGGCCGAACGCCACCCGTCCGCCCGCGCCACCGCGCCGCCGCCCAAGCCGACCGCCCACCGTCGCCCGCGCTGCACCCAGCTGCAACCCGCTGCCACCACTGCTCGACGTCGCCACCTCGCCATCGCTCCCTCGCCGCTCGGAACCCCCCTAGCCGCCGTCTCCCTCGCAAAACACCGCGCCACCAGGAACCTCGCCGGAAAACGTGCCGCCGTCGACTCGCCGAAAAGCCACCGGAAAAGTTCACCGGATAAATTTCCACCAAGAGAAGCTCCACAATGCCGAAGAAGCCCCTCGGAACCCGCACCCCGGAGTGGAGCAACGCCGATTACACCGTGATCGGAGGTAAAGCCCTTGAACCCGACCAATTTTCTCCGGAATTGGTTGATATGCTTAGACACCAAGGGCTTTTAGATACATATCTCGCCATCAAGAGGGATACGTACCCCGAATTGGTGAAGGAATTCTATCAACACCTTGTAGCCACCAAACGGGGCGATAAGCTAGAAATCACCACCAAGGTCCGCGGCAAGGAAATCATACTTTCCGAAGGCCGTTTGGCCAAGCTTTTGAAATTGACCACCACAGGTGTGTCAAACTATGACCGGAAAGGGTGGATCGATACCCAAAACACGGGGTACAAGGACTATCTCGGGTACCTACTCGGGAAAGAAGACGGATTCACCGCGGCCACACGGCCAAATAGGAAGTGGCTATCGGCGGAACAAAAGATATTGGTTATGATCGTAACCGATAGCCTCTTGCCCACGAACAATAAAAGCAAGGACGTGGGGAGTTTGGAGTGCACCTTTGCCTACTTCTTGAAACACAAAATCAAGTTCAACCTGCCGTCCCTCATGCTAAAACACATGGAGTTTTGCAAATCAAGCAACCGACTTAGCCTACCCTACGGGATGATCCTAAGTTGGATCATGGAGAAAAAGGGGATGGACCTAAGCCACACCGAGGTCAAGACCGCAAATGGCATGGTTTTTAACGCCCAGAACCTCCGCCGCAACGACATCTACTACACCGAAGAGGGACATTACCTCACCCTCGAAGAAATTTGCCAAAAACCCGAGGAAGAGCGAAGGGAATTGGTCGACCGGTTGGACATCTCTAACAAAAAGCTCAAACGAGCCATGCAAGACTGCGGGGGTTCGGAAGGACATGAGGACCAGGAGGAGGAAGACGAACCCAACCCATCGGTGCAACCACGATTAAGAGGGAACCCAAGGGAGCAAAACGAAGGCTCAATCAATGAACGCATACTCGCACAGCTCAACCGGCAAAACCAAATCATGGAGGAAGGGTTCTCGTCCCTGATCCGTACGACATGCGCACTAGATCAGAGGGTGGCAGCCATCGAGGCCACCTTGGGCTCTCGCGGGGCGTCCAGCTCAGGAGCAGGAGACCGAGGTAGACCTAAAACCCTTCTATCACAACCCCACCAGAAATCCAGTCTACCCCAGCTAAGGCAAAACGTGGGGCCACATTCCCAGCCGGGAGGCCAAGACGCGGGATGCCTGGCGGTGAAAGAGTGGATTAACACACCGGGCTTCGGGGACGAAGCCCCTCATAAGGGGAGGAGAGTGTAACACCCCGTGTTACGACCCCTAAGATCAATTAAATCATTTAATCAATTACCCAAAAGAAAGAATTAAATCACAATAATTAATTAGGAAGGCCCACCATAGTCCACGGGCCCTTATCCCTAAACCCAATCCTTAGTCCCAAAAGAAATAGAACTAGCAAGCCCATAATATTAGTTCCTAACTAGGACTCCTAAATATATAAATAGGGGACTTAAGAGGCACCTAGAAACCCCCCCACAAGAATAACGCCCCACCTCCCCAAAGAGCTCCAAGAATCCCCCTAGAAGAAATCAAGAAAGCAAGAAAGCTTAAAGAAAGACCCTTCATAGCCAAGGAATTAATTGAGGCTAAGAGGTAACCCATGTCTCAACAAAACCTATTTTCATAGTTATGATTCCCCCTTAGGGTTTCCCCATATTATTGTATGTTTATGATTTGTGATGATTATTATTGATGTTTGATGTGATGATCCCATGGGGGATCTTGATAATCTTGTTATTGGGAGATTCTTGATAATTATGGTGTTCTTAACGATTACGTGGAGTTCTTGATAATTATATGTTGTTCTTGATAATTATATGGCGTTCCTAATACTTATATGTTATTTGTACCGAATCTTGTAATTAGAAGACGAATCGTATTCTTGTTGGCATAAAAGTGATTAGAGCTCTAGGTTTTAACGTATGGAATTATTCTTGGTATATTGGGTGGGAATTCGCATGATTGGGTGTTTATTATGTTTAGAAAAGCATGATAGGTTATGTGCCGATCGTTTCCTGATTCTGATCCGTTAATTGTCTACGTGTGTTATCAATTGCGTTTGAAAGTGTCCAAGTATGGTTTCGGGTTCCACAAATGTTCCCGGGGCGTTTCTAGATGAAAAGAGTCAGTGTGGGGTAGGTGGGGGTAGGGGACCCGCCACCTACCCGCGGCCTCCTTGGGCAACGCCGGCAGCGGGCAGCTGCCCGCCGGGCACCCGCTGCCCGGTCTTGTTACCGCCGGCGGGTGATCCCTCACCCACCGGCTACCCGCTGGTTTGCACCCCAATTGGGGATTTTGGCTCCCCCGTTTGATGTTTCCCCGACCCCCGAGCGATCGGCTCCTCCGTAATGTGAGACGGGGCAGGGTGCTGCGGGGCCGTGTCAGAGCTATATGCGCTGACCCTCATGTATGGGCATGCGATTGGTCTTGTGGCGCCAACAAAGTGTGCTATTTGAAGAGATATGGATGAGTTGTGTTTATGAGTATACTGGGGGATTTGACTATGGGATTTATGCTAGGGATTGTGTATGATGGGTTATGATTATTATTCGTGATCAGCTTTATCTGTCTTGCCTGTTGTGGATTGTACACGCTTGATTATAACTGTTGCTTGTGTCTAGCCTTATCTGTCGAGTCATTCCCGGTTTTAAAAGCTAGAGTCTCGTAGGATATATCTTCATGCTTCAAAATGGTTTTCGTATATCTATATATATCTCTATATGTATTGTATTTCAACGCGTTGGAGTGGGTTACCAGCATCTCTCGCTGAACAGATATATTTGGCTTTCAGGCACAGAAGCATAAGTCACTGGAGCGCGCTAGAACTTGGAGCGTAGAAGTAGATAGTGTCCCTTCCGGCCTGCGTGCCATGTTTATGCATTTACATTGCTAAGGATATTAGATAGTTAGCCTGTGCACCTGAGTTTTCTAGCTCAGGTGTGGCATAGCACCCCGCACTCTTGTATTATGTTTTGGGATTTAATGAGATTTCACCTTTATTTTATAAGTTTTAAATATCTTGAAAATCTGGGGTGTTACAGATGCTCTTGATGTTTATGAGTTATTCTTACCGAATCTTGCAATTAGAAGACGAACCGTATACCTGTTGATATAAAAGTGATTAGAACCCTAGGTTGTATCGTATGATCTTATTCTTGGATTATCGGGTGGGGAAATCGCATGTTTGGGTGTTGATTATATTTAGAAAAGCATGATAGGTTATGTGCCGTCCGTTTCTTGTATTTGATTCGTTAATTGCCTACGTGTTGTCGTTAATTACGTTGTGAAGTGTCTAAGCATGGTTTCGGGTTCCACAACGATTCCCGGGGCGTAAAGTGATGAAAAGAGTCAGTGGGGGGTAGGGGATCCGCCACCTACCCACGGCCGAGAAACACCACCCGGCAGCGGGTAGCCGGCGGGCGGGCAGCTGCCCGCCGGCGACCCGCTGCCCGGAACAGTACACTCCGGCGGGCAGCCGGCAGGTGGCCCCCCACCCACCGGCTACCCGCTGGAAATTCATCCCACCCGGGATCCCGGCTTCCCCGTTTGATGTTCCTCCATTCCCCGTGGTGTCCCAATATACTCCGTTTATCGTGCCTATGTCTAGTTTGATATTTCGGGTACCGTTCGTAGGTTTACGAGTCTACTATATTGCATGCTAGTTGAATTGGTATCCCGTTGACCTAGGTGGAAGGAGTATGAACCCCTTAGGACTATTCTTAGTATGTGAAGGATCACGCATAGGTTTTGTTATACGCTTTCTCCCCCTTCCCAATATGTAATATGGGTTGCATGTGCTTGCTATGTGATATGTGTGTGTGTTACCCCAATTCGGTTGCGATCGGATTGCTTATCCTGAGCTGCGGTTCAGAAGCTGGCTGCGGTCAGATTGATACTCTTGGGCTGCGGTCCACCGTTTGGTTGCGATCAAACGTTTCTATACGAGCTGCGGTTCGTCCTCTTTCCTGGCTGCGGTCAGATGACATTCTCCTGGGCTGCGGTCCACTGTTTGGTTGCGATCAAACACTATGATGAGCTGCGGTTCATCGGTCGGTTGCGATCGACCCCTCCGTATTGCGATACGGGGCAGGGTGCTGCGGGGCCGTGTAAGAGCTATATGCGCTGACCCTCATGTATGGGCATGCGATTGTTCCTGTGGCGCCAACAAAGTGTGTTATGTGTTGTGATATGGATGAGTTGTGATTAATGAGTGTCTTGAGAGATGTGACTATGGGATTTATATTGGGGATTGTTTATGTTGGGTTGTGATTATTGTTATGCTTTGCCTTATCTGCCTTATCTGTTGAGAACTGCATATGCTCGTTATAACTGTTGCTTGTGTCTGGCCTTATCTGTCGAGTCATTCCCGGTTTTAAAGCTAGAGTTCGTAGGATATATCTTCATGCTCAAAATGGTTTTCGTATATCTATATATATCTCTATATGTATTGTATTTCAACGCGTTGGAGTGGGTTACCAGCATCTCTCGCTGAACAGATATATTTGGCTTTCAGGCACAGAGGATTAAGTCACTGGAGTGCGCTAGAACTTAGAAGTAGATAGTTTCCCTTTTGGCCTGCGTGCCACGTTTACGTATTTACGCTTTGAGGATATTAGTTAGTTAGCCTGTGCACTTGGGTTCTCTAGCCCAGGTGTGGCATAGCACCCCGAACGCTTGTATTTATATCTTGGGATTTAATAAGATTCTACCTTTATTATAAGTTTTAAATGTCTTGAAAATCTGGGGTGTTACAGTTGGTATTAAATCTGGGGGGCACATAACTTATCATGCTTTTCTAAACATAATAATCACCCAATCATGCGAATTCCCACCCAATATACCAAGAATAATTCCATACGATACAACCTAGGGTTCTAATCAATTTTAAATCAACAAGGTCACGATTCATCTTCTAATATCAAGATTCGGTAAGAATATTATATAAACATTAGGAACATCCTACAATCATCAAGAACATCATATAATCATCAAGAACGTCATATAATCATCAAGAACACCATAATTATCAGGAACCTTTCATCATCAAGATCACCCATGGAATTATCCCATCAATCATCAATAATAAAACAAATCATCAATACACAATAATATGGGGAAATCCTAAGAGGGGAATCATAGCTATGAAAATAGGTTTTGTTGAGACATGGGTTACCTCTTAGCCTTAATTAATTCCTTGGCTATAAAGGGTCTTTCTTTAAGCTTTCTTCTTTCTTGATTTCTTCTAAGGGGATTCTTGGAACTTCTTGTGTGGTGAGAGATTATGGTGGTGAAAGATCTAGGTGCCTCCTATATCCCTATTTATATATTTAAGACTCCTAATTAGGGTCTGAATGGTATGGGTTTACTAATTCTATTCCTTATAGGACTAAGGGCTTATTTTAGGGATAAGGGTCCATGGTCCATAGTGGACCATATTAATTAATTAAAGGGAATCCTAATCGTAGTCTGAATAGTAAAAAGCCTACTTCCTTTATTCCTAATAGATAACTAGGTCTAGGATTCCTAATTAGAATCTGAATAGTAAAGGGTTTACTTTTTTTTATTCCTAATAGGCTTAGGACTCTAATTTAGGCAAGGGTCCACGGTTCATGGTGGACCTTATTAATTAATTAAAGGAAACCTAACCGAATTAAATCATATTTAATTATTATTATCGGGATTAATTAAATAATTAATCCGGGATTGAAGGCCGTAACACGGGGTGTTACAGCTTCTGGGGAACAGTCGGCTACACGTACTACGCGTATTGTCGTGCCGACCCCTGCACCTTTGGGTGTGAACCCGCCAACGCCTTCTGCTCAGGCCCAAGCCAACTGCACGGAATTGATTGCGCAAGCCTTTGATGCGTAAGTGCGTGGGCGGGTTCAAGCACCCCTAGGCGAGGTTCAACAACCCGCACGATTGGTTCCTGTAGAGAACCCCTGGGTAGAGCTTGAGCGTTCAGAGCACTCGGGGAACCATTCGCTCGTTCAGAGCTCTGACCCGCGGCCCCTGCGCAGTCGATCTTGGAACTCTTAGGCGAGCGGACAAGGTAGCACATCCCCGCCCGGTTAGCTAGAGAGCAGCAGCGAGCCATTATCCAAAGGAGGTTCGTCGAACGACAGAGGCGAGAAGCTATGGAGGGGGTGGAGAAGTCATCCACACCGATGATCTGCTGGGCATTTTTCCCAACATTGACCCGACCGGCCTAGCACCCCCCGGGATCCATCAATACCTTTGAGGAGTTAGCAACCCAGTTTCTGACACACTTCGTCGGGAGTATGAAGCCTAAGCGGTTCGTCTCGGACCTAGCCAGAGTGCACCAGGACGAAGGGGAAAGCTTACACAAGTACATCGCGCGGTGGCAGACGGAGGCGCCGACGGTGGACGGCCTGGACGACCAGACAGCCCTGACATTTTTCATCGAGTCCTTGAGAGTGGACGGGCACTATAGCCGGTTGTGGGATGAGAATCCCAAAACATACGCAAAGGCCATCTAGCGGGCCAATCAGCTGGCCGACACCGAGGAGGCAGTTAGGCAAAAGCGCAAATAGGAAGTATCCTTTAAAAGACACCGAGTGGATAACCTTCGCGAGAGGCGAGCAGCGTAGGAAGGTGGTACTCGTGTGAGAGCTCGCCGGAGCATGGATCGACTAGGAACTCTTGCCCCCCGGCCGATGGCACAGCCTGTCCACGAGGTTCGCACCCCTTTGCCTCTGCCCCTGCCCATCCGGTCGGGAGATAGGCCCACGTGGTCGGCACGAACCCTTCACCCTATTGCCGGTACCACCGCACAAGCAATCATTCCACGGAGGAATGCGAGGGTTTGAAGAAAGAGATCGAGGCGCACATTAAGCATGGCCGGTCGTTGCCCCCTACCCAGTGGTGCAGGTCAGGCTCGACCGGGCATAAGGGGACGACCGAGCAGAACAGAACGAAGACTTTGGACAAGGGTAAGCAACCCCTGCGAGAGGAGGACGGAGAATGAAATTGGAGGCACAAGCCGGTAATAAACATGATAGTGGGCGGTCACAAAGGAGGTGACTCTGCGAGAGCTCGGAAAGCACGCGCCCAGCAGCTATACGTGGGGGCGATAGCCTTCCACGAACCAGACCATATGAGGATGTGAAGAGAGCCGATTGTCTTTACGGACGACGACTTGCCCAGAGGCCCCGCGCTGCACCGAGATTCCCTGATTATCGCAATGGACATCCAGGGGACAGTTACCCGGCGTATGTTGGTCGACACGGACAGCAGCGTCAACGTACTATATTTGGAAGTCTTCCAGAGGTTGGGCTTGCCCCGGGAGCAGATGGGACCAGTCATGTAACAACCCGAAATTTAATTTTATAAATCAAATTTTAAGAAATTCCAAAATAGCTATTTTCACTCCATTAAAAAAATTTTGAGATAAATATGGTGTTTGAATAAATTATTTTGAATTACATTTTAAAGGCATTCAACACCGGAACTTATTTTAATTCAAAAATCCTAAATTCTCGGGTACATTGCGTACCAAGTTTCTGATACGAAAGTCAATCTGAGTGAAACCGGAAGAAATCTGAGAAGCCTAAACTAAGTGGTTGTCTAGAAAGTATTTTTGAAAATGTGTTTTGAACCCCAAACTATGTAAAACTATCTTTCTAGACCTTGGTCCATGTTTCTTGGTGGACCATAAGCCTCCAAGTTCATTGTCTAGTATCTTGAAGCTTCAAGCCAAAAGACCACCTTACCCTCCACCAATCATTGTTGTTCTTCCTAGGGTTTTGAACCCTATAAAATATCTCCCTAGCCTTGTTGTCTTCCCTGATCCCATTTCTTGGCCTCCCATAGAAGTTCTCTGCAAAAAAAAAAAAAAAAAAAAAAAAAAAAACCCCACAGTAAGTATTCATCCATCCATTCATTTTCTTCTTAAAAGACACCTACTTCTTTTACCTTCAAGTCTTTGAAACTCTTCCCTTGTGTTGGTTTGTTGGTTATTTGTGGAATTTAGGAGGTGAGGGAAGTGCTAGCTAGATTGGGAGGAAGAAGGGATCCAAACAAGAAGAAGAGGCAATAAAGGTATAACCCCATGTATTCCCAAACCTATTTTAAGACTCTATGAAGTCTAGTTTTTAGTTTAAATGCTTAGGAAATGCTAGATTATTGTGTGTTTGGGCTATTAGATGACTTGTTGAGGTTCTATGTGGTGTTGTAGTTTTTATGGAAGTGGTTTTTGTCTGAAATCTCTCAAAAGGTGATGAAGAAAACATCTAGTGCACATCACAGTATGCAACAGACAAAGTGGCTGGCCTAGCCAACGGCCCACGAGAGGAGCCATGTGTCTTGATGAATTTCTTTATGATATTCGTGATATAATCTTGATTGATTGATGTGATGATTTTATGAGTGATCTTGATGTTAAAAAGAGGTTCTTGATACTTATGTGATGATTTTTGATAAATCTTGATGGTTCTTGATGATGAAAATAAAATATGATTTTGATGGCTTGGGTGGGATTAGAGCACTAGGTTGGATGGGGAATTTGTATTGAGATGTTCTTGATTTATATTTGGGTAGGGATTCGCATGTTCGGGTGTTGTTTATGTTTAGAAGTCATGTTAGGATGTGTTCAATATGATCCTTGCTTTTGATCCATTAATTGCCTACGTGGTGTCGTTATTTTCGTTTAAAAGTGTCTAAGCATGGATTCGGGTTCTACGGAGGATCCCGGGACGTTTTTTGTGTTAAGGAGTCAGTATTTGCCCGCATCACCGGCAGCGGGCAGCCGGCGGGCAGTCGGGCACCCGCTGCCCGGAAACTCGTCGCCGGCGGGCTGCCGGCGGGTGGCCCTCCACCCACCGGCTAACCGCTGGTTTGTCACCCACCTCGGGTCTTTGGCTTCCCCGTTTGATGTTCCCCATTCCCCGTGGTGTCCCAATTGACCCGTTTGTCGTGCTTGAGTCTAGTTTGATGTTTCGGGTGCCATTCGTAGGATAAAAGAGTCTTAGGAATTGCATGCTAGTTGAATCGGTAACCCGTTGACCTAGGTAGAAGTTGTATGAACCCCTTAGGACTACTCTTAGTATGTGGATGATTACAGGTAAGTTTATTTATACACCTCCCCCTTCCCAATGTGTTATTATGTGGTACAATGTGTTATGTGATGCATGATTCCCCAATTTGGTTGCGATCAAATTGGCTATACGGGCAATTGGATTGGTTGAGAACTATACCGACTGTTAACCAGGCCGGTTGCGATCGGTCAGGTATATAAATATTATATAGGGCTACGGTCCACTGTTTGGTTGCGATCAAACTGATTACTTATGAACTGCGGTTCATTCTCCTAGCTGCGGTCAGTGATTCACTTCTTGGGTTGCGGTCCACATGGGCCTCGTGTGCTATGACCCACCGAAATGGACGCGCCAGGCAGTGTGTAGGGCCAATAAGCCCGAGGAAGGTTGTAGTCCACCGAATGAGCAATCAGGCAGTGTGTAGGGCTACGGCTGGCTGCGATCCACCGAGTGATAAGCCAGCGGTGTGTAGGGTCGTAGTCTCCGAGGATCATCGCCCACCGACTGAGTCCCTCAGCGGTGTGTAGGGCTTGATCCGCTACGATCCACCGACTGTGCTCGTCAACGGTGTGTAGGATCGTAGTCCCCCTTTGTAAAGAGGATCACAGTCCACCGACTGAGCGCGTCAGCGGTGTGTAGGACTGTGGTCCGCCGCTGAGTTCGTCAGCGGTCTATAGGGTTAGTTGCGATCAACTCCCTTCAAGCTGCGGTATGAGGTAGGGTGCTGCAGGGCCGTGTTAGTGCTATATGCACTAACCCTCATGTTCAGGGCATGCGATTGGTCCCATGGTGCCACCAAAGTGTGCTTGTGTGATATGAATGATGATTGGATGATGATATGATTGATTTGAAAGTGATCTGTGACCTTAGATGCGTATTCTTTATGATGATTGTCTCTACTTAACTGTTATCATTGATTATTGTGCTTGCCCCTATTTGCTGAGTCTATTCCCCGTTTTAAAGCTAAAGTCTCCTAAGTATATATCTTCCTGCTTCAAAATGGTTTTCCCATATATATATATATATATATATATATGTACCTATATTATATTTCAACGCGTTGGAGTGGGTTACCAGCATCATTCGCTGAACAGATATATTTGGCTTTGAGGCACCGATGAGTAGACCCGGAGCGCGCTAGAGATCCGAAGCATAGATTAGTTAGTTTACGTTTCGGTCTGCGTTCCATGATTATGTATTAACATTTGCATTGTGGATTTTAGTTAGTTAGCCTGTGCATCCTAGTTCTCCATCTCAGAGGTGGCATAGCACCCCACACCCTTATGTTTGGTTTTGAGATTTAATAAGGAGTTACCTTCATTATATAAGTTTTAAAAGTTTAAAATTTTCGGGGTGTTACATGCGCTGTGACCCTTGTTATGATCGAGAGAGCGTCTACATGTCTTCGCAACATCCCCAAACCGAAGCTCGTGCCGGCCGAGGGAACGCTTCAGCTGGACAGATGTGTAGTTAGAGTAGTCTAGTCGTCCATTTTCTCTCCTTTTTGCTCCTTTTTTAATGTAATCTGCCCCCCGGGGCTTTTGAATGCGAAACTCGCCCACCGGGCTTTTTGTTTGTCGACTGCTTTCTTTTCCTTCCGGCCTGTTTATTTTCTGAGTACAGCTGTCCGCCTGCGTTACATGGACGGGCACCAAAGTTGCCATCTCCTTCGTCAATTAGAAGGCGAGGCTAGCTGCCAACGGGTTTCTTAGGATTCTTCAGTAATCGCTAAGTCCTTTGGTGGGCGAGGCTGATTGCCTGCAAGCCCCCAAGGAATATCAAAAACTACCAAGTCTCTTAGTGGGCGAGGCTGGTTACCTACGAGCCCCTGAGGAACATCAAGACTGTTAAGTCCCTCAGTGGGAGAGGCTGGCTGGCTGCGAGCTCCTGAGGAACATCAAAACTGCCAAGTCTCTTAGTGGGCAAGGCTGGCTGCCTACGAGCCACTGAGGAACATCAAAACTGCCAAGTCCCTCAGTGGGTGAGGCTGGCTGCCTACGAGCCCCTGAGGAACATCAAACTGTCAAGTCCCTCAATGGGCGAGGCTGGCTGCCTACGAGCCCCTAAGGAATATCAAAACTTCTAAGTCTCTTAGTGGGCGTGGCTGCCTGCCTACGAGCCCCTGAGGAACATCAAACTACCAAGTCCCTCAGTGGGCTCAGCCTACGAGCCCATGAGGAACGTCCAAAACTGCCAAGTCCCTTAGTGGGCGAGGCTGCTGGCTATGATCCCCTGAGGAACGTTCAAACACTGCCAAGTCTCTCAGTGGGCGAGGCTGGCTGCCTACGAGCCCCTGAGGAACATCAAAACTGCTAAGTCCCCCAATGGGCGAGGCTGACTGCCTGCGAGCCCCTGAGGAACATTCTAGAACTTGCTTGCGGCATGACCGACTTCGCCTGAGCAGGCGGTATAAGCCGTCGTCGTAGAGAGGAGGTGATTTTCCTCGCAGCGTGGCCGCCTTCGCTTATGCAAGCTGTATCATAAACCATAGGAGAACCTTATTGCCGAAATAATTTGAACTTTATTGTCAACCAACTGAAAGGAAATTCCCACGAACTAATGGCCACTAGGTGCCTACAACGAACTAATCGAAGGATAAAAACTGGGAAACAAATGCAACTATCCAGTTACTGGTAGAATTTCTTAAGATGGTGGGCATTCCATGTTCACTCCACGGGCTCTCCTTCCGTGGTTTCTAACTGGTAAGTCTCCAGGTAAACTTCATTCGCCACTCGGTATGGTCCTTCCCACTTGGCTGCCATTTTACCCCTTTGGTGGGTCGGCTAGCCGTCCTTTCCCTCAACACGAGATTCCCTACTTGGAGGTATCTAGTCTTTGCTCTTTTTCTCCTGATAGCGCTTGACAGCTTGCTGGTATTCGACCATCCGGACATAAGCCACGTCTCGCCTTTCTTCTAGGAGATTCTTCTCAATTCGCAACGTTTCCTTGTTGCCTTCATCATTATACAGCAAGACGCGCAGGCTGAGCACTAAGAGTTACGTCGGGACCTTTGCCTCGAACCCGTATGCCAAGGCAAAGGGGGTTTCGGCTGTAGCCCTCTGTGAGGTTGTTCGGTAAGCCTATAATAACTTTTCTAGCTGTTCGACCCACGTTCCGCCCAGTTCTTCCAACTTCTTTCGCAACCCATTCAAGAGGGTGCGGCTCAGGTTCTCGATCTGTCCGTTGGCCTTGGTGTAGGCTACGGATACCTTGATGTGTTGTATACCATTCTGCACTCAGAAGGCCGCGAAGGCTCGGTTATCAAACTGCTGTCCGTTATCCTTTAGAAGCTGCTCGGGTAGCCCGAATCTGCATATGATGTTTTTCTAAACGAAACGGCGGCACTGATACTCGCCAAGGGCTCCGCCATTGCCCATTTGGTGAAATAGTCCACGGCCGCTATACAGAAGCGCATTCGCCCAGGCGCTTGGGGGAGTGGTCCGGGCAGGTCGATGCCCCATTTGGCGAATGGGATCGCTGTGGTGATTGGTGTATAGAAGGTCGCTGGTCGGGTGCCCTTTCTAGTGAACATTTAGCACACGGAACATATTAGCACTTCTTTGACGCAATCCTTTATCATTGTTGGCCAGTAATAGCATTGAATGATGAGCTTTCCGGCCAAAGTGTTGGCGCCCTGGTGGGCCGCGCAGATCCCTCGATGGGCGACAACCATCATTATTTTAGCTTCTTCAGGAGGTAGGCAACGTAATAGTGGCCCCCCAAAGGATCGTTTGTAGAGCAACCAATCCACCAACTCATAGGAAGGAGCCATCCTTCTAATGCGATCAACGTCTTCCTTTTTGCTGGGAAACTCTGCTTTCTCTTTGTATCTGACCATGTCCGCAAACTACGGCCAATCTGAGGAAGTCTCGTGGCTAGGCGGGGGAGTAGACACCCAGACAACTGTGCAAACTGAGAGCACTTCGGTGCTCGGCCGTTCTATGACCTCGATGCGACAAGCCATCGACAGGTGTGAAGGTGTACTTCCCAAAGCCAACTTAGATAGGATATCTGCCTACGTATTCGCCGCTCCCGGGATGTGGATAATCTCATAAGCTTCCAATTTATCTAACAACCCCTCGGCCACGTCCTTGTAGAGTACTAGCCTTTTTTTCCTGGTCACGCATTCGTTCTTTAGCTAGTTAAACACTAGGCGGGAGTCCATCTTTATGCGCACCCTGGCTGCATGGAGGGCGATGACTAATCGTAACCCCCCGATAACCGCCTCGTACTCTGCCTCGTTATTCGATGTCTGGAAATTGTACCTCTAGTCGTAGTACAGACGGAATCCTTCCAGGGTTGTGATCATAACCCCACCCTCGCAGTGTTTGGAGTCGGCCGCACCATCAGTATGTATTTCTCACCATTCCGCTACTTCTGGGCCTTCGACCAATGAGCCCTCGACCAGGTAGGCGGAACATTCTACTATAAAGTCAGCTAAGGTTTGAGCCTAGATGGATGTCCGCGGGGTGTATTCAATTCCGTATTGGGTGAGCTCCATCCCCACATGAGTAGTCGTCTGGATGAGGCCGGGCTGCGTAGCATGCTGGCCAGGGGCAAGTCAGTAAGGACCTGGATTGTATGAGCTTGAAAGTAAGGCACCAACTTCCTGACCGTCGTGACCAGGGCGAAAGTTACTTTCTCGAGAGGTGAATCATTGATCTCCGCGCCCTTCAGAGTTCGCCCAATGTAGTAGACTGGCAACTGAGCGTTTTCCTCTTCTCGCACTAGCACAGCACTGACTGCCTTATGAGAGGCAGTCAGATATAAGAACAATGTCTCTCCCGCCTTAGGTTTCGACAGGAGGGGCGGAGCCAAGAGGTATTTCTTCAAGTCCTTGAAGGCTGCCTAGCATTCTACAGTCCACCGGAACCCATCCTGCCTCTTCATAAGTTCGAAGAAGGGGAGGGCCCTATCGGCGGACTTAGACAAGAATCGGCTAAGGGCAGCCATCCGTCCTGTCAACCACTGTATTTCTTTGAGACTGCTGGGTGACTGCATATGCAGGATGGCCAGCACTTTCTTCGGATTCGGTTCGATTCCTCGTAGGGTGACCATGTATCCTAGAAACTTTCCTTCGCGGATCGCAAATGTGCATTTCTTGGGATTTTGCCTCAGGTTAAAGTTCCTCATGATTTTAAAGTAGTCTGCCAAGTCTTTCACGTGGTATGCCTATTCTTTGCTTTTGACATGTATGTCATCCACGTAGGCGGACATAGATCCGCCCATCAGCCCTTTGAACAATCGTGCCACCATCCGAGTGTAGGTGGCTCCAGCATTTTTGAGAGCAAAATGCATTATCTTGTAACAATACACCCCGTCCGGGGTGATGAATGCGGTCTTTTCCTCGTCCAATTCATGCATGAATATCTGATGATACGTAAGGAAGGCGTCCATGAAACTGAGCAGGGCGCAACCAGCCATATCGTCGACTAACTGGTAGATCCGGGATAGAGGGAACGAATCCTTTGGGCACGCCTTGTTGTGGTCTATGTAGTCGACGCACATTCTCCACACCGACGGCTTGGGCACCAACACCACGTTGGCCAGGCAGCAAAGGTATTTAACCTCCCGAACGTGCCGTGTGGCTAGGAGTGCATCCACTTCTTTCTTTACAAATTCCCGGCGGTCATTTGACAGATACCTCCTCTTCTGAGCCACGGGCTTGAGGCTAGGGTCAACCGCCAATCGGTGAGTTATTATTGATCGATCGGCTCCTGGCATGTCCTCGGGCCCCCATGCAAATAGTTCCTTATATTCCTTTAAGACCGCCGTGACTGCATGCTTCACAGAAGTAGGTAGGCCAATCCCGATCCGGACCACTCTGTTGGGATACTCAGCCTCCAGGATGATTTCCTCCAGCTCGACTGCCGGTGTCAAGCGCTCTGCTGGTCGGCCAAACACTTGGTGGTCGATAGTGTTCACCCGATCACAAATCTGACCAACCTTTCGACAGGCATGCAAGCAACAACTATAAACCGTTATCTAATCGGATCGCACCACTCCGACACCAGTCGGTGTGCGAAACTTCATACACAGATGCTTGATGGAGATCAAGGATCCCAGATCCTTTATTCCAGGTCGGCCGAGGATAACGTTGTGTACGCGCTCTGGAGCAACGACGACAAAATCCATTTCCATTATTCTCACCTGAGGCCAAGTGCCCAACTCGACGGTCAAAGAGACGCACCCTTCCGCCTTGACTGCATCGCCAATAAACCCAGCCAAGGGGGTCCTAACTTGTAACACCCCACTTTTCTTAAACTTATTTACAATTCTAAAACCAATATCAAGATAAACTAAGCAGTGGATAAACAACTTAAATAACAAATTAGTGGGAATGTAACTGCCACAACCACCTCTCCATGGTGATTGCACAGGCTAAGGATGGAACTAAATCATTAAGTCAAACTAACATCCGAAATTTACTACATTAAAGTCACTTGGGGAAGAACACCCGGATGTCTACTACCAAATATACATAGCACAAGTCTACAATCCATCATCAAAACATCATAATAATAAAAAGAGTTTAGACTATTTGTAACACCCCCTAAAACCATGCTATTTAAAGCCTTAAAACATGCAGATATCTTAAACCAAAACACCAAACACAGTGGAAGACTGAAAGAGGAAATATATAAAACAAAGGAAACGGGGTGCTATGCCATGCTCACCCAAGGGTGAACGCACAGGCTAAATCTGCATTGTTTAAAATCTACAACCATCCAACAGAGTATAACGTCTAGATTGGCTCACATGAAAGAAGCATATAAAACATGGGACGACGCCCGGTCAGCGAATAATGCTGGTAACCCACCAATACATGTGAAATATCAAACATAGATAAGATATAAGTTTGTAAAGCCATTTTTGAAACGGAATACATATATATAAGTCCAAAACCAAGAGTAATAGTCAACACAAGACTCAACACTCTCAACAAGAACACAGGAACACATCCCAAGACCACAAGGAACAACAACGACTCACAAGAAGTCTCAAGGCATAATCTATCATCACACAATAGATTAATACCCGACACGCATAACTCAAGGAATGAAGACACAACAAACGTCAACATATGCCAAGGCAACACATGCCTTTGTGATTACACACATCACAAGAAGAGAACTCACAACAACGGCTACACAAGCCCTCATGAAATCACCCATCACGAGTTGATATGCCTTCCTTATGCCCTGTTCCAACCTTATGGCTACCCCCAACCTTATACCTTCTTCCAACCATTACCTCCAGGACCCCTGTACACCAAGTCCAACCTTTTCCCTCCGAGGACCGTCGTCCCCATCCGTCAACGACCGCCAAAAAAACCACTAATTTCATAGTACACGTTGGTACCGTTCACACACACGGCAACACATGCCTCTCCCAAAATACGTGAACCTGACACACAGGTCACAACTCCATAATCACATCATGGCCATCACGAGGACCACTACAATACCTTGGTGACTAGTGTCCCATACCACTAATCGTGCAATCAAGGTAAAGCCACACACACATCACACCTCAACATGAATCAATCAACGGATCACAACGAATATATGAAACCATACTCAATCAAGGAATGGATAATAGTCCAACAACAACAACGATGAATAACAAGTGATCTTCAACCCTTACGAAGGTACGAACAACGCACACGCTAGCATTTAAACACCGAACTAGCGTGCTTATCAAACGGGTAAACCAAACGTAGTTCCGAAGAACACACAAGACTCATCACGGTTCAACGAAACACAATGTTGAACACTTAGCATGATTCACGACACCAAAACCTACATGGATTGCTACCATATAGATCTAGACATACGAAACATCAAGAAGACACTCAAATAGTTCCACAAAAGAACATCGGGAAGTCAAATGACCAAATACCGAGTCAATAGAATCACGGGTAACAAATCCCGATCGTACACCAAAGTATACCCCGCGGGTGGACCCACGGGTAGGCCCCTACCCGTGGTTCTGCCCACGGGTACATACACCCACAAGCACCACGTTCCCGCGGGTGGGGCGGCGGGTGGACGCCTACCCGCCGTTCCGCCCGCGGGTACACCTTTGTACCACAAAATAATCCCTTCGGGGATTTTTATCTCCAAACTCTAATTCAAGTCCAAAACATGCCAAATCTCACCAAATACAACAAAGTGACTAGAATCAAAGGAATAGCCAAGCAATGACATACAAGAACCCTAAACACAAGCTCTAGATATGCATTTTCACAAGACAATGCATAAACACTCACATTTCATAGCAAAACACATGTAGAATCCAAGGAATATTCACATAGGTAAGCAAAATAGATTTTGTTGAGCATGGGTTACCTCTTGTAGACCAAAAACCTTCCCTTAACACCTCACCAAGCTCTTATCAAAACTCACCTTCCAAACCCACTTCAAGAACACACTAAAAGATCATAAAGATTCTATCTTTAAGAAAAGACACCATAGAAAACACTAAAAACACAAGATGAACATGGATTAAAGAGGGTTAAGGATTCTCGACTTCAGGCTACCTCTTCGACTTGACGCTCCGATCACTGCACTATTGACGAACTGAAGGCTCTCTACTTCGACTCGGACACGGCTTAACTCTTAGACCTTGCCAGATTCTTCAAAAGCAGATGCCACTGCCGCTTCAACGGTTCCCACTTGCATCTACCTCACGACTGTTGATCTTGCTTTGCCGAGGTCCTGAATTCGTACACAGGTCCTGGTTGTTACTTCCACTTAGCACATCGTTGCTTCCACTTTGATGCTTACTTCCCGACCGGGGTCTCACACTACCAACTGGTTTCGAGTCCGCTGAAGTCTTCCTCTTAAACTTGCACTCGAAGGACTGGTGACCTTTCTTGCTACAAGCAAAGCACTCTATCGGTTTTCCAAGACAGTCCACGCCAGGGTGGTCACTTCCACACTTCTTGCAAACGGAGCGCCTTCCCTTAGCCTTGATCTTCCGGATTGGCTGGGGAGCCTTACCTCTCCCAGAGTCGTCTCTTTGCAGGCTTCTTGTTGATCCAACACTGGTAACCATCAAACTCCTAACCACAGGTGTAGCAATTCCGTCAAGCATCCTCTTACGGTTCTCCCAGATTCCTTTCTGAACTTGCTGAACTCAGTAGGGGTCGGTTGCACAAAGGTAGACCTCCTTGTCATGCGTAGGATAGAACCACTCACGTAACTTAACCTTCAGGTCCTCCCAACTGAACCCTGGATCTTGCCTACAAGCTGGTCCTGCAAGCATCCACCACGAGTCTGCTTCTTGCCGAAGGTAGAACGTAGCCAACTACACCTTGCGATGCTCTAGGCAAACCACCGCTTCGAAGATCTTGTCAAACATCCGGATCCACTCGTCCAGCACTGCGGAATCTTCTTTCACTGGCGAAGATCGGGGGACGGAGACTTGCTACTTGACGAACTATGTCACGATTCCTATTCTGAAGAGGGTGGTTGTTGAGGAGGGCGTTGCTCAACGTCTAGGTGATGTGCGTCAGATGATGGATACTTTGAGCTTACTGTTCACTGGTCAATGCTTCTGAAGACCTTGCATGACATCTCGATGATGCCATCCTCGACTTCTACAGCAACAGCACGATAACGAGAGGAAACTTAGGACCCGCACCCTTACCTGGTGCCTTAACTAAAGAGAACCAAAGCTAAAAAGAAAACAAGGACAAAAAGCACAACAGAAAACAACACAAGAACTCACAACCTCACCGCGCGTCCTAAAGTCTTAAGCCTAAACACTTAGATTCTTAAGGTCACTTTAAGGTCTCAACCCACACTTAGCCACTTAAAAGTCTAGACTTTACCCTCCTAGGCTCAAACCTAAGCTCTGATACCAACTGTAACACCCCCTAAAACCATGCTATTTAAAGCCTTAAAATATGCAGATATCTTAAACCAAAACAACAAACACAGCGGAAGACTGAAAGAGGAAATATATAAAACAAAGGAAACGGGGTGTTATGCCACGCTCACCCAAGGGTGAACGCACAGGCTAAATTTGCATTGTTTATGTACAACCATCCAACAGAGTACTACGTCTAGATTGGCTCACAGGCCAAAAAACATAAAAGGGGAGCTATACTAGCTAGCACTAGACCGCGCACTCGTCTAAGCATCACCTGAAAGAAGCATATAAAACATGGGACGACGCTCGGTCAGCGAATAATGTTGGTAACCCACCAATACATGTGAAATATCATACATAGATAAGATATAAGTTTGTAAAGCCATTTTCGAAACGGAATACATATATATAAGTGCAAAACCAAGAGTAATAGTCAACACAAGACTCAACACTCTCAACAAGAACAACAACGACTCACAAGAAGTCTCAAGGCACAATCTATCATCACACAATAGATTAATACCCGATACGCATAACTCAAGGAATGAAGACACAACAAACGGCAACATATGCCAAGGCAACACATGCCTTTGTGACTACACACGTCAGAAGAAGAGAACTCACAACAACGGTTACACAAGCCCTCGTGACATCACCCATCACGAGTTGATATGCCTTCCTTATGCCCGGTTCCAACCTTATGGCTATCCCCAACCTTATATCTTCTTCAAACCATTACCTCCAGGACCCCTGTACACCAAGTCCAACCTTTTCCCTCCGAGGACCGTCGTCCCCATCCGCCAACGACCGCCAACAAAACCACCAATTTTATAGTACACGAGTGTACCGTTCACACACACGGCAACACATGCCTCTCTCAAAATACGTGAACCTGACGCACAGGTCATAACTCCATAATCACGTTATGGCCACCATGAGGACCACTGCAATACCTTGGTGACTAGTGTCCCATACCACTAATAGTGCAATCCAGGAAATGCCACACACACATCACACCTCAACAGGAATCAATCAACAGATCACAACGAAGATATGAAACCATACTCAATCAAGGAATGGATCATAGTCCAACAACAACAACGATGAATAACACAAGTTATCATCAACCCTTACGAAGGTACAAAAAACGCACAAGCTAGCATTTAAACACCAAACTAGCATGCTTATCAAACGGGTAAACCAAACGTAGTTCCGGAGAACACACAAGACTCATCACGGTTCAACGAAACATAGTGTTGAACACTTGGAGACAACTCTTGAAGTCTTGGCAAAGCTTCAACTTGGCTTGGAAGAAATGCTATCCACCTTTTTAGAGAGAAGGTGGAGCTAGAATTTGGAAAGTGTAAGGAAAGAAATGAGGGTGTTCTTACTAGGTTAGGTTACAATACTAACACAAGGTGAAAGGTCAAGAATACCCTTACTAACATGAAGAGGTGTAAGGAAACAAGGGAACTCCTTACAAAGCTCAATGTACAACTTTTGACTTTGGGGTTGACAAGTCAATTACTAGTCCCCGACTATCGAATTTCAGGAATTTAAGGAATTAAATTACAAATTGAAATAGGATTAATTACTTAATTAATCCCTTAATCGAATTCGGATTTCGGGGTGTCACACTATTAGATCTACTAAGCTAGTCTAACTCCATCAACTCTCAAACGCTGGGCCCACCTGAAAGGGGTTTTGCAAAACAACAAATAGACAAGTAGAAAACACCCGTTAGCACGAAGCTAAGTATAACCACACTCAACCCTGTAGAGTACTACAATATATACTTGGAAAAACATTTGCTCACATTCTCAAATTAAGCAATCTCAATCACTTAGACAAAACCTTAATATAAACCACAAAGCATTCTATATGCTCACAACCTAAAATATCAAATAGGCATACTTCAACGATATCAAACCTAACAACGTGCTCATACTATCGCATACATAACATAGCAAATCTCGATCCTGTATAACATATCAATAACAATCTCATGCTAAAACATAATTTAACATGAAATTTCAAGCTATCAAATAATAAGAAATTATTCTCATACTTTCAAGTTCTCATCATGTAAATTAGATATACATCAATATGCATCTAAGGCAATCATACTCAAAATACAATCTCGGGTAATCATTCTCAATATGCAATCTAGTCCAAACATTCTCATTATGCAATCTTGTGCAAACATTCTCGTTTGTAAATAGAATACTTTTCTGTAGAGGTTTCTTAGAGTCACAATGACTCGCTTTCTTTCTTGCTCAAACTTTCTCATACTTCTCAATTTTTGGAAAATAATACTTAGGCTCACGTTGGCCACTTATGCACTTTTAAAACATGATATGCTCAAAATGGCATTAACTGTAACCATATGCTTCTATTTTCTATTCGCTGTGAAACTCAACAATTCAATAAGTCATGCTTGTTGCAAAATAATATAAGCATCAGGAAGATAACAACAAGCAAATCCCATTGGCAGTGCAAGTCTAATGAATTAACAATAACATTTACTGTAAATCATTTCATCACAATTTCTATCATAACATGCTCATCTCTAAACCAAATTCAACGAAATCAAAGTCCAAACGTGCATCATGACGGCCCCAAGGTACCGAGCCACAAGGGCCCGTGACACTCGGTCCGAAACGACACATAGCTGAGCCACAAGGGCCCTGTAACACCTCGTGTTACGGCACTCAAACCCGAGATTAATTGATAAATTAATCCTGCAAAAAATAATTAAAAAGGGGTTTAATTGTATAAAATCCCTGAATTAATTAGTGTGGCCCACCATGGACCGTGGACCCTGACCCAAATTAGAAGTCTTAAACCTATTAGGATTAAAGGGAGTAGACCTTTTACTATTTGGATTCTAGTTAGGATCCTTAACCCTATAAATAGGGAGCTAGAAAGCAATTAGAACCTTTCACCACCCATACTTACACCACACTAAATTATATTCAAGAAACCTAGCCAGGGAATTTCCCATCACCAAGCCTAGGGAGACCAATCGGAGGAAAATCTTTGAGAAGAACCTTAGTAGCCAAGGGAGGGTTAATTAAGGCTAAGAGGTAACCCATGTCTTACAAAACCTATTTTCCTCGATATATAATATTTATTGGTTCCATTGATAATCATTATGTGATTCTTGTGATCGAGTCTTGATAGAGCTTTATTTAGGGTTCTTATTATGATTAATTGCTAATCTTGATCTTGATAATTGTGATTGATTGATCCTATTGTGTTTATTTGTCTATCTTGATAATCTTGATAATTGTAATTGATTGATTCTACTTATTTGGCTTTCTTGATGGTCTTGATATTGATAATTAATCCTATGCATGATTCTTGGGTTTGGGTTTGTCTAGAGCCTAATTTAGGATTGGTATGTGGGTTCTTGTTATATTTGATGATCTTGCATGATTAGGGATCGATTCTTGAGTCTTGATGTGTTAGGCGCATGAACGTAGGATTTGATTGTGTTGGTTTCTTGGTTTGATTCGTTGTGTTTAACTCCCTATTGTTGTTGTTATGTGTTGGAATGTGTTTGGACTTGTTTTGGATGTTAGTTGATGATTTCCCGAGTTAGGGAAAAATACCTTGGGTATCGTACCAGTGGAGGGTAGGTGGGGGGAACGAGTCCCCGCTGTAACACCCCGTGTTACGACCTTCAAATCTGAATTAATTATTAAATTAATCCCGCTAATTAATACAATTAAAAGGGGTTAATCCAATTATAATCCCCTTAATTAACTTAGGTGGCCCACAATGGATCGTGGACCCTTACCTGAACAAGGAACCTTAAACCCATAGGGAATGGGAGAAAGCGGGCCTTATTACTCAGGCCTTGAATATGTTTCCCTTAGACATATAAATAGGAGATTAAGAAGCAAGTAGAACCCTTCCTCTCCCTTTCCCTCACACGAAATCACCCACAAGAACCCTAGCCAAGGAATTCCCCACCAACTAGCATAGGAAGGACAATCGGAAGAAGAATCTTAGAGAAAAAACCTTAGTAGCCAAGGATATTGATTAAGGCTAAGAGGTAACCCATGTCTCAACAAAACCTATTTTCCTTGGTATATCTTATTCATTGGCTCCTTTGATATATGATTATGTGCTTGAGTCTTGATAGAGCTTTGCCTAGGGTTTATATTGTGGTTATATGATAATCTCGATGTTTATATGATGATCTTGATGCTTATATGATAATCTTGATGTTTATGCGATAATCTTGATGTTTATGTGATAATCTTGACGTCCTCGTATTTTGATTTGTCTAGAGCGCTTTCTAGGATTGATATATGGTTTCTTGCATTTCTTGATGTTCTTGCATAATTGGGAATTGAGTCTTGAGTCTTGTTGTATTAGGAGCATGAATCTAGGATTTAATTGTGTTGAAGTATTGGGGTAATCCGTTGTAATGTTTCCATTTGTTGTTACGTGTTGGAATGTGTTTAGTCCCGTCTTGCATGTTAATTGATAAATGCCCGAATTGGGGAAAAATATACCTATCGGGTTGTTCCAGTGGGGGGAATGGGTCCCCACCACTTACCGGCCAAAGCTGCCCAGAATTCCAACGGGCAGCCACCAGCGACCCGCTGGAATTCTCGTCGCCACCCCCCCGCCGGCCACCCGCTGGAAGGTGGCCAGGGCGGTGCGGTTTGGTCCCGTTTTGTGTTTTCCCGTGCCCCGTCGTGCCCCATTGGTGTTTGTGATTTTAGTTTGATGTATCGGGTACCGTTCTTAGGATACAAGAGTCTTGTGTATTGCATGCGAGTTGAATTGGTATCCCATTGGCCTAGGAGGAAGTCATATGATCTCGTAGGCGTGTCGTGGGTGGGTTAATGTCGTTTGTTAGGGATGAGTTATGTTGGGTTACATGTTCCCTGATGATTCCCCCTTGTTATGTGTTAATGTGGGTTGCTTGTGATTTGCTTCGATGTTGTTGTGCATGATGACCCAATTGGTTGAGATAAATTGGTTATAATGACTATCTGGTTGGTTGAGAACAACCAGGTATTAACCCGATCGGTTGAGAACGGTCGGCTATACAGGCAGTTGGATTGGTTGAGAACAATCGGCTGTTATATTAATAGGGTTGCGGTCCATAGTCTGGTTGTGATCAGACATATATGATAATAGGGCTGCGGTCCATAGTTTGGTTGTGATAAAAAATTTATGATACGAATGAGCTGCGGTTCATTGATTGGTTGCGATCAATTGTTTGGTTCTTCCTTGTGTTGCGGTACAAGTTACAGTGATGCGGAGCCATGTCAGAGCTATACGCACTGACCCCTTGGAAATGGAACTCAAGGTTCGGGTCATGTTAATGGTTCTGCGGCACCACCATATGTGTGGGCACGAATGCGTGTCTTGTTGTTGGTTGTTGATTGTGCTGACAGTGCAGTATTGACGTTGCTCGTATTGTGTAGTCTTGTGACCTTAGGATGCATGTTAGAATCTTTACGTTTAAATTATAATGGTGGTATCTGTTAGGATTATATATGTATTCCGGTTTCAGAATGGTTTTCCTTATATCTACCTATATTGTACTTAACGCGTTGGAGTGGGTTACCAGCATTATTCGCTGACGGTTGTTATACCGAATGTTTTTCAGGAACAATGAGTAGCTTCGGAGCGTGCTAGTGGATCCGTGGACTTAGTTAGATAGTTCTAGACTGGATGAGATGGCCTGCGTGCCTTGATTTGTATTTGGGTATTAGTTATGGCTTATGCTTTGTTAGTTAGTTTAGCCTGTGCATCTGAGTTCTTTAGCTCAGATGTAGCATAGCACCCCGACTACTATGTCTAGGTATGCTCTGTTTGGGAATTAATACGAGATTAGCCTTTATTTTATAAGGTTTTAAATATATTGAAATTTAGGGGTGTTACAGCCGCCACCTACCCGCTGCCCGTGGGCACGGTTCCAGCGGGTTGTCGGCGGGCAGAGGGAGTGCCTGCCGGCCACCCACTGGAAACCAGTGCCCCACCGGTGGGCAGCCGCCGGGTGGTCCTCCACCCGCTGGAACAGGGCGTGTACCGTGTTTTTTGGTCCCGTTTTGTGTTTCCCCGTGTCCCGTTGTACCCCGTTAAGGAGAATCCTTAACCCTCTTTAATCCTAAATTCTCGGGTACATTGCGTACCAAGTTACTGTGGCTTTTTTTTTTTTGGCAGAGAACTTCTATGGGAGCCAAGAAATGGGATCAGGAAAGACAACAATGCTAGGGAGATATTTTATAGGGTTCAAAACCCTAGGAAAAACAACAATGATTGGTGGAGGGTAAGGTGGTCTTTTGGCTTAAAGCTTCAAGATACTAGACAATGAACTTGGAGGCTTATGGTCCACCAAGCAACATGGACCAAGTTCTAGAAAGATAGTTTTAAATAGTTTGGGGTTCAAAACACAATTTTCCAAAAATACTTTCTAGACAACCACTTAGTTTAGGCTTCTCAGATTTCTTCCAGTTTCACTCAGATTGACTTTCCGATCAGAAACTTGGTACGCAATGTACCCGAGAATTTAGAATTTTTGAATTAAAATAAGTTCCAGTGTTGAATGTATTTAAAATGTAATTCAGAATAATTTATTCAAACACCAAATTTATCTCAAAAATTTTTTAATGGAGTGAAAATAACTATTTTGGAATTTCTTAAAATTGGATTTATAAAATTAAATTTCGGGTTGTTATACTCTATCCCCCCTTAAAAGAAGTTTCATCCCGAAACTTAGAAGGAACAAACGGATTTTCTCAGAACGAAAGCTTTCGAAAAGATGATAAAAAATTCAAGGATTGACTTAGGTGTTCCATTGGAATACTTAAGAAGAAATGGAACTCTGAGTTCCAAACAAGCACCCAAACAACTAAGGCTCTAAGCTTAATATAACTACTAGAATTCACTAACTCAAAGTTTCTTTGTTACTTCTCTTATTCTCATCGTTCTTTCCACTTCTTCAACCTCAATACTATAGTTCTTCTTTGAGTTCTCCCACATCTTATCATCCATACATCTACATTCTTTTACTTATCCCTTCTTATCTAATTCACTTCATAGATTCCTCACACTTCATAGGATCACGCGATTTATTGCTTCTTCATATCCTCTCATACCACAGGGTTAAAGGTTATTGTTCTTGATATTACCGTGATTATCCATTTTTCCACCCTTGTCGTTCTTGTTTCCAGACTGGTTACTATAAGATCTTTTCTTCAACTGACGTCCACTCTCGTTAGGTCCTTGACTTAAGGCGTTCCCTTTTTTATTTGCGTAGCACTCATAGGCTCGATGTCTAACCTTTCCACATTTGAAGCACCTTATTGGGTTCCCACTGCAGTTGGTTCTTGGGTGATCCTTCCCGCACTTCTTGCAATGATAGTGTCTTCCTCCAGTCTTGTATTTCCTTACTACACATGGGTCTTGACTTGGACTATCCTTCTTGTCCACTGTGCCGTGGTTCCTTTGAAAACCCGAGACTTGATCGTGATAGCTAAGTCTTGACTTCTTCTCTACTTGCTTCACGTCTTCGCTAGCTCTTCTCTTGTTTTGGCTCTATGTGCTTCCTTGGATCTGATGTGCCTCGACGACGAAAAGATCCACTCCATGAATGCTCCGGGTCCAAACATTGCTTCTTGGCGCCATTACGATGCTATAAGAACTACACTTAATCACTAACGGTTGTCTCATTCTGACACTTTACGCACAACAAAAGCACACCAACAGGATGAGAGCAAAACTCTTATACTTACCACATTAACAACTTTCACATAACTTTCAACTTTTAACTCTTCAACTTTTCCAAGCGTAAAAACAAAGCTAAACAAAACAACTACTTAACTAACAAACTTTAACTCACCAAATAGGTGTACACTTGATTTGAATGAAATTGACTCCACAGAAGAAGAAAGTAAGAGGTTTCTGAACTTGAAACTCGAGAATACTATTGGTTACAACCAAAGTCATGATTATCAACGTCGTGGTTTTCGAAGATTCAACAAATGAGTTTCGTGAAACAAAGGCTGCAAAAGGGATTCCAAGAGAATGGCACAATCAAGAATAATCTCAATGATATAACTCAATGCTAACGGATTCCGAATAAAGATGCAGTAAAGATTAAATCTCAAAGTAATAGATCAAGCTAATGGATTCCAAATGAAGATATAAAAGAGAGATGATCTAGAATCAATAGCTTAATAGCTCAATAGCTCAATGACAAAGAAAGAATACTACACTGGACGATCACAATACTATGGTAACTTGATCCGAGTGTACAAAAATGACACATAGCCAATACAATAACTCTTCAAGAACAAAACACTTCCAAGAATATTCAATAGATATTAGCTCATAGGAATGATTCAACAAATACGGGTTCCAATGGCATAACAACAACAATTTGATCTTGACTCAACAACTCAATGGATTCCAACAATATGGATTCAAGGATAAAAAGTTCAAGTCAATACAATGAGATTCCAAGAATAAGGCTTCCAACAAGATCTTACTAGCTTCAAGATTCAATTATACTAGCATTGCAAGTCAACAAAAGCTCAAAAGAATACTTAGAAAGAATTTATAAGCATCCTAGATCCAGATTCAACAATAAATCGTGGAATGTCAAGAATAGACACTATCAATAATTCAAGGCTCAACTCAATCAAAACAACTTCTTATACTCAGCTCTAGACATTAGATAGCTTCAATAGACATTGAAAGCAAATTGGAAGTAATCAGAATAACTCAAGAATCAACAACAAACTGTGAGAAGATTTCCAGAAAACGTAAGCTCAAACTCGACCGAACAAATTCAAGGTTTATCATGCCATCAACAACAAGGGGTTAGAATAGAAGATTGGCACAAATAACACAAAGAGATACCCAAGAACTCACTGATTTTAACTTCTCTATTCTTTAAGCAAGGCTTACAACAAGTAAAGCACAAACAAACACACATATGCGTAAACTGTATACTTTTTACTGTTATCAACTTCACGAGGTTTTCTTTCACATTATGAATTCTAGCTTTCTTAGCTTTCCGCTTTCAACATACACTTCTACTTTCAACTTCAAACTCTTGGTTTTTCTCTTTCAACTTCTCGCTTTTAACTTCTCTACTATACTTTCAAAAGATAAGCAAAAGCACTTTAAAAACATTGATAAAGCACATAAACATATAAGCAATGCAAGGGAACTCACAACCTCACCGCGTTCCTAACTGATACTTAGAGTTTCTCTTAACTCTGATTCTCATACTTAATCACTGAATTTAGAGTCTTTCTCATCTCAAATTCATAGCTTAGGGCTCTTTCTTATCTCAAATTTCATAACTTAGGGCTCTTTCCCTAATCTTATCCTTCTTAGGATTTCGACTTAAAGTACCCTTCTTATATTTTCTTTCTTAAGTCTTCAACTTAGAGGTCTTTCCTTAACTTGTCCTTCCTAGGACTTTTACTTAGAGTTTCTATACTCAATCTTAAGGTTAAAACTTCCTAAGTCTCCCGCGGTTCGTACCGCTCTGATACCAATTTGTAACACCCCACTTTTCTTAAACTTATTTACAATTCTAAAACCAAAATCAAGATAAATAAATTGTTTAAATTGGTTATATAGGGTATTATGTTAGTACGTGAGAGCATTGAATATAGAAACAATATTACCAAGATTTTAGTTAATTTCTATTTTACATTTGCTTACTAAATAAGTTGTATTAAATCAGTTGGTGATAAACATCCAAAAATTCTACACGGTAATACCATACATAATATTACCAATTATGATATTATGTTATTACCTAATTAATTAATATCTTTGCTACACGGTATTATTGATACGTAAAAAAAATACAGAGAGTTAGCAAACAATAATGTTACCAAAAATATTATTATATTATAGAATATAACTAATATGTCTTTTCTTTATGGTATTATGTTATTACGTCAATACGTGAATATGGAAACAATATTACCAAGATTTTAGTTAATATCTATTTTACATTTGCTTACAAAATAAGCTTTATTAAATTAGTTGGTGATAATACAGCTACGCATGAAAGATAAATTCAATCTAAAAATGAAAGTTTATAGTTCTGTATGTGCACATGCACACATGTTGAAGGCTCAAAAGAATCTTCCAGAAGTGTAAAAAAAGATTTACTAAAGATAAGTACAATTTAAACTAATATATACTTTACCAATAATATTAATTCCTATTTTTTATGCTATACGAAAGAAACTGTGATTACAGAGAGGGAAATTGTAGTAAGGGGCTCCTAATTGTTTTCACCACTTCAAGGACGATGAGTTTTGTTCATATGAAGAAAAGATAGTACTGATGTAGGTTGATTATTTATAATATATTTGGAAGTAAAATTTGAGCTCTAAGATCATACAGGGCACTCTTTGATCCTAAATCAATAAATAATTAGTTATACACACATCTAGCAGTACCAATGTTATTACTAATACTTTATACATACATACATATATATATATATATATATATATATATATATATATATATATATATATATATATATATATAGGCGAGTTCAAGTGCGGCAGTGTCTTACGGTGTGGCGATTTCTTACGGTGCGGCGACACCAATAGTTCAACAAATATGCACCATCAACGTTAGGAAAATACACCATAAAAAACAGAGTAAACAGAGCCCTGCATCACCAAACACACACCATTAGGTGTGAGTAAAAACACCATACACTGTTTAGAAATACACCATTGGGGGTGGTGAGTTATATGGTGTATTTTTTTTGAGTCTGTTGTGTATTCTGTGATGTTTTATTGCATTTCATTATGGTGTTTTTTTCTAACACTGTTGGTGCATATTTTTAACACTGTTGGTGTATTCTGGAATTCCGCCGCACCGCCGCACGGGAACACCCCGCCGCATTTGAACTTTATTCTATATATATATATATATATATATATATATATATATATATATATATGTGTGTGTGTGTGTGTGTGTGTGGAAAATGGCACTTTTTCCCCCTGAGTTATACACTTATAGTACTTTCCCCCCCTGAATTATTTAAGTGGCTCTTTTTCCCCCTGAAATGTTAAATGGACATATTTACCCTTAAAATAAATATTTCATTTATTTTTCTTCTCCAACAAATTATTACTATAATTTGGTTCAAACCAAACAGATACTATAGCAACCAAACCAAAATTTTCCAATTACAATTTATTATCAAAACACGATATTTAGAGTTTATTAAAATCGCGAACCGGAATGCCCGATTCATGTTCCGAACTGAAAAAATAAAATACATTTATTGTTGAATTTAGACTATTTTAAAATAAAAAATAAAATTTTAAAATAGGTTCAAAATCGCGAACCGGATCCTGAACCGCCAGTTCACGGTTCATGATCCAGTTTTTTTTTATTCTTAAATTTAATAAATTGAAATCCAAATATTGGGTTCTAGATCTGAATCATAACCGAAAACTTTTAATTCGATTGCTATAGTGTCTGGTTCAGTTCGAACCGAACCGTGGTAATCGCTACATATACACAATAATTTGTTAGAGAAGTAAAATAAATAAAATGTTTACTTTAAGGGTAGAAATGTCAGTTTAATATATTAGGGGGGAAAACCACCACTTTTAAAATAATTGAGGGGGCTAATGTGCTTAAATAAATAATTGAGGGAAAAAAAGTGCTATAAATATATAACTTAGGGGGAAAAAGTGTCATTTTCCCTATATATATATATATATATATATATATATATATATATATATATATGGAGTATTGAACCTTTAATGTGAAATAAGAAAGAAATAATCAGTTAAATGATGTCTTTATTTGGATGCACTAAGACTATTACAATGCTCCATCACTTGGCAAACATGTACAACTTTGGCTTTATTTTATACTTTAGATTATACTTTGCCTATCCTTTGGATTTTAATGTATTATTTTAAGCTAATTTATTTATTAACATTAAAAAAATACATTTTAAAGTGTGACAATTTATACTAATAAATCATTCAAAAAAGTGGCAAAAGATGATTTGAAAATTTGATGCCACTGCATCAATTAAAAAAATGTTTTATTTCTACTGTTTACCTCAATCATCTCATAAATATCAATAATGTTTCTTAGAGGGGTCTAATCAACACATAAACTGAAAACAAAAAAAATGACAATCATAAGCAAAATATGTACAAAAATAAATGATAAAAATATTATTATTAAGACATAATAAATTTATCTTTCCAGAAAATCACAAAACTTTGGAAATCCTTATTGAAAAAGATATATGTGTCAAGAGTTACATATCTTGACGTAACGGCTAATAAAAAAGAACATCCATTACTTGTCCTCATTCAAAGACTTTGAAATATAAAGAAAAATTAAAACACTTGTGTTTAGATTAACTATTCGTATGCATTCAAAAAAAGATTAACTATTCGTATCATTCTTAACTCTACACAATTGCATAAGAACAATCATAGGATTTGCAATGCCAGAAAAAAAAAAAAAAAAAAAAAAAAAAAAGGTTTCCACTCTTGGTATATGTCGATCTCACACTGTAGCCTTCAATTGATTGTCCCTATAAACAGATAAACTACTTCATAAAAATACATATACAAAATACAATAAAAATAACAAAAGTAGATAATTTACTTTATATCCACGTACAATTAGAAAATCAATAAGTTAAGAAGGCCTCCTTGCAATGATCTTATCCAATTGGGAGTATATCTCAACGACCCTACCAATAACGTCAAACATCTTAATAAATAAAAAAGAATTCAGATGTAGATTAAAATATTAAATGAAACTTACCAACGAACTGTTTATCATCTACAGACTTCAAAGATGAAAATGATTTCAATAAATAAATTTGTCCAGAAAAGTTGTCATTTTTTTCATTCTTTAACCAAAGTAGCTTAGTTAAATTATAACATAAAATAATGAGTGCATTTTTTGTAAATATAGAAATTACTTATCACCAAAAAAATTTTAACGTCATAAGCTTTTCAAATTCATTATTTGAAAAGCTTACAGTACTTACCAATCAACATGCTCCCTTGGTATATGAGCATGAAGTTCCTTACAATGGAGTAAAAAAGAAAAGTGTTAATGGGAGGAGGAGCGGGACAAGGTCGCGACGACTGCCACAACTTCAATGGAGGATTACTAGAAGTCGGCGGCCTTTGAAGCGGATGTGAATGCGGCGGTGGCAGCTCGACAAAAGGAGATCGCCAAGGAGTGGCTGGCGACGCCGGAAGGAGATGATTATCTCCTGGACATGGGCGAGCGCGACTATCGTCTGGGTTTTTGCGAGGCCCAGATGGAAATTCATGCTGCCCTGCTGGCCCGCGACTCCGCCTTTACCCCCGAGGGCTGGGGCCTCAAGCCAGTACTGGATCCTCTGCCGGCGACTGATGAGCCCGTGTCGACTGCGGATCCGGCAGCTCTTCCTGTGGTGGGACCTTCTGAGCTTACGGAGCCGTCTTCCCAGGAAGAAGACCCCTCACCCGCTCTTCCAGTTGGACCAACGGCGGAAGCTCGGGTCGAGGGAGTTGATGTCGACACCCCCTCCCCCGTAGTTTAGGGTTTTCTTTTTGGTAGCCCTCTTTTGTAAGGGTTGGCCCCCCTCTTGGGTCCTTCATTAATGAAATTCCTTTTCTGCTTCTTCCGACTGCTTTTATCTCTTTTTGATCTTAGCCCCAAAAAAATAACTTAAGGCCTTGGACTCTTCCATTTTATTGAATTCCTGTGATTTGGGCGACTTCTCTTCTCTTTCAATACATGGAGCAGTCTAATACCCTGCCGAGTCCCTTCGTCGAGGCGACTCCTCTTGGCCTTTTCACAGAAACGACTAAGGGTCTGGGCCCTTGGTTCCTATCACTTCTCGCCGAGTCCCTCAGTCGAGGCGACTCCTTAGGCTTTTTCTTTTCTTAGAAACGGTTTAGGGTCAGTGCCCCGTTGTTTCTTTAATTTCTCGCCGAGTCCCTCAGTCGAGGCGACTCCTTTTGGCTTTTTCACGGAAACGACTTAGGGTCTGGGCCCTTGTTTCCTATCTCTTCTCGCCGAGTCCCTCAGTCGGGGCGACTCCTTAGGCTTTTTATTTTCTTAGAAACGGTTTAGGGTCAGTGCCCCGTTGTTTCTTTAATTTCTCGCTGAGTCCCTCAGTCGAGGCGACTCCTTTTGGCTTTTTCACGGAAACGACTAAGGGTCTGGGCCCTTGCTTCCTATCTCTTCTCGCCGAGTCCCTCAGTCGAGGCTACTCCTTAGGCTTTTTCTTTTCTTAGAAACGGTTTAGGGTCAGTGTGTAACACCCCAGATTTTCAAGACTTTTAAAACTTATACAATAAAGATAGAATCTCATTAAATCCCAAAATACGATACAAAGAGTACGGGGTGCTATGCCACACCCGAGCTAGGGAACTCGGGTGCACAGGCTAAATTCTAAAACCTCAATCAGTATCCATACTAAATCATGGCATGCAGGCCGAAAGGGAAAACTATCTAAGCTATGCCCCAAGCTTCTAGCGCGCTCCAGTGATCTACTCGTCTGTGCCTGAAAGCCAAATATATGTGTTCAGCGAGAGATGCTGGTAACCCACTCCAACGCGTTGAATACAATACATATAGATATATATAGATATACGAAAACCATTTTGAACATGAAGATATATCCTACGAACTCTAGCTTTTAAAACAGCGATAGACTCAAGAGATAGGGCTAAGCACAGACAGCAGTTATACCAAGCATATACAGTTTACAACAGGCAAGACAGATAAGATAAGCACAATTAATAATCATAACCCACATATACGATCCCCAGTATAAATCCCATAGTCTCATCCCCAAGACAATCATAACAACAACTCATCCATACTTCATCACATAGCACACTTTGTTGGCGCCACAGGACCAATCGCATGCCCATACATGAGCGTCAGCGCATATAGCTCTGACACGGCCCCGCAGCACCCTTCCCCGTATCGCAACACGGAGGGGTCGATCGCAACCGGCCAATGAACCGCAGCTCATCATAGTTTTATCGCAACCAAACAGTGGACCGCAGCCCAAGAGTATGTCATCTGACCGCAGCCAGGAAATATGAACCGCAGCTCATGTAGAAACGTTTGATCGCAACCAAACGGTGGACCGCAGCCCAAGAGTGTAAATCTGACCGCAGCCAGCTTCTCAACCGCAGCTCAGGAATAACCAATCCGATCGCAACCGAATTGGGGTATCATGCACACATAACACATAGCAAGCACATGCAACCAACATTAACACATTAGGAAGGGGAGAAAACGTATAACAAAAACCTATGCGTGATCCTTCACATACTAAGAATAATCCTAAGGGGTTCATACTTCTTTCACCTAGGTCAACGGGATACCAATTCAACTAGCATGCAATATATATAAGACTCATACAACCTACGAATGGTACCCGAAATATCAAACTAGACATAGGCACAATAGACGGAGTCCGTTGGGACACCACGGGGGTCGGGGGAACATCAAACGGGGAAGCCAAAATCCCAAAGTGGGGTCCAAACCAGCGGGTAGCCGGTGGGTGAGGGATCACCCGCCGGCTGCCCGCCGGCGGCAGCTAATCCGGGCAGCGGGTGCCCGGCGGGCAGCTGCCCGCTGCCGGCGTTGCCCAAGAAGGCCGCGGGTCCCCTACCCCCCACTGACTCTTTTTCACCAAAAACGCCCCGGGAACCTTTGTGGAACCCGAAACCATGCTTAGACACTTTCAAACGCAATTGATAACACACGTAGACAATTAACGGGTCAAAGATCGAGAAACATATGGCACACACCCAATCATGCGAATTCCCACCCAAAATACCAAGAATAATTCCATACGATACAACCTAGGATTCTAATCATTTTTAAATCAACAAGGACACAATTCATCTTCCAATATCAAGATTCGGTAAGAATATCATATAAACATCAAGAACATCATATATTCATCAAGAACACCATAATCATCAAGAACCTTTTATCATCAAGATCACCCATGGAATTATCCCATCAATCATCAATAATAATATCACAAATCATCAATACACAATAATATGGGGAAATCCTACGGGGGAAATCATAGCTATGAAAATAGGTTTTGTTGAGACATGGGTTACCTCTTAGCCTTAACTAATTCCTTGGCTATGAAGGGTCTTTCTTGAAGCTTTCTTGCTTTCTTGATTTCTCATAAGGGAATTCTTGGAACTTCTTGTGTGGTGAGGGATTATTGTGGTGGGGATCTAGGTGCCTCCTATATCCCTATTTATATATTTAAGACTCCTAACTATGGTCTGAATGGTATGTGTTTACTAATTCTATTCCTTATAGGACTAAGGGCTTATTTTAGGGATAAGGGTCCATGGTCCATAGTGGACCATATTAATTAATTAAAGTGAATCCTAATCGTAGTCCGAATAGTAAAAGGCCTACTTCCTTTATTCCTAATAGATAACTAGGTCTAGGATTCCTAATTAGTATCTGAATAGTAAAGGGTTTACTTTCTTTATTCCTAATAGGCTTAAGACTCTAATTTAGGCAAGGGTCCACGGTTCATGGTGGACCTTATTAATTAATTAAAGGAAACTTAACCGAATTAAATCATATTTAATTATTATTAACGGGATTAATTAAATAATTAATCCGGGATTGAAGGCCGTAACACAGGGTGTTACTCTATCCCCCCCCTTACGAGAAGCTTCGTCCCCAAAGCTTGGAAATCATTGCGGGGGTAACGAGTCCAAAGTAGTACGGTGGTCCTATAGCGAAAGCATTCTACGAGGACACTGTATAATTGTATGTTTACGATTAGGTTTAAAGGGCTAAGAGAGTGGGTTTCAAACCTGAGGACAAAGTGAATTTAGGAATTAGGATCAAAGTTTTCAAGGTTGCAACTTAGGGTGTGAGGTTGCCACCTTGTATGGAATCGTTAAAATAGGGGATCAAGAGTGTGGTTGAAGGGTAGAAAGGGTTTTGAAATAAGGAGGGGAGCCGATTTTCCTAGGGAGGGAAGGGAATTCGGCTAGGATGGGTTAAGGGTTCTCGATCTTCAAGTAACTATTCTGGTTTGATGCTTTGATCATGACGTATTGACGAACTGATGATCCTTCTTCCTTGGTGTTGGCACTTGCTTGACTTTAAGATCCTTGTTAGACCTTGCTTCCCAGGCTAAGGTTTCATCCTTCTCCCCTATCTTGAGGGAATCTCCCGTGATGATTTAACACTTACTTCTTTAATGCGTCCAAGGTCTTGACCAAGTTTGGTCAACCATGCCAATTTCTTAGGGCGCACTTCCCAAATTCTTCCCAAAGTTTCTTGGGAGTCGGTAAACTTTGGGTTGATTTTCCCTTCTTATTGAATTTCATCTCCTCTTTAGTGAATGAAATTCTTAGTAAGACTTCATGTCTTCCCCGAGGTTCGACTAGTTGTGCCTTTTTGTGTTACTTTTAATGGTGAAGGTGTCCTTGCATCCCCTTTTTCTTTTTGAAGCGCAGTTGGTTACCTAACCTCATTGTGGAATGACTCGGTGACTTTACGAGTCATCTCATTTCCTTGTGGGTCCTTAATGACCCTTGATATCTTGGCACAAATGTGCTTTTTACTTTTTTTTTTTTACCTAGCACCACGGACTACATAGTTCTTGATTCCATACAACTTATAAGGAGTCCTCTGATTTGCTTGAACGATATCCAAGGTTTGAAGGAGTCCCGGTCCATCCTTAGCATTTTGACTTTTAAGGTCTTTGTGAGTCCTTAGCACGAGTTCCCAACTCGCCTCCTTGGTTTGCACAATCCTTTATGCCAATCATCCCTAGTCGGTTGCATCGTAGAGTCCAACTTCAACTCCACGTGTAATGCAATTGGTTGTGCTTTTCCGATGGTGTCTTGCGTGTCAATGTCTTTTACCGATGACACCATGTGTAACACCCCGTGTTACGACCCCTAAAACCTTTTAATTAATTAATCAATAGCCCAAGAGAAAGAATAAATTATAATGATTAATTAGGGAAAAAGGCCCACCATAGTCCATGGGCCCTCATATATAAACCCAACCCCTAAACCCAACCCTTAGTTCCAAAAGGAATAGAATTAGCGAGCCTATAATATTAGTTCCTAATTAGGACTCCCAAATATATAAATAGGGGACTTAAGAGGCACCTAGAACTCCCCACAAGATTAACGCCCCGCCACCAAAAGAGCTCCAAGAATCCCCTTAGGAGAAATCAAGAAAGCAAGGAAGCTTAAAGAAAGATCCTTCATAGCCAAGGAATTAATTAAGGCTAAGAGGTAACCCATGTCTCAACAAAACCTATTTTCATAGTTATGATTCCCCCTTAAGGTTTCCCCCATATTATTGTGAATGGCAAGATCTGTTGATTATTATTGATGCTTGACGTGATGATCCCATGAGGGATCTTGATATTGGGAGATTCTTGATAATTATGGTGTTCTTGATGATTATATGGAGTTCTTGATGATCATGTGTTGTTCTTGATAATTGTGTGACGCTCTTGATGGTTATGTGTTATTCTTACCGAATCTTGCAATTAGAAGACGAATCGTATCCTTGTTGATATAAAAGTGATTAGAACCCTAGGTTGTATCGTATGTTATGATTCTTGGATTGTGGGGTGGGGAAATCGCATGTTTGGGTGTTGATTATGTCTAGAAAAGCATGATAGGTTATGTGCCGTTCGTTTCTCGTATTTGATCCGTCAATTGTCTACGTGTTGCCGTTAATAGCGTTGTAAGGTGTCTAAGCATGGTTTCGGGTTCCACAAAGGTTCCCGGGACGTTATTGTGTGAAAAAGAGTCAGTGGGGGTAAGTGGGGGGTAGGGGACCCGCTGCCCGGAACAGTATCATCCGGCGGGTGGCCCCCACCCACCGGCTACCCGCTGGAAATTATCCCACCTCGGGATCCCGGCTTCCCCGTTTGATGTTCCCCAGTTCCCCGTGGTATCCCAACGGACTCCGTTTATCGTGCCTGTGTCTAGTTTGATATTTCGGGTGCCGTTCATAGGTTTACGAGTCTATTATATTGCATGCTAGTTGAATTGGTATCCCGTTGACCTAGGTGGAAGAAGTATGAACCCCTTAGGACTATTCTTAGTATGTGATGGATCACGCATAGGTTTTGTTATACGCTTCCTCCCCCTTCCCAATGTGTAATGTGGGTTGCATGTGCTTGCTATGTGTTATGTGTGTGTGTTACCCCAATTCGGTTGCGATCGGATTGGTTATCCTGAGCTGCGGTTCAGAAGCTGGCTGCGGTCAGATTGATACTCTTGGGCTGCGGTTCAGAAGCTGGCTGCGGTCAGATTGATACGCCGCCCGCCATCCACCCAAGCTTCGCCCGCTGCCACCAACGCCCACGCGACCGTAGGCCTCCACCGCCCCGCCGGAAAATAGCCGAGCTCCGCCCCACCATCGCCACCTTGTAGCGGCTCGAACCACCGCCGGAAAAGAGACCGCCGAAAACTTCGCCGGAGACCCGCCGGAAAGCTGCCGGAATTTCTACCGGAATTCCTCACCGCCAAAAGAAAAAAATTCAAGATGCCGAAAAAGCCCCTCGGAATCCGCACCCTGGAATGGAACCACGCCGATTACACCGTCATCGGAGGTAAAGCACTTGAACCCGACCAATTCTCTCCGGAATTGGTCGACATGCTCAAACACCAAGGTCTTTTAGATACTTACCTCGCCATCAAAGGGGACACATACCCCGAGTTGGTGAAGGAGTTCTATCAACACCTTGTGGCCACCAAACGAAGTGACAAAGTAGAAATTACCACCAAGGTCCGTGGCAAGGAAATTGTGCTTTCCGAAGGCCGGTTGGCCAAGCTCTTGAAATTGACCACCACGGGTGTGTCTGACTATGACCGAAAGGGGTGGATTGATACCCAAACTACGGGATACAAGGACTATCTTGGGTACTTACTCGGGAAAGAGGACGGGTTCACCTCGGCCACTCGACCAAACCGAAAGTGGCTATCGGCGGAGCAAAAGATATTGGTTATGATTGTAACCGATAGCCTCTTGCCCACCAATAACAAGAGCAAGGATGTGGGGAGCTTGGAGTGCACCTTTGCGTATCTCCTAAAACATAAAATCAAGTTCAACCTGCCGGCACTCATGCTAAAGCACATAGAGTTCTGCATGACAAACAACCGGCTTAGCCTACCCTACGGGATGATCCTAAGTTGGATCATGGAGAAAATGGGGGTAGACCTAAGCCACACCAAGGTCAAAACCGCCAACGGCATGGTTTTCAATGCCCAAAACCTCCGCCGCAACGACATCTACTACACCGAGGGAGGACACTATCTCACCCTCGAAGAAATTTGCCAAAAACCCGAGGAGGAACGTAGAGAATTGGTTGATCGATTGGACATCTCCAACAAAAAGCTCAAGCGAGCCATGCAAGATTGCGGAGGTACGAAGGGAAATGAGGGACAAGAGGAGGAAGACGGGCCTAACCCGTCAGTGCACCCACAGCCAGGAGGGAACCCGAGGGGACAAAACGAGGGTTCGGTCAACGAACGCATACTCGCTCAGCTCGACCGGCAGAATCAAATCATGGAAGAAGGGTTCTCATCCTTGATTCGCACCACACGTGCACTCGATCAAAGGGTAGCAGCGATCGAGGCCGCCTTGGGCACTCGCGGTGCATCCAGTTCCAGCGCAGGAAACCGAGGTACAACCGAAAAATTCTCTATCTAAACCCCATCAAAAGTTCAGCCTACCCCAAGCCAAGACAAACGTAAGGCCGCAACCCTAATCAGGAGGCCGAGCTACGAGGTGTCTAGGGGTGAAAGGATGGACTATAACACCAGGCTTCGGGGACGAAGCCCCTTGTAAGGGGGGGAGAGTGTAACACCCCATGTTACGGCCCCTAAAACCATTTAATTAATTAATCAATAGCCCAAGAGAAAAAATAAATCATAATGATTAATTAGGGAAAAAGGCCCACCATAGTCCATGTGCCCTCATATATAAACCCAACCCCTAAACCCAATCCTTAGTTCCAAAAGGAATAGAATTAGCGAGCCTATAATATTAGTTCCTAATTAGGACTCCTAAATATATAAATAGGGGACTTAGGAGGCACCTAGAACTTCCCACAAAAATAACGCCCCACCACCCCAAAAGAGCTCCAAGAATCCCCTTAGGAGAAATCAAGGAAGCAATGAAGCTTAAAGAAAGATCCTTCATAGCCAAGGAATTAATTAAGGCTAAGAGGTAACCCATGTCTCAACAAAACCTATTCTCATAGCTATGATTCCCCCTTAGGGTTTCCCCATATTATTGTGTATTGGCGAGTTATGATGATTATTATTGGTAATTGATGTGATGATCCCATGGGGGATCTTGATAATCTTGATATTGGAAGATTCTTGATGATTATGGTGTTCTTGGTAATTATATGGAATTCCTGATGATTATGTGTTGTTCTTGATAATTATGTGATGCTCTTGATGTTTATGTGTTATTCTTACTGAATCTTGCAATTAGAAGACGAACCGTATTCTTGTTGATATAAAAGTGATTAGAACCCTAGGTTGTATCGTATGATCTTATTCTTGGATTATCGGGTGGGGAAATCGCATGTTTGGGTGTTGATTATGTTTAGAAAAGCATGATAGGTTATGTGCCGTTCGTTTCTCGTATTTGATCCGTCAATTGTCTACGAATTGTCGTTAATTGCGTTGTAAAGTATCTAAGCATGGTTTCGGGTTCCACAACGGTTCCCGGGGCGAAAAGTGATGAAAAGAGTCAGTGGAGGGTAGGGGACCCGCCACCTACCCATGGCCGTAAAACACCGCCCGGCAGCGGGTGGCCGGCGGGCGGGCAGCTGCCCACCGGCGACCCGCTGCCCGGAACAGTAGAATCCGGCGGGCAGCCGGCGGGTGGCCCCCACCCACCGGCTACCCGCTGGAAAATTGTCCCACCCGGGACCCCGGCTTCCCCGTTCCCCGTGGTGTCCCAACGGACTCGGTTTATCGTGCCTATGTCTAGTTTGATGTTTCGGGTACCGTTCGTAGGTTTATGAGTCTATTATATTGCATGCTAGTTGAATTGGTATCCCATTGACCTAGGTGGAAGAAGTATGAACCCCTTAGGACTATTCTTAGTAAGTGATGGATCACGCATAGGTTTTGTTATACGTTTTCTCCCCCTTCCTAATGTGTAATGTGGGTTGCATGTGCTTGCTATGTGTTATGTGTGTGTGTTACCCCAATTCAGTTGCGATCGGATTGGTTATCCTGAGCTGCGGTTCAGAAGCTGGCTGCGGTCAGATTGATACTCTTGGGCTGCGGTCCACCATTTGGTTGCGATCAAACGTTTCTATACGAGCTGCGGTTCGTCCTTTTTCCTGGCTGCGGTCAGATGACATTCTCTTGGGCTGCGGTCCACCGTTTGGTTGCGATCAAACGTTTCTATACGAGCTGCGGTTCGTCCTTTTTCCTGGCTGCGGTCAGATGACATTCTCTTAGGCTGCGGTCCACTGTTTGGTTGTGATCAAACACTATGATGAGCTGCGGTTCATCGGTCGGTTGCGATCGACCCCTCCGTGTTGCGATACGGGGCAAGGTGCTGCGGGGCCGTGTCAGAGCTATATGCGCTGACCCTCATGTATGGGCATGCGATTGGTCCTGGACGAGTTGTGATTACGAGTGTCTTGGGGGATGTGACTATGGGATTTATATTGGGGATTGTTCATGTTGGGTTATGATCATTGTTTATGCTTTGCCTTATCTGCCTTATCTGTTGTAAACTGCATATGCTCGTTATAACTGTGCTTGTGTCTGGCCTTATCTGTCGAGTCATTCACGGTTTTAAAGCTAGTGTTCGTAGGATATATCTTCATGCTCAAAATGGTTTTCGTATATCTATATATATCTCTATATGTATTGTATTTCAACGCGTTGGAGTGGGTTACCAGCATCTCTCGCTGAATAGATATATTTGGCTTTCAGGCACAGAGGACTAGAGCACTGGAGCGCGCTTGAACTGGAGCGTAGAAGTAGAGTAGTTTCCCTTTCGGTCTGCGTGCCATATTATGCATTGTGTTTCAATGGATATTAGTTAGATAGCCTGTGCACCTAGGTTCTCTAGCCCAGGTGTGGCATAGCACCCCGTACACTTATGATATACTTTGGGATGTAATGAGATATTACCTTTATTATATAAGCTTAAAATGTCTTGAAAATCTGGGGTGTTACACATAACACATAGCAAGCACATGCAACCAACATTAACACATTGGGAAGGGGGACAAAACGTATAACAAAAACCAATGCGTGATCCTTCACATACTAAGAATAATCCTAAGGGTTTCATACTTCTTTCACCTAGGTCAACGGGATACCAATTCAACTAGCATGCAATATATATAAGACTCATACAACCTACGAATGGTACCCGAAATATCAATCTAGACATAGGCACGATAGACGGAGTCCGTTGGGACACCACGGGGGTCGGGGGAACATCAAACGGGGAAGCCAAAATCCCAATATGGGGTCCAAAGCAGCGGGTAGCCGGTGGGTGAGGGATCACCCGCCGGCGGCAGCTAATCCGGGCAGCTGCCCGCCCGCCGGCTGCCCGCTGCCGGCGTTGCCCAAGAAGGTCGCGGGTAGGTGGCGGGTCCCCTACCCCCACCTACCCCCCACTGACTCTTTTTCACCAAAAACGCCCCGAGAACCTTTGTGGAACCCGAAACCATGCTTAGACACTTTCAAACGCAATTGATAACACACGTAGACAATTAACGGGTCAAAGATCGAGAAACATATGGCACATAACCTATCATGCTTTTCTAAACATAATCAACCGCCAATCATGCGAATTCCTACCCAAAATACCAAGAATAATTCCATACGATACAACCTAGGGTTCTAATCATTTTTAAATCAACAAGGACACAATTCATCTTCCAATATCAAGATTCGGTAAGAATATCATATAAACATCAAGAACATCCTACAATCATCAAGAACATCATATAATCATCAAGAACACCATAATCATCAAGAACCTTTTATCATCAAGATCACCCATGGAATTATACCATCAATCTTCAATAATAATATCACAAATCATCAATACACAATAATATGGGGAAATCCTACGGGGGAAATCATAGCTATGAAAATAGGTTTTGTTGAGACATGGGTTACCTCTTAGCCTTAACTAATTCCTTGGCTATGAAGGGTCTTTCTTGAAGCTTTCTTGCTTTCTTGATTTCTCCTAGGGGAATTCTTGGAACTTCTTGTGTGCTGAGGGATTATTGTGGTGGGGATCTAGGTGCCTCCTATATCCCTATTTATATATTTAAGACTCCTAACTAGGGTCTGAATGGTATGGGTTTAGTAATTCTATTCCTTATAAGACTAGGGGCTTATTTTAGGGATAAGGGTCCATGGTCCATAGTGGACCATATTAATTAATTAAAGGGAATCCTAATCGTAGTCTGAATAGCAAAAGGCCTACTTCCTTTATTCCTAATAAATAACTAGGTCTAGGATTCCTAATTAGTATCTGAATAGTAAAGGGTTTACTTTCTTTATTCCTAATAGGCTTAAGACTCTAATTTAGGCAAGGGTCCATGGTTCATGGTGGACCTTATTAATTAATTAAAGGAAACTTAACCGAATTGAATCATATTTAATTATTATTAACGGGATTAATTAAATAATTAATCCGGGATTGAAGGCCGTAACACGGGGTGTTACACAGTGCCCCGTTGTTTCTTTAATTTCTCGCCGAGTCCCTCAGTCGTGGTGACTCCTTTTGGCTTTTTCACGGAAACGACTAAGGTCTGGGCCCTTGTTTCCTATCTCTTCTCGCCGAGTCCCTCAGTCGATGCGACTGCTTAGGCTTTTTCTATTCTTAGAAACAGTTTAGGGTCAGTGCCCCATTGTTTCTTTAATTTCTCGCCGAGTCCCTCAGTCGAGGCGACTCCTTTTGGATATTTCACGGAAACGACTAAGGGTCTGGGCCCTTGTTTCCTATCTCATCTCTCTGAGTCCCTTAGTCGAGGCGACTCCTTAGGCTTTTTCTTTTCTTAGAAACGGTTTAGGGTCAGTGCCCCGTTGTTTCTTTAATTTCTCGCCGAGTCCCTCAGTCGAGGCGACTCCTTTTGGCTTTTTCACGGAAACGACTAAGGTTTGGGACCTTGGTTCCTATCTCTTCTCGCCGAGTCCCTCAGTCGAGGCGACTCCTTAGGCTTTTTATTTTCTTAGAAACGGTTTAGGGTCAGTGCCCCGTTGTTTCTTTAATTTCTCGCCGAGTCCCTCAGTTGAGGCGACGCCTTTTGGCTTTTTCACAGAAATGACTAACGGTCTTGGCCCGTCTTTCCTATCTCTTCTCGCAGAGTCCCTCAGTCGAGACGACTCATTTTGGGTTTTTCATGGAAACGACTAAGGGTCTGGGCCCTTGTTTTCTATCTCGTCTCGCCGAGTCCCTCAGTCGAGGCGACTCCTTAGGCTTTTTCTTTTCTTAGAAACGGTTTAGGGTAAGTGCCCCATTGTTTCTTTAATTTCTCGCCGAGTCCCTCAGTCGAGGCGACTCCTTTTGGCTTTTTCGCGGAAACGACTAAGGGTCTGGGCCCTTGTTTCCTATCTCTTCTCCCCGAGTCCCTCAGTCGAGGCGACTCCATAGGCTTTTTCTTTTCTTAGAAACAGTTTAAGGTCAGTGCCCCGTTGTTTCTTTAATTTCTCGCCGAGTCCCTCAATCGAGGCGATTCCTTTTGGTTTTTTCACGGAAACGACTATGGGTCTCGGCCCTTGTTTCTTATCTCTTCTCGCCGAGTCCCTCAGTCGAAGCGACTCCTTAGGCTTTTTCTTTTCTTAGAAACGGTTTAGGGTCAGTGCCCTGTTGTTTCTTTAATTTCTCACCGAGTCCCTCAGTCGAGGCGACTCCTTTTGGCTTTTTCACGGAAACGACTAAGGGTCTGGGCCCTTGTTTCCTATCACTTCTCGCCGAGCCCCTCAGTCGAGGTGACTCCTTACGCTTTTTCTTTTCTTAGAAACGGTTTAGGGTCAGTGCCCCGTTTTTTATTTAATTTCTCGCCGAGTCCCTTAGTCGAGACGACTCCTTTTGGCTTTTTCCCGGAAGCGACTAAGGGTCTGGGCCCTTGTTTCCTATCTCTTCTCGCCGAGTCCCTCAGTCGAGGCGACTCCTTAGGCTTTTTCTTTTCTTAGAAACGGTTTAGGGTCAGTGCCCGTTGTTTCTTTAATTTCTCGCAGAGTCCCTCAGTCGAGGCGACTCCTTTTGGCTTTTTCACGGAAACGACTAAGGTCTGGGCCATTGTTTCCTATCTCTTCTCGCCGAGTCCCTCAATCGAGGCGAATCCTTAGGCTTTTTCTTTTATTAGATACGGTTTAGGGTCAGTGTCCCATTGTTTGTTTAATTTCTCGCCAAGTCCCTCAGTCGAGGCGACTCTTTTTGGCTTTTTCACGGAAACAGCTAAAGGTCTGGGCCCTTGTTTCCTATCTCTTCTCGCCGAGTCCCTCAGTCGATGCGACTGCTTAGGCTTTTTCTATTCTTAGAAACAGTTTAGGGTCAGTGCCCCATTGTTTCTTTAATTTCTCGCCGAGTCCCTCAATCGAGGCGATTCCTTTTGGTTTTTTCACGGAAACGACTATGGGTCTCGGCCCTTGTTTCTTATCTCTTCTCGCCGAGTCCCTCAGTCGAAGCGACTCCTTAGGCTTTTTCTTTTCTTAGAAACGGTTTAGGGTCAGTGCCCTGTTGTTTCTTTAATTTCTCATCGAGTCCCTCAGTCGAGGCGACTCCTTTTGGCTTTTTCACGGAAACGACTAAGGGTCTGGGCCCTTGTTTCCTATCACTTCTCGCCGAGCCCTCAGTCGAGGTGACTCCTTACGCTTTTTCTTTTCTTAGAAACGGTTTAGGGTCAGTGCCCCGTTTTTTATTTAATTTCTCGCCGAGTCCCTTAGTCGAGACGACTCCTTTTGGCTTTTTCCCGGAAGCGACTAAGGGTCTGGGCCCTTGTTTCCTATCTCTTCTCGCCGAGTCCCTCAGTCGAGGCGACTCCTTAGGCTTTTTCTTTTCTTAGAAACGGTTTAGGGTCAGTGCCCCGTTGTTTCTTTAATTTCTCGCAGAGTCCCTCAGTCGAGGCGACTCCTTTTGGCTTTTTCACGGAAACGACTAAGGTCTGGGCCATTGTTTCCTATCTCTTCTCGCCGAGTCCCTCAATCGAGGCGAATCCTTAGGCTTTTTCTTTTATTAGATACGGTTTAGGGTCAGTGTCCCATTGTTTGTTTAATTTCTCGCCAAGTCCTCAGTCGAGGCGGCTCTTTTTGGCTTTTTCACGGAAACAGCTAAAGGTCTGGGCCCTTGTTTCCTATCTCTTCTCGCCGAGTCCCTCAGTCGATGCGACTGCTTAGGCTTTTTCTATTCTTAGAAACAGTTTAGGGTCAGTGCCCCATTGTTTCTTTAATTTCTCGCCGAGTCCCTCAGTCGAGGCGACTCCTTTTGGATTTTTCACGGAAACGACTAAGGGTCTGGGCCCTTGTTTCCTATCTCATCTCTCTGAGTCCCTTAGTCGAGGCGACTCCTTAGGCTTTTTCTTTTCTTAGAAACGGTTTAGGGTCAGTGCCCCGTTGTTTCTTTAATTTCTCGCCGAGTCCCTCAGTCGAGGCGACTCCTTTTGGCTTTTTCACGGAAACGACTAAGGTTTGGGACCTTGGTTCCTATCTCTTCTCGCCGAGTCCCTCAGTCGAGGCGACTCCTTAGGCTTTTTATTTTCTTAGAAACGGTTTAGGGTCAGTGCCCCGTTGTTTCTTTAATTTCTCGCCGAGTCCCTCAGTTGAGGCGACTCCTTTTGGCTTTTTCACAGAAACGACTAACGGTCTTGGCCCTTCTTTCCTATCTCTTCTCGCAGAGTCCCTCAGTCGAGACGACTCATTTTGGGTTTTTCATGGAAACGACTAAGGGTCTGGGCCCTTGTTTTCTATCTCGTCTCGCCGAGTCCCTCAGTCGAGGCGACTCCTTAGGCTTTTTCTTTTCTTAGAAACGGTTTAGGGTAAGTGCCCCATTGTTTCTTTAATTTCTCGCCGAGTCCCTCAGTCGAGGCGACTCCTTTTGGCTTTTTCGCGGAAACGACTAAGGGTCTGGGCCCTTGTTTCCTATCTCTTCTCCCCGAGTCCCTCAGTCTAGGCGACTCCATAGGCTTTTTCTTTTCTTAGAAACAGTTTAAGGTCAGTGCCCCGTTGTTTCTTTAATTTCTCGCCGAGTCCCTCAATCGAGGCGATTCCTTTTGGTTTTTTCACGGAAACGACTATGGGTCTCGGCCCTTGTTTCTTATCTCTTCTCGCCGAGTCCCTCAGTCGAAGCGACTCCTTAGGCTTTTTCTTTTCTTAGAAACGGTTTAGGGTCAGTGCCCTGTTGTTTCTTTAATTTCTCACCGAGTCCCTCAGTCGAGGCGACTCCTTTTGGCTTTTTCACGGAAACGACTAAGGGTCTGGGCCCTTGTTTCCTATCACTTCTCGCCGAGCCCCTCAGTCGAGGTGACTCCTTACGCTTTTTCTTTTCTTAGAAACGGTTTAGGGTCAGTGCCCCGTTTTTTATTTAATTTCTCGCCGAGTCCCTCAGTCGAGACGACTCCTTTTGGCTTTTTCCCGGAAGCGACTAAGGGTCTGGGCCCTTGTTTCCTATCTCTTCTCGCCGAGTCCCTCAGTCGAGGCGACTCCTTAGGCTTTTTCTTTTCTTAGAAACGGTTTAGGGTCAGTGCCCCGTTGTTTCTTTAATTTCTCGCAGAGTCCCTCAGTCGAGGCGACTCCTTTTGGCTTTTTCACGGAAACGACTAAGGTCTGGGCCATTGTTTCCTATCTCTTCTCGCCGAGTCCCTCAATCGAGGCGAATCCTTAGGCTTTTTCTTTTATTAGATACGGTTTAGGGTCAGTGTCCCATTGTTTGTTTAATTTCTCGCCAAGTCCCTCAGTCGAGGCGACTCTTTTTGGCTTTTTCACGGAAACAGCTAAAGGTCTGGGCCCTTGTTTCCTATCTCTTCTCGCCGAGTCCCTCAGTCGATGCGACTGCTTAGGCTTTTTCTATTCTTAGAAACAGTTTAGGGTCAGTGCCCCATTGTTTCTTTAATTTCTCGCCGAGTCCCTCAGTCGAGGCGACTCCTTTTGGATTTTTCACGGAAACGACTAAGGGTCTGGGCCCTTGTTTCCTATCTCATCTCTCTGAGTCCCTTAGTCGAGGCGACTCCTTAGGCTTTTTCTTTTCTTAGAAACGGTTTAGGGTCAGTGCCCCGTTGTTTCTTTAATTTCTCGCCGAGTCCCTCAGTCGAGGCGACTCCTTTTGGCTTTTTCACGGAAACGACTAAGGTTTGGGACCTTGGTTCCTATCTCTTCTCGCCGAGTCCCTCAGTCGAGGCGACTCCTTAGGCTTTTTATTTTCTTAGAAACGGTTTAGGGTCAGTGCCCCGTTGTTTCTTTAATTTCTCGCCGAGTCCCTCAGTTGAGGCGACTCCTTTTGGCTTTTTCACAGAAACGACTAACGGTCTTGGCCCTTCTTTCCTATCTCTTCTCGCAGAGTCCCTCAGTCGAGACGACTCATTTTGGGTTTTTCATGGAAACGACTAAGGGTCTGGGCCCTTGTTTTCTATCTCGTCTCGCCGAGTCCCTCAGTCGAGGCGACTCCTTAGGCTTTTTCTTTTCTTAGAAACGGTTTAGGGTAAGTGCCCCATTGTTTCTTTAATTTCTCGCCGAGTCCCTCAGTCGAGGCGACTCCTTTTGGCTTTTTCGCGGAAACGACTAAGGGTCTGGGCCCTTGTTTCCTATCTCTTCTCCCCGAGTCCCTCAGTCGAGGCGACTCCATAGGCTTTTTCTTTTCTTAGAAACAGTTTAAGGTCAGTGCCCCGTTGTTTCTTTAATTTCTCGCCGAGTCCCTCAATCGAGGCGATTCCTTTTGGTTTTTTCACGGAAACGACTATGGGTCTCGGCCCTTGTTTCTTATCTCTTCTCGCCGAGTCCCTCAGTCGAAGCGACTCCTTAGGCTTTTTCTTTTCATAGAAACGGTTTAGGGTCAGTGCCCTGTTGTTTCTTTAATTTCTCACCGAGTCCCTCAGTCGAGGCGACTCCTTTTGGCTTTTTCACGGAAACGACTAAGGGTCTGGGCCCTTGTTTCCTATCACTTCTCGCCGAGCCCCTCAGTCGAGGTGACTCCTTACGCTTTTTCTTTTCTTAGAAACGGTTTAGGGTCAGTGCCCCGTTTTTTCTTTAATTTCTCGCCGAGTCCCTCAGTCGAGACGACTCCTTTTGGCTTTTTCCCGGAAGCGACTAAGGGTCTGGGCCCTTGTTTCCTATCTCTTCTCGCCGAGTCCCTCAGTCGAGGCGACTCCTTAGGCTTTTTCTTTTCTTAGAAACGGTTTAGGGTCAGTGCCCCGTTGTTTCTTTAATTTCTCGCAGAGTCCCTCAGTCGAGGCGACTCCTTTTGGCTTTTTCACGGAAACGACTAAGGTCTGGGCCATTGTTTCCTATCTCTTCTCGCCGAGTCCCTCAATCGAGGCGAATCCTTAGGCTTTTTCTTTTATTAGATACGGTTTAGGGTCAGTGTCCCATTGTTTGTTTAATTTCTCGCCAAGTCCCTCAGTCGAGGCGACTCTTTTTGGCTTTTTCACGGAAACAGCTAAAGGTCTGGGCCCTTGTTTCCTATCTCTTCTCGCCGAGTCCCTCAGTCGATGCGACTGCTTAGGCTTTTTCTATTTCTTAGAAACAGTTTAGGGTCAGTGCCCCATTGTTTCTTTAATTTCTCGCCGAGTCCCTCAGTCGAGGCGACTCCTTTTGGCATTTTTCACGGAAACGACTAAGGGTCTGGGCCCTTGTTTCCTATCTCATCTCTCTCGAGTCCCTTCAGTCGAGGCGACTCCTTAGGCTTTTTCTTTTCTTAGAAACGGTTTAGGGTCAGTGCCCCGTTGTTTCTTTAATTTCTCGCCGAGTCCCTCAGTCGAGGCGACTCCTTTTGGCTTTTTCACGGAAACGACTAAGGTCTGGGACCTTGGTTCCTATCTCTTCTCGCCGAGTCCCTCAGTCGAGGCGACTCCTTAGGCTTTTTATTTCTTAGAAACGGTTTAGGGTCAGTGCCCCGTTGTTTCTTTAATTTCTCGCCGAGTCCCTCAGTTGAGGCGACTCCTTTTGGCTTTTTCACAGAAACGACTAACGGTCTTGGCCCTTCTTTTCCTATCTCTTCTCGCAGAGTCCCTCAGTCGAGACGACTCCATTTTGGTTTTTCATGGAAACGACTAAGGGTCTGGGCCCTTGTTTTCTATCTCGTCTCGCCGAGTCCCTCAGTCGAGGCGACTCCTTAGGCTTTTTCTTTTCTTAGAAACGGTTTAGGGTAAGTGCCCCATTGTTTCTTTAATTTCTCGCCGAGTCCCTCAGTCGAGGCGACTCCTTTTGGCTTTTTCGCGGAAACGACTAAGGGTCTGGGCCCTTGTTTCCTATCTCTTCTCCCCGAGTCCCTCAGTCGAGGCGACTCCATAGGCTTTTTCTTTTCTTAGAAACAGTTTAAGGTCAGTGCCCCGTTGTTTCTTTAATTTCTCGCCGAGTCCCTCAATCGAGGCGATTCCTTTTGGCTTTTTTCACGGAAACGACTATGGGTCTCGGCCCTTGTTTCCTTATCTCTTCTCGCCGAGTCCCTCTGTCGAAGCGACTCCTTAGGCTTTTTCTTTTCATAGAAACGGTTTTAGGGTCAGTGCCCTGTTGTTTCTTTAATTTCTCACCGAGTCCCTCAGTCGAGGCGATTCCTTTTGGCTTTTTCACGGAAACGACTAAGGGTCTGGGCCCTTGTTTCCTATCACTTCTCGCCGAGTCCCTCAGTCGAGGTGACTCCTTACGCTTTTTCTTTTCTTAGAAACGGTTTAGGGTCAGTGCCCCGTTTTTTCTTTAATTTCTCGCCGAGTCCCTCAGTCGAGACGACTCCTTTTGGCTTTTTCACGGAAACGACTAAGGGTCTGGGCCCTTGTTTCCTATCTCTTCTCGCCGAGTCCCTCAGTCGAGGCGACTCCTTAGGCTTTTTCTTTTCTTAGAAACGGTTTAGGGTCAGTGCCCCGTTGTTTCTTTAATTTCTCGCCAGAGTCCCTCAGTCGAGGCGACTCCTTTTGGCTTTTTCACGGAAACGACTAAGGTCTGGGCCATTGTTTCCTATCTCTTCTCACCGAGTCCCTCAATCGAGGCGAATCCTTAGGCTTTTTCTTTTATTAGATACGGTTTAGGGTCAGTGTCCCATTGTTTGTTTAATTTCTCGCCAAGTCCCTCAGTCGAGGCGACTATTTTTGGCTTTTTCACGGAAACAGCTAAAGGTCTGGGCCCTTGTTTCCTATCTCTTCTCGCCGAGTCCCTCAGTCGAGGCGACTCCTTAGGCTTTTTCTTTTCTTAGAAATGGTTTAGGGTCAGTGCCCCGTTGTTTCTTTAATTTCTCGCCGAGTCCCTCAGTCGAGGCGACTCCTTTTGGCTTTTTCACAGAAACGACTAAGGGTCTGGGCCCTTGGTTCCTATCTCTTCTCGCCGAGTCCCTCAGTCGAGGCGACTCCTTAGGCTTTTTCATTTCTTAGAAACAGTTTAGGGTCAGTGCCCCGTTGTTTCTTTAATTTCTCGCCGAGTCCCTCAGTCGATGCGACTCCTTTTGGCTTTTTCACGGAAACGACAAAGGTCTGGGCCTTTGTTTCCTATCTCTTCTTGCCGAGTCCCTCAGTCGAGGCGACTCCTTAAGCTCTTTCTTTTCTTAGAAACGTTTTAGGGTCAGTGCCCCGTTGTTTCTTTAATTTCTCGCCAAGTCCCTCAGTCGAGGCGACTCCTTATGGCTTTTTCACGGAAATGACTAAGGGTCTGGGACCTTGTTTCCTATCTCTTCTCGCCGAGTCCTTCAGTCGAAGCGACTCCTTAGGCTTTTTCTTTTCTTAGAAACGGTTTAGGGTCAGTGCCCTGTCGTTTCTTTAATTTCTTACCGAGTCCCTCAGTCGAGGCGACTCCTTTTGGCTTTTTCACGGAAACGACTAAGGTCTGGGACCTTGGTTCCTATCTCTTCTCGCCGAGTCCCTCAGTCGAGGCGACTCCTTAGGCTTTTTATTTTCTTAGAAACGGTTTAGGGTCAGTGCCCCGTTGTTTCTTTAATTTCTCACCGAGTCCCTCAGTTGAGGCGACTCCTTTTGGCTTTTTCACAGAAACGACTAACGGTCTTGGCCCTTCTTTCCTATCTCTTCTCGTAGAGTCCCTCAGCCGAGGCGACTCCTTTTGACTTTTTCATGGAAACGACTAAGGGTCTGGGCCCTTGTTTTCTATCTCGTCTCGCCGAGTCCCTCAGTCGAGGCGACTCCTTAGGCTTTTTCTTTCTTAGAAACGGTTTAGGGTCAGTGCCCCATTGTTTCTTTAATTTCTCGCCGAGTCCCTCAGTCGAGGCGACTCCTTTTGGCTTTTTCGCGGAAACGACTAAGGGTCTGGGCCCTTATTTCCTAATCTCTTCTCGCCGAGTCCCTCAGTCGAGGCGACTCCATAGGCTTTTTCTTTTCTTAGAAATAGTTTAGGTCAGTGCCCCGTTGTTTCTTTAATTTCTCGCCGAGTCCCTCAATCGAGGCGACTCCTTTTGGCTTTTTCACGGAAACGACTATGGGTCTGGCCCTTGTTTCCTATCTCTTCTCGCCGAGTCCCTCAGTCGAAGCGACTCCTTAGGCTTTTTCTTTTCTTAGAAACGGTTTAGGGTCAGTGCCCTGTTGTTTCTTTAATTTCTCGCCGAGTCCCTCAGTCGAGGCGACTCCTTTTGGCTTTTTCACGGAAACGACTAAGGGTCTGTGCCCGTTGTTTCCTATCTCTTCTCGCCGAGTCCCTCAGTCGAGGCGACTCCTTAGGCTTTTTCTTTTCTTAGAAACGGTTTTAGGGTCAGTGCCCATTTTTTCTTTAATTTCTCGCCATGTCCCTCAGTCGAGACGACTCCTTTTGGCTTTTTCACGGAAACGACTAAGGGTCTGGGCCCTTGTTTCCTATCTCTTCTCGCCGAGTCCCTCAGTCGAGGCGACTCCTTAGCTTTTTCTTTTCTTAGAAACGGTTTAGGGTCAGTGCCCCGTTGTTTCTTTAATTTCTCGCCGAGTCCCTCAGTCGAGGCGACTCCTTTTGGCTTTTTCACGGAAACGACTAAGGTCTGGCCTTTGTTTACTATCTCTTCTCGCCGAGTCCCTCATCGAGGCGACTCCTTAGGCTTTTTCTTTTATTAGATACGGTTTAGGGTCAGTGTCCCATTGTTTCTTTAATTTCTCACCAAGTCCCTCAGTCGAGGCGACTCCTTTTGGCTTTTTCACGGAAACGACTAAAGGTCTGGGCCCTTGTTTCCTATCTCTTCTCGCCGAGTCCCTCAGTCGAGGCGACTCCTTAGGCTTTTTCTTTTCTTAGAAACGGTTTAGGGTCAGTGCCCTGTTGTTTCTTTAATTTCTCGCCGAGTCCCTCAGTCGAGGCGACTCCTTTTGGCTTTTTCAACGGAAACAGACTAAGGGTCTGGGCCCTTGTTCCTATCTCTTCTCGCCGAGTCCCTCAGTCGAGGTGACTCCTTAGGCTTTTTCTTTTCTTAGAAACGGTTTAGGGTCAGTGCCCCGTTTTTTCTTTAATTTCTCGCCGAGTCCCTCAGTCGAGACGACTCCTTTTGGCTTTTTCACGGAAACGACTAAGGGTCTGGGCCCTTGTTTCCTATCTCTTCTCGCCGAGTCCCTCAGTCGAGGCGACTCCTTAGGCTTTTTCTTTTCTTAGAAACGGTTTAGGGTCAGTGCCCGTTGTTTCTTTAATTTCTCGCCGAGTCCCTCAGTCGAGGCGACTCCTTTTGGCTTTTTCACGGAAACGACTAAGGGTCTGGGCCCTTGTTTCCTATCTCTTCTCGCCGAGTCCCTCAGTCGAGGCGACTCCTTAGGCTTTTTCTTTTCTTAGAAACGGTTTAGGGTCAGTGCCCCGTTGTTTCTTTAATTTCTCGCCGAGTCCCTCAGTCGAGGCGACTCCTTTTGGCTTTTTCACGGAAACGACTAAGGTCTGGGCCCTTGTTTCCTATCTCTTCTCGCCGAGTCCCTCAGTCGAGGCGACTCCTTAGGCTTTTTCTTTTCTTAGAAACGGTTTAGGGTCAGTGCCCCATTGTTTCTTTAATTTCTCGCCGAGTCCCTCAGTCGAGGCGACTCCTTTTGGCTTTTTCACGGAAACGACTAAGGGTCTGGGCCCTTGTTTCCTATCTCTTCTCGCCGAGTCCCTCAGTCGAGGCGACTCCTTAGGCTTTTTCTTTTCTTAGAAACGGTTTAGGGTCAGTGCCCCAGTTGTTTCTTTAATTTCTCGCCGAGTCCCTCAGTCGAGGCGACTCCTTTTGGCTTTTTCACGGAAACGACTAAGGGTCTGGGCCCTTGTTTCCTATCTCTTCTCGCCGAGTCCCTCAGTCGAGGCGACTCCTTAGGCTTTTTCTTTTCTTAGAAACGGTTTAGGGTCAGTGCCCGTTGTTTCTTTAATTTCTCGCCGAGTCCCTCAGTCGAGGCGACTCCTTTTGGCTTTTTCACGGAAACGACTAAGGGTCTGGGCCCTTGTTTCCTATCTCTTCTCGCCGAGTCCCTCAGTCGAGGCGACTCCTTAGGCTTTTTCTTTTCTTAGAAACGGTTTAGGGTCAGTGCCCCATTGTTTCTTTAATTTCTCGCCGAGTCCCTCAGTCGAGGCGACTCCTTTTGGCTTTTTCACGGAAACGACTAAGGTCTGGGCCCTTGTTTCCTATCTCTTCTCGCCGAGTCCCTCAGTCGAGGCGACTCCTTAGGCTTTTTCTTTTCTTAGAAACGGTTTAGGGTCAGTGCCCCGTTGTTTCTTTAATTTCTCGCCGAGTCCCTCAGTCGAGGCGACTCCTTTTGGCTTTTTCACGGAAACGACTAAGGGTCTGGGCCCTTGTTTCCTATCTCTTCTCGCCGAGTCCCTCAGTCGAGGCGACTCCTTAGGCTTTTTCTTTTCTTAGAAACGGTTTAGGGTCAGTGCCCCGTTGTTTCTTTAATTTCTCGCCGAGTCCCTCAGTCGAGGCGACTCCTTTTGGCTTTTTCACGGAAACGACTAAGGGTCTGGGCCCTTGTTTCCTATCTCTTCTCGCCGAGTCCCTCAGTCGAGGCGACTCCTTAGGCTTTTTCTTTTCTTAGAAACGGTTTAGGGTCAGTGCCCCGTTGTTTCTTTAATTTCTCGCCGAGTCCCTCAGTCGAGGCGACTCCTTTTGGCTTTTTCACGGAAACGACTAAGGGTCTGGGCCCTTGTTTCCTATCTCTTCTCGCCGAGTCCCTCAGTCGAGGCGACTCCTTAGGCTTTTTCTTTTCTTAGAAACGGTTTAGGGTCAGTGCCCCCGTTGTTTCTTTAATTTCTCGCCGAGTCCCTCAGTCGAGGCGACTCCTTTTGGCTTTTTCACGGAAACGACTAAGGGTCTGGGCCCTTGTTTCCTATCTCTTCTCGCCGAGTCCCTCAGTCGAAGGCGACTCCTTAGGCTTTTTCTTTTCTTAGAAACGGTTTAGGGTCAGTGCCCCGTTGTTTCTTTAATTTCTCGCCGAGTCCCTCAGTCGAGGCGACTCCTTTTGGCTTTTTTCACGGAAACGACTAAGGGTCTGGGCCCTTGTTTCCTATCTCTTCTCGCCGAGTCCCTCAGTCGAGGCGACTCCTTAGGCTTTTTCTTTTCTTAGAAACGGTTTAGGGTCAGTGCCCGTTGTTTCTTTAATTTCTCGCCGAGTCCTCAGTCGAGGCGACTCCTTTTGGCTTTTTCACGGAAACGACTAAGGGTCTGGGCCCTTGTTTCCTATCTCTTCTCGCCGAGTCCCTCAGTCGAGGCGACTCCTTAGGCTTTTTCTTTTCTTAGAAACGGTTTTAGGGTCAGTGCCCTGTTGTTTCTTTAATTTCTCGCCGAGTCCCTCAGTCGAGGCGACTCCTTTTGGCTTTTTCACAGGAAACGACTAAGGGTCTGGGCCCTTGTTTCCTATCTCTTCTCGCCGAGTCCCTCAGTCGAGCGACTCCTTAGGCTTTTTCTTTTCTTAGAAACGGTTTAGGGTCAGTGCCCTTGTTTCTTTAATTTCTCGCCGAGTCCCTCAGTCGAGGCGACTCCTTTTGGCTTTTTCACGGAAACGACTAAGGGTCTGGGCCCTTGTTTCCTATCTCTTCTCGCCGAGTCCCTCAGTCGAGGCGACTCCTTAGGCTTTTTCTTTTCTTAGAAACGGTTTAGGGTCAGTGCCCCAGTTGTTTCTTTAATTTCTCGCCGAGTCCCTCAGTCGAGGCGACTCCTTTTGGCTTTTTCACGGAAACGACTAAGGGTCTGGGCCCTTGTTTCCTATCTCTTCTCGCCGAGTCCCTCAGTCGAGGCGACTCCTTAGGCTTTTTCTTTTCTTAGAAACGGTTTTAGGGTCAGTGCCCCGTTGTTTCTTTAATTTCTCGCCGAGTCCCTCAGTCGAGGCGACTCCTTTTGGCTTTTTCACGGAAACGACTAAGGGTCTGGGCCCTTGTTTCCTATCTCTTCTCGCCGAGTCCCTCAGTCGAGGCGACTCCTTAGGCTTTTTCTTTTCTTAGAAACGGTTTAGGGTCAGTGCCCCGTTGTTTTTTTCTGTTAATTTCTCTCGCCGAAAGTCCCTCAGTCGAGGCGACTCCCTTTTGGCTTTTTCACGGAAACGACTAAGGGTCTGGGCCCTTGTTTCCTATCTCTTCTCGCCGAGTCCCTCAGTCGAGGCGACTCCTTAGGCTTTTTCTTTTCTTAGAAACGGTTTAGGGTCAGTGCCCCGTTGTTTCTTTAATTTCTCGCCGAGTCCCTCAGTCGAGGCGACTCCTTTTGGCTTTTTCACGGAAACGACTAAGGGTCTGGGCCTTGTTTCCTATCTCTTCTCGCCGAGTCCCTCAGTCGAGGCGACTCCTTAGGCTTTTTCTTTTCTTAGAAACGGTTTAGGGTCAGTGCCCTGTTGTTTCTTTAATTTCTCGCCGAGTCCCTCAGTCGAGGCGACTCCTTTTGGCTTTTTCACGGAAACGACTAAGGGTCTGGGCCTTGTTTCCTATCTCTTCTCGCCGAGTCCCTCAGTCGAAGCGACTCCTTAGGCTTTTTCTTTTCTTAGAAACGGTTTAGGGTCAGTGCCCCGTTGTTTCTTTAAATTTCTCGCCGAGTCCCTCAGTCGAGGCGACTCCTTTTGGCTTTTTCACAGGAAACGACTAAGGGTCTGGGCCCTTGTTTCCTATCTCTTCTCGCCGAGTCCCTCAGTCGAGGCGACTCCTTAGGCTTTTTCTTTTCTTAGAAACGGTTTAGGGTCAGTGCCCTGTTGTTTCTTTAATTTCTCGCCGAGTCCCTCAGTCGAGGCGACTCCTTTTGGCTTTTTCACGGAAACGACTAAGGGTCTGGGCCCTTGTTTCCTATCTCTTCTCGCCGAGTCCCTCAGTCGAGGCGACTCCTTAAGGCTTTTTCTTTTCTTAGAAACGGTTTAGGGTCAGTGCCCCGTTGTTTCTTTAATTTCTCGCCGAGTCCCTCAGTCGAGGCGACTCCTTTTGGCTTTTTCACGGAAACGACTAAGGGTCTGGGCCCTTGTTTCCTATCTCTTCTCGCCGAGTCCCTCAGTCGAAGGCGACTCCTTAGGCTTTTTCTTTTCTTAGAAACGGTTTAGGGTCAGTGCCCCGTTGTTTCTTTAATTTCTCGCCGAGTCCCTCAGTCGAGGCGACTCCTTTTGGCTTTTTCACGGAAACGACTAAGGGTCTGGGCCCTTGTTTCCTATCTCTTCTCGCCGAGTCCCTCAGTCGAGGCGACTCCTTAGGCTTTTTCTTTTCTTAGAAACGGTTTAGGGTCAGTGCCCCTGTTGTTTCTTTAATTTCTCGCCGAGTCCCTCAGTCGAGGCGACTCCTTTTGGCTTTTTCACGGAAACGACTAAGGTCTGGGCCCTTGTTTCCTATCTCTTCTCGCCGAGTCCCTCAGTCGAGGCGACTCCTTAGGCTTTTTCTTTTCTTAGAAACGGTTTAGGGTCAGTGCCCCGTTGTTTCTTTAATTTCTCGCCGAGTCCCTCAGTCGAGGCGACTCCTTTTGGCTTTTTCACGGAAACGACTAAGGGTCTGGGCCCTTGTTTCCTATCTCTTCTCGCCGAGTCCCTCAGTCGGAGGCGACTCCTTAGGCTTTTTTCTTTTCTTAGAAACGGTTTTAGGGTCAGTGCCCCGTTGTTTCTTTAATTTCTCGCCGAGTCCCTCAGTCGAGGCGACTCCTTTTGGCTTTTTCACGGAAACGACTAAGGGTCTGGGCCCTTGTTTCCTATCTCTTCTCGCCGAGTCCCTCAGTCAAGGCGACTCCTTAGGCTTTTTCTTTTCTTAGAAACGGGTTTAGGGTCAGTGCCCGTTTTTCTTTAATTTCTCGCCGAGTCCCTCAGTCGAGGCGACTCCTTTTGGCTTTTTCACGGAAACGACTAAGGGTCTGGGCCCTGTTTCCTATCTCTTCTCGCCGAGTCCCTCAGTCGAAGCGACTCCTTAGGCTTTTCTTTTCTTAGAAACGGTTTAGGGTCAGTGCCCTGTTGTTTCTTTAATTTCTCGCCGAGTCCCTCAGTCGAGGCGACTCCTTTGGCTTTTTCACGGAAACGACTAAGGGTCTGGGCCCTTGTTTCCTATCTCTTCTCGCCGAGTCCCTCAGTCGAGGCGACTCCTTAGGCTTTTTCTTTTCTTAGAAACGGTTTAGGGTCAGTGCCCCGTTGTTTCTTTAATTTCTCGCCGAGTCCCTCAGTCGAGGCGACTCCTTTTGGCTTTTTCACGGAAACGACTAAGGTCTGGGCCCTTGTTTCCTATCTCTTCTCGCGAGTCCCTCAGTCGAGGTGACTCCTTAGGCTTTTTCTTTTCTTAGAAACGGTTTAGGGTCAGTGCCCCGTTGTTTCTTTAATTTCTCGCCGAGTCCCTCAGTCGAGGCGACTCCTTTTGGCTTTTTCACGGAAACGACTAAGGGTCTGGCCCTTGTTCCTATCTCTTCTCGCCGAGTCCCTCAGTCGAGGCGACTCCTTAGGCTTTTTCTTTTCTTAGAAACGGTTTAGGGTCAGTGCCCTGTTGTTTCTTTAATTTCTCGCCGAGTCCCTCAGTCGAGGCGACTCCTTTTTGGCTTTTTCACGGAAACGACTAAGGGTCTGGGCCCTTGTTTCCTATCTCTTCTCGCCGAGTCCCTCAGTCGAAGGCGACTCCTTAGGCTTTTTCTTTTCTTAGAAACGGTTTAGGGTCAGTGCCCCGTTGTTTTCTTTAATTTCTCGCCGAGTCCCTCAGTCGAGGCGACTCCTTTTGGCTTTTTCACGGAAACGACTAAGGGTCTGGCCCTTGTTTCCTATCTCTTCTCGCGAGTCCCTCAGTCGAGGCGACTCCTTAGGCATTTTTTCTTCTTCTTAGAAACGGTTTAGGGTCAGTGCCCCGTTGTTTTTTCTTTAATTTCTCGCCGAGTCCCTCAGTCGAGGCGACTCCTTTTGGCTTTTTTCACGGAAACGACTAAGGGTCTGGGCCCTTGTTTCCTATCTCTTCTCGCCGAGTCCCTCAGTCGAGGCGACTCCTTAGGCTTTTTCTTTTCTTAGAAACGGTTTAGGGTCAGTGCCCGTTGTTTCTTTAATTTCTCGCCGAGTCCCTCAGTCGAGGCGACTCCTTTTGGCTTTTTCACGGAAACGACTAAGGTCTGGCCTTGTTTCCTATCTCTTCTCGCCGAGGTCCCTCAGTCGAGGCGACTCCTTAGGCTTTTTCTTTTCTAGAAACGGTTTAGGGTCAGTGCCCTGTTGTTTCTTTAATTTCTCGCCGAGTCCCTCAGTCGAGGCGACTCCTTTTGGCTTTTTCACGGAAACGACTAAGGGTCTCGGCCCTGTTTCCTATCTCTTCTCGCCGAGTCCCTCAGTCGAGGCGACTCCTTAGGCTTTTTCTTTTTTAGAAATGGTTTAGGGTCAGTGCCCCGTTGTTTCTTTAATTTCTCGCCGAGTCCCTCAGTCGAGGCGACTCCTTTTGGCTTTTTCACGGAAACGACTAAGGTCTGGGCCTTGTTCCTATCTCTTCTCACCGAGTCCCTCAGTCGAGGCGACTCCTTAGGCTTTTTCTTTTCTTAGAAACGGTTTAGGGTCAGTGCCCCGTTGTTTCTTTAATTTCTCGCCGAGTCCCTCAGTCGAGGCGATTCCTTTTGGCTTTTTCACGGAAAACGACTAAGGGTCTGGCCCTTGTTTCCTATCTCTTCTCGCCGAGTCCCTCAGTCGACGACTCCTTAGGCTTTTTCTTTTCTTAGAAACGGTTTAGGGTCAGTGCCCGTTGTTTTTTAATTTCTCGCCGAGTCCCTCAGTCGAGGCGACTCCTTAAGATTTAGGGTCAGTGCCCCGTTGTTTCTTTAATTTCTCGCCGAGTCCCTCAGTCGAGGCGATTCCTTTTGGCTTTTTCAGAAACGACTAAGGGTCTGGGCCCTTGTTTCCTATCTCTTCTCGCGAGTCCCTCAGTCGAGGCGACTCCTTAGGCTTTTTCTTTTTCTTAGAAACGGTTTAGGGTCAGTGCCCCGTTGTTTCTTTAATTTCTCGCCGAGTCCCTCAGTCGAGGCGACTCCTTTTGGCTTTTTCACGGAAACGACTAAGGGTCTGGGCCTTGTTCCTATCTCTCTCGCCGAGTCCCTCAGTCGAGGCGACTCCTTAGGCTTTTTCTTTTCTTAGAAACGGTTTAGGGTCAGTGCCCGTTGTTTCTTTAATTTCTCGCGAGTCCCTCAGTCGAGGCGACTCCTTTTGGCTTTTTCACGGAAACGACTAAGGGTCTGGGCCCTGTTTCCTATCTCTTCTCGCCGAGTCCCTCAGTCGACGACTCCTTAGGCTTTTTCTTTTCTTAGAAACGGTTTAGGGTCAGTGCCCGTTGTTTCTTTAATTTCTCGCCGAGTCCCTCAGTCGAGGCGATTCCTTTTGGCTTTTTCACGGAAACGACTAAGGGTCTTTGTTTCCTATCTCTTCTCGCCGAGTCCCTCAGTCGAGCGACTCCTTAGGCTTTTTCTTTTCTTAGAAACGGTTTAGGGTCAGTGCCCTTTGTTTCTTTAATTTCTCGCCGAGTCCCTCAGTCGAGGCGACTCCTTTTGGCTTTTTCACGGAAACGACTAAGGGTCTGGGCCCTTGTTTCCTATCTCTTCTCGCCGAGTCCCTCAGTCGAGGACTCCTTAGGCTTTTTCTTTCTTAGAAACGGTTTAGGGTCAGTGCCCGTTGTTTCTTTAATTTCTCGCCGAGTCCCTCAGTCGAGGCGACTCCTTTTGGCTTTTTCACGGAAACGACTAAGGGTCTGGCCCTTGTTTCCTATCTCTTCTCACCGAGTCCCTCAGTCGAGACTCCTTAGGCTTTTTCTTTTCTTAGAAACGGTTTAGGGTCAGTGCCCCGTTGTTTCTTTAATTTCTCGCCGAGTCCCTCAATCGAGGCGATTCCTTTTGGCTTTTTCACGGAAACGACTAAGGGTCTGGCCCTTGTTTCCTATCTCTTCTCGCCGAGTCCCTCAGTCGAGCGACTCCTTAGGCTTTTTCTTTCTTAGAAACGGTTTAGGGTCAGTGCCCTGTTGTTTTTAATTTCTCGCCGAGTCCCTCAGTCGAGGCGATTCCTTTTGGCTTTTTCACGGAAACGACTAAGGTCTGGCCCTTGTTTCCTATCTCTTCTCGCCGAGTCCCTCAGTCGAGGCGACTCCTTAGGCTTTTTCTTTTCTTAGAAACGGTTTAGGGTCAGTGCCCGTTGTTTCTTTAATTTCGCCGAGTCCCTCAGTCGAGGACTCCTTTTGGCTTTTTCACGGAAACGACTAAGGGTCTGGGCCCTTGTTTCCTATCTCTTCTCGCCGAGTCCCTCAGTCGAGGCGACTCCTTAGGCTTTTTTTTTCTTAGAAACGGTTTAGGGTCAGTGCCCCGTTGTTTCTTTAATTTCTCGCCGAGTCCCTCAGTCGAGGCGACTCCTTTTGGCTTTTTCACGAAACGACTAAGGGTCTGGGCCCTTGTTCCTATCTCTTCTCACCGAGTCCCTCAGTCGAGGCGACTCCTTAGGCTTTTTTTTTCTTAGAAACGGTTTAGGGTCAGTGCCCCTTGTTTCTTTAATTTCTCGCCGAGTCCTCAGTCGAGGCGATTCCTTTTGGCTTTTCACGAAACGACTAAGGGTCTGGCCCTTGTTTCTATCTCTTCTCGCGAGTCCCTCAGTCAGGCGACTCCTTAGGCTTTTTCTTTCGAAACGTTTAGGGTCAGTGCCCGTTGTTTCTTTAATTTCTCGCGAGTCCTCAGTCGAGGCGACTCCTTTGGCTTTTTCACGGAAACGACTAAGGGTCTGGGCCTTGTTTCTATCTCTTCTCGCCGAGTCCCTCAGTCGAGGCGACTCCTTAGGCTTTTTCTTTTCTTAGAAACGGTTTAGGGTCAGTGCCCCGTTGTTTCTTTAATTTCTCGCCGAGTCCCTCAGTCGAGGCGATTCCTTTTGGCTTTTTCACGAAACGACTAAATCGGCCCTTGTTTCCTATCTCTTCTCGCGAGTCCCTCAGTCGAGCGACTCCTTAGGCTTTTTTTTCTTAGAACGGTTTAGGTCAGTGCCCGTTGTTTCTTTAATTTCTCGCCGAGTCCCTCCG